>NW_027185694.1:671146-707740 GCF_028583685.1 Petaurus breviceps papuanus | reverse complement strand
ATATATATATATATACTATTATTAATACCATCTTACATGTAATTAAGAAATAAGATATACAGGCACTGAGGCATAGAGATCCACTGGAAAAGTCAAAACGGGTATGGGAGAAAATATGGGAGAGAGCAAATTGGAGGTGGGGATATCCTGTGGGACTGCTGTTTTGGGGGGATGGGTGGGGGAAAAACAGGGAGAAATTTTGTAATTCAAAATCTGGCGGAAACGAATGATGTAAATCAGAAGTTAATAAAGCATTTAAAAAATAAACTAATAGATTTTTCCTTTTTCTCATTTTAAAAATTACTTTTAAACATTTTAGAGGGAAATCATTCCTTCTCTATTTCCCCTAGAAAAAGTTACTTTGAGAAAGCATTATTTTAAAGAGAAAGGAGAGAATGAAAGTATAACGTTGAAGAAACATCTTGCTTATTCATTCCCAAATATTTCTTTTAAATGAAATATATTCTTTGTTCAGGAGAAATACATGTGCACCACCATGTATCTCATGTCTTGGTTCAAATGAGAAGTGAAAAGACCATGGAAAATTATTGACAATTACCCCACATGGCATGGTATGCAGAAACCATTGCTCTTTGAGCCAATTCTAAGAGACATGGTGGGAATTCAGTTTGTCAGAACTCAAGACCAAATGCAGATAGAGGTTTGCCCATTAGGGTATGGCTGGAAAGAAATGTTTTCTCAAGAAAAAAAGGTATATATTCCAAGTAAACGCACACATTATGAAGGCGCCCTGTTGAGTAATCATTTTAATAATGGAAAGTATAGCAAGTAAGAACATACCATGACATCCTTTTTTATAATAGCCTCCTGGAGGAAAAAGAGTAAGAGGGAGAAAGCCACTGAACATTTCTAGAAATGAGATTCTATCCTGACTAAGGCTTAATAAAAGAATTTGGAGGAACTATGAGCCAAAATACAGAAATATTTTAGGGAGCATTAAAACATAAAAAAGTTGAATCAAAGAGAAAGATGTTCCTTAATGATTTTTATAGGTCAAAGACTTGGGAAAGAATGCAGTTGAGGGTGATAAAATGCATATTATCATTTTCCCCTCCCACGTGTCTTAAATGAAAAAGTGTAATTCTGCTGCTGAAGGGATATGGAAGCATTAGAGAGATGGAAAGGAGGAAAACAGGTCATAGAGAATTCAACACAGAGTGGACTGCTCTTCATGCTAAGGAGACTAACATTCTTTTTTTTTCCCATTTTATTCAGTGTTTTGCTTTAGACTACTTGTGACATTTTTTCCCCATGTAGACAACTTTCAGTGTGCAAACTCCCTCTACAGAGACAGATTGGCATTAAAAAAAAGTTTTCTTGATGTTTTAGAAAGGGGGCGGCTAGGTGGCGCAGTGGATAGAGCACCAGTCCTGGAGTTCGGACCTGTGTTTGGATCCGGCCTCAGACACACACACACACACACACACACACACACACACACACACACACACAAACTTAGCTGTGTGACCTTGTGCAAGTCACTTAACCCCAACTGCCCCTCCAAAAAGCAAAAAAAAAAGGCATCACTGTCACATCCTAGTACTCCTTCCCCAAAGAGAGCCTACCTTGTAACCAAGAACCACAATAAGCGAAATCAGTTTACTCACCGATCATAACTTGCCTCATGTATGAAGTATATACCTCATTTTACTTAAGTAGCATTTTCCCTTCCTACCAAGAGAAGGGAGATATTCCTCAGTTGTCTTGGTCATTAAACTAGTTTTAGTTCTCATGTCTTTTAGTGTTTTTCATTATGTTGTGGCTGTGTGCATTTTTTCTCTTGTCTGTTTTTATTTCAGTCTATATCCGTTCATACAAATCTTCTCACAAGTCTCTGGATTATTCATATTTGTCATTTATGGCACAGTGTTATTTCATTTCTTTCATATACCACAATTTGTTCTTCCATTCTCCCAGTCAATGGGCATCCACTTTACTTTCAGTTTCTTGTCAGGTGGTGTAGTGTAGAGAGTGTTAGACTTGGAGTCAAAAAAACTTGAGTTTGAATCCTGCCTCAGATATTCACAATGTCAGATTCAGTTTCCTTATCTACAAAATTGGGATCTTAATAGTAATTACCTTATAGGATTATAGTGAGAATGACATGAGAAAATATATATCAAGTGCCTTGTGAATTTTAAAATGCTATATAAGCATTAACTATTAATGTTTTATTATCATTAAAAGTTGAACTTTATTATTTTAATTGAATCTTTTTCTTACAAAGATCAAGCCTTTATTTTTTTCTTTCTTAAACTGCCTCTTCCACTAGAAAAAAAAAGCAATCTGATAACAAAAATGTACAATTAAGTAAAACAAATTCCTATATTGACTGACTAAAAATGCAGGTCCTATTCTGCATGTTTAGTTCATCAGTTCTGTTAGGAGGTGGGTAGCATTCTTTATCACGAGTTCTCTGGAATCATACTTAGTCATTTCTTGGTCACAGTTCTTAAGTATTTCAAAATTGTTCACTTTTGCAATGTTGATGTCATATTGATGTCAATGTTGATGTCATTCTCCTTGTTCTACTCACTTCACTCTGCATCAGTTTACTCAGTCTTCCCTGGTTTCTCTAAAACCATCTCTTTCTTTTTTGTTACACTTCAACAGCATTCCATTACGTTCATATACCATACTTTGTTCAGCCATTCTTCAATTGATGGACATCCCCTTAATTTCCAGTTATTCTCCAATTCAAAAAGAACCGCTATAAATATTTTTGCACATGAGGACCATTTCCTCCTTCTTTGATCTCTTTAGAGCAAAAACCTGGAAATGGTATGTTAGATCAAAGAATATGCAGGTTTTGGTAAATTTTTAAGTTGCCTTGTATTTCTAATGATGGTAAATACTGAAAACCAGAACTTATGTTACAATAAAGTTGACTTTATGTCCATTTAATTCTATCAGGCATGACGCAGCAAAGAGAAGATATAGCTTTCTCAAAGTCTGTGCCAGCAAAGTACAAACTTTAGAAAGTGCTACCAAAGATAGAAATTGCCCAGGATATATTGTATGTCTGTCATCTGAGAATCAGCCTTGCTCAACTCCAGAGAGGATCATTATTAAGGTGGCCACAGCAATGGGCATCCACAACAACTTCTGAAGGCCACCTAAGAGGTTACAGAAGGGTTGCAATGTGCATCTGTGGAGGGAGTATGCACACTGAGAAAATTGTAAATCCTGGAGGAAATGTAGTAAAACCAATGAGTTTCACTATGACAATGGCCATTCAAATTCACTGTATCCCAGCTACATGGCCCTGGATGCACCAGGTACCCTGAAATATTGTTTCTAACGTCTAGTAAATCCAGAGGTGGCATAACAAAATGTAGATAGCACTGGCATCAGAGTCTAGAAGACTTGGATTCGAATTTTGCCTATGATACATACTAGCTATGTAACCCTGGGGAAATCTTTTGGCCTCTCAGCACTCCAGGTAATTCCCTAAAACTGGTTTGTTTAACCTGGGGGCCTTGGAACTTTTCTTTAAAACATGTTTTTATCACTGTATTTTATTAAAATTAGTCTCCTTTGTAGTCCCTTGTTTATTATTTCATACATTAACATTCTAAGACATTCTAAAATATTCTAAAACATTCTAAGAAGTCTATAAGTTTTACCAGATTGTCAAAGTGGTCCATGACACCCTCACACAAAATAAGCTAAGAACCCCTTCTCTAAACTTATAGGATACAGCACAGGCACTTACTCTGCATTAATTAAGATTTTTTTTCCTTATCAGGAGTTGCCTATATCCATAAAGCAAAAATTCAGCCCCCTCCCACCTCCCTCAGATGGACAAATGAGAACAAGCAAATTGTTCTTTTGGGTCCAATTAGATGTAGCATGTTAAGACTTAGCCTTACCTCAGGAAGGCAAGTAGCTCTAATAGAAAGTTCCCTTTCCCAAGATGTCCATAAATGAGTAGGTCACTCAGCCCATCAGTTTGCCGGGCCCCAGTTTCTTGTTTCCATAAAATAGAGTTCTCTGAAAATATATGTAGGGGGCAGGGAGGCAGGTCAGGGAGAAATGAGGAAGAAAAGGAGCCAAGAAGAAATGACCCAAAGTCCTTGAGTTCACAGATGCTACAATATAAACGAAAGCATCACAACATAAACAAACAGAGGACTTAACAAATGTTTAAACATCAACACAGAGATAGAAGCAGGCACGTGAGCAGTTAGAATCCAAAGACTTATCCTGGATCTATCACTTACCAACTGTGTGACCTTGGACCAACACTTTAAAATCTCTAGGTCTCAATTTCTTCATCTCTAAAATGAAATCACTAGATGAGATATCCTCTGAGTCTCCCTTCAGATGTAAAAATCTGTGATTTTCTAAATTCCAAAGACTATATGCCCTGCTTTCAACAAATCATTCTATGAAAACAAATTTATAAAGCACATGAATTAAGGAGTTATTTATTCCCTTTACCATAGGATTCCTTTAAATAATATTACATTAAAATATACTTCAAGTATGATTCTATTGACATCAATTCCATTTTCATAAAGCTTTCGGGAATGCATCTGTTGTATAGAATAAGGCACCTTAGCAGTGTAGATAAAACTTGACTTAAATGGGGGCAATGTCTTTATTATGTTCATCTCCCAATTTGTGAATTCCTCAGCTTACTGACACAGGTCAGGTCAGGACCTCTATGATCTGATATACAATTTCTTTTCATGAGTCTGGTGTGACAAAGAGAATAGCTCTTAAAGACTAAAGACCTGGATTCATGACTGAATTACAAAACTTAATAATTGTGTGAACTTTGGTAAGTCACTTGCCTTGTTTCCAGGGCCGTGTCCTAATGTCCTGATCTATATCTGGCCACTGGACCCAAATGACTCTGGAGGAGAAAGTGAGGCCCTTCCTCACTTAAATCGAATTCACTTGAAGTCATGGCATCGTCTTCCTGATGTCATGGTCCTCTTCTAGAATAAAGGACAAACCACAAGCCTTGTTTCCTCAGATGTATACATTGAGGGAGATGGGGGTCAGACAATAGTTCATCTGGAAAAGATCAGGAGTTGGGGGCGGGGTGGACACAAGGTCAACATGAGTCAATCGTGTGAAATGGGAACCATAGAAACCTTCAGAAGAACATAGGATTCAGGAAAGAGGAGGTGATATTCCTAGTGTCCTCTGCCCTGGGCACATCTACATCTAGAGTAATGTCTTCGGTTCTGGGTGTCTTATATTAGGAAAGCAGCAATTGATTGTTATAGAGTGTCCAGAGGACATGGCGAAGAGCCTCTTGCCTAAGGTAACTGAAGGCCCCTCAGAGCAGCTGGTAGCCTGCATACACTGGTGTAGGAAGTGGGGATCATGCAGCATGAAAGCCCTTTAAGTATTTCAAGGACTATCCTGTACAAGGGGAGTGGGACTTGTTCTACTCAGCCTCAGAGGGCAGAACTAGGAGCAATGAATAAAGAAGCAACTTAAAGCTTGACGTCAAGAAAATGTGCTAATAAAACATTAAATATCGTGAGTTCCCCCTCACTGGAAATCTTCCAAAGCCAGATGACCACTTATTGGGTGTGTTATAGAGAGTTGTTGTGAGAATCAAGTGAGATATTTGTAAAAATGCTTTGTAAACTTCAAAGTGTTATAGATGCAGAAGTTATATTGCTGCCATTATGTTATACTATATTGTAATCTATCCATTATCATATTATTATATTCATTATTATATAACATGTTATCTTCTATATTATGTCATATTATTAATATTTGAAGGGATTATATTTTAGATATGAATTGACCTTTAGGTATAAATTGATTCCTATCTGAAAAAATTCCCTCTACAACATACCCAATAAATAGTCATTGAGCCTTTTTTTTTTTTTTAGGGCAATTGCGGTTAAGCAACTTGCCCAAGGTCACATGGCTAGTTTTTTTGTGTTAAGTGTCTGAGGCTGGATTTGAACCCAGGTCCTCCTGACTCCAGGGCCAGTGCTCTATTCACGGCACCACCTAGCCGCCCCTATCGAGCCTTTTCTTGAAAACCTCCAAAAGGACATAGGTTCCCTATCCCTGGTCTGGGGTCTACCTGCCTCTGCCATTGACTAGTAGTGTGTCCTTAAGCACATATTTTCTAGACCTCAGTTTTTTCAGCTGTAAAATAAAGATGATGGTTAAGAAAATAATATACACAAGTACAATGACATACATGAAACTGATAGGAAAGCAGTAATTATGACCAATCTTGCCTGTGGTGAAGATATGAGGTAATGAATCATTCTCTGCTTGTTAGAAAAGTGATGTTCTATGAATGTAAAAGGAAGCAAGGTGGCACCATAGTGCATAGAGTGCTGGGCCTGGAGTCAGGAAGATTCATCTTCCTGAGTTCAAATCTAGCCTCAGACTCTTCCTACTGTGTGGCCCTGGGCAAGTCACTTAACCCTGTTTGCCTCAGTTTCCTCATTTATAAAATGAGTTAGAGAAGGAAATGGAAAACCACTCCAATATCTTTGCCAAGAAAATCCCAAAAATGTCACTGAGTCAGACACAACTGAAAAATGACTGAAATGCTATGAAATATTAAATATATGATTAGATGTGGTCATTGTGCTGATTGGGTTTGATCAACTGATTTTTCTTTGGTACAAGATAAGGTTTATTGTAGAGAACTGGGTACAGTATATATCTAGAAATGGTTATGATTTTAAAATCAAAGGTATCAATAAAACTTTTAAAAATATGTTACCATACAATAAAAATAAGTGAAATAAACGATATGATCCCTAAAAAAACTGTCCTAGTTTTAGGATTCTAAAAGGAGACATCCTTGTTAAGGCCAAAACAGAAATACATTTCTGCCATTTAATAGGAATTGAAAGGAGCAGCAGCTGTATTTATATACTAGTTTAATTTGATTCTTGCTACAACCCTGTAAAGTTCATAAAAGTATTACCCTCATTTTACAGATGAGGAAATTAGTTGAAAGAGGTTAGGTGACCTGCCCAGGGTCATGTAGCTAACAATTGTCTAAGGCAGGATTCAGAATTGGTTTTTCCTGATTCCAAGTGCAGCATTCTACTCACTATGCCACCTAGCAACCAAGCCACGGCCTACTTTCCTGCTCTCCCTGCTCCTCACCTCCAGGATATTAAAGAGTCTTATGCAAGTTGAAGCTCTTGAAAGATGAATCCTTGCTAAGATTGGAAATTATACAGCGACATGCATGAAAAACCCAGTAGATCCAAGTTCATTTCATTATAACATGGTTGTCAAAGATGTGGGCATTCTTTAAAAAAAAAAATTATTGAACTCTGTGGATTGCATTGTTCAATGACTAGTATATATAAGAAAAGAAATAGTAGTATTAAAAAAAGAAGAAACAGTTTCCATCTGTGTGCAGAAAAGAAAATGGAATGACTGATTGTCATGGCATGTATCAATATTTTGATGAGTGGAAAGTGAGTGGCGAGCTCAGTGAGGAAGTCTCAGGAAAGGGGCCCTAGGCTCCACACAGCACACTAGTGATATATTCATTTCTATGATATTTCTGCCAGTCCAATTAAAATAGTGTCAAGAATGATATGATGAGTAAAAAAAAACTTCCTCTAGAAATTCAGAATTCTGCAAAGTCAGACTGACACTTGCTCTTGCAATTTATACTTAATTTTTAAAGAGTTGCCTGGGGGACTGAAGTTAAGTGGCTTTCCCAGGGTCACACAGACAATATAATACAGAGGCTCTCCATCCTCTATGCCATGGTCGCCTAAGTAGTCATATTATTAAATTTAACATAGCTACATAACCACAGATTGAAATTTATCTAAGCAATAACTATTTTTTAAAAATCAGTTTTACGTTAGTCTAGGGCAGAGGTGTCAAACAACCAAAATCAGATTAAAATTTACCTGGGAAATTTTTAATGCAATAAAAAATACAATACAACATAGATAATGTGAATTTGTGGTTTTCTAAGTGAATTTGCAGCTCTCGGGGATTCATTTCTATTTGAATTTGACAATACTGATCTGAAGGACCTTTTTAAAAAATAAAACAATGCAATTTCACCTGGAGGTTCTAAAATTGTATTCTTTTGACAGAGCCCAAGGTGGATTTTTGGCCAGAGAATCTATATTGACTGTCTTCATTGTCCAAATTAACCAAGTATTCATTTGTTTTGTCTATATAGTATAAAGAGAAGTCAAAATGGGGGGAGGAGGGAGGGGAGAGAGAGAAACAGAGAGAGAGAGAGAGATGGACATCCCCAAACACCTAACCTCACTAGTAAGACAAAGGTCCTGAATCATCCATGTGAGCTTAACATTAATCAAATTCATCATAGATACTCAACTCTATTACACTTTGTTCCATGTAGATAGTACAAGTAGATTAATTCTGGGCCTGGGGCATCAGAGAACAGTTGGTTAATTCTTTGATCTGTGTACAAAATATTGAGAACTCAAGGGCAAGGTCAATGGATTTTAAATACTCCGCCCCACTCCTCCACCCACCCAACTTTCTTTTTTTTATTTTTATTTTTTTATTAATTTGTTTCCTTTTAGTTTAAGGATTCAATTCCACAATTCTTTGAGTTTCACATTTTGTCCCCTTCCCTCCCCTCCTCCCCCCCATGGTGGCTTATAGTCAAGTATAGGATCTGTAAATACTTTCACATTATACGTTAGTCAGGTTATAAGGACGGATTGTACCAGCTGGAATGAAAAATGGTAAAGAGGACATAAAACCAAATAAGAGAAGGAAAAAGATCAGGTATTTTGCTTCCACCTGGATATAAACTTAGTTCTTTCCAGTTCTTTCTCTGGACGCACATATTTCTCTCCATCATGAGTCTTTGGGGATTGACTTATATCACTGCATTGCTGAGAAGAGTCCAGTCTATCAAAATTGGTCATCACACATACGTTGTGTCTGTAGTTGTGTACAAATTTCTCCTGGTTCTACTCTTCTCACTCAGCATCAGTTCTTTTAAGCCTCTCCAGGTAAATATGAAGACCGTCTGCTCCTCGTTTCTTATAGCACAATAGTATTCCATAACATGCATATACCACAACTTGTTCAGCCACTCCCCAATTGATGGGCACCCTCTTAATTTCCAATTCTTTGCTACCACAAAAAGAGCTGCTATAAACATTTTTGTACATATGGGTCTTTCTCTCATTTCTATGATCTCTTTGGGATATAATCCTAGGAGTGGTATTGCTGGATCAAAGGGTATGAAAGTATTTATAGCCCTTTGGGCATAATTCCAGATTGCTCTCCAGAAAGGCTAGATCAGTTCACAACTCCACCAGCAATGCATTAGTGTTCCAATTTGCCCACATCCTCTCCAGCATTTGTCATTTTCCTGTTTTGTCATCTTAGCCAATCTGACTGGTGAGATGTTGTACCTCAGAGTTGTTTTGATTTGCATTTCTCTAATCAATAGTGAATTAGAGCATTTCTTCATGTGCTTATAGATAGCTTTAATTTCTTTCTCTGAAAACTGCCTGTTCATATCCTTTGACCATTTAACAATTGGAATGACTTGTATTCTTATAAATTTGACTCAATTCTCTGTATATTTTAGAAATGAGTCCTTTGTCAGAGACATAGGTTGTAAAGATTCTTTCCCAATTTCCCACCTCCCTCTTAATCTTGGTTACATTGGCTTTGTTTGTACAGAAACTTTTCAATTTCATGTAGTCAAAATTATCCATTTTACATTTTATAATGTTCTCTAATTCTTGTTTAGTCATAAAGTCTTTCCCTCTCCACAAGTCTGATAGGTAAACTATTCCTTGTTTTAGGAGACTGCTTATGGTATCAACCTTTATACCTAGCTCATGCACCCATTTAGACTTGATTTTGGTATATGGTGTTAGATAATGGTCTATGCCCAGTTTCTGCCATTCTATATTCCAGTTTTTGTCAAATAGTGAGTTCTTATCCCAAAAACAAGGGTCTGGAGGTTTATCAAGCAATACATTACTATAGTCATTGACTTCTGAATCTCATGTACCAAATCTATTCCATTGATCCACTCCTCTATTCCTCAGCCAGTACCAAGTAGTTTTGATGACTGCTGCTTTATAATACAGATTGAAATCTGGTATAGCTAGTCCACTTTCCCTAGCATTTCTTTTCATTAATTCCCTTGATATTCTGGACCGTTTATTCTTCCAAATGAATTTTGTTACTATTTTTTCTAGCTCTATAAAGTAGTTTTTTGGTAAATTAATTGGTGTGGCACTAAATATATAATTTAATTTAGGTAAAATTGTCATTTTTATTATATTAGCTCGACCCAGCCATGAACAATTGATATCTTTCCAATTAGTTAGATCTGACTTTATTTGTGTGAAAAGTGTTTTGTAGTTATGATCATACAAGTCCTGGGTTTGTTTTGGCAGGTAGATTCCCAAATATTTTATAATGTCTACAGTAACTTTAAATGGGATTTCTCTTTCTATCTCTTGCTGTTGAATTTCATTGGAAATATATAGGAATGCTGAGGATTTATGTGGGTTTATTTTATATCCTGTAACTTTGCCAAATTTATTGATTGTCTCAAGTAATTTTTTACTTGATTCTCTAGGATTCTCTAAGTATATCATCATATCATCTACAAAGAGTGATAGCTTGGTCTCTTCTTTGCCTAATTTGATTCCTTTGATTTCTTTTTCTTCTCTAATTGCTACTGCTAACATTTCTAGTACCAGATTGAATAAGAGGGGTGATCGTGGACACCCTTGTTTCACCCCTGATCTTATGGGAAATGCTTCTAGCTTGTCCCATTACATATAATACTTGCTGATGGCTTTAAATAGATGCTACCTATTATTTTAAGGAAGGCTCCATTTATTCCTATACTTTCTAATGTTTTTAATAGGAATGGATGTTGTATTTTGTCAAAAGCCTTTTCTGCATCTATTGAGATGATCATGTGGTTTCTGCTAGTTTTATTGTTGACATGATCAATTATACTGATGGTTTTCCTAATACTAAACCATCTTTGCAATCCTGAAATAATTCCTACCTGATCAAAGTGTATTACTCTTGAGATAAGTTGCTGTAGTCTTTTGGCTAGTATTTTATTTAGAATTTTTGCATCTATATTCATGAGGGAGATTGGTCTATAATTTTCTTTCTCTGTTTTATCTCTTCCTGATTTAGGTATCAGTACCATATTTGTGTCATAAAAAGAATTTGGTAGGACTCCTTCTTCACCAATTTTCCCAAATAGTTTGTAGAGTATTGGAATCAATTGTTCTTTAAATGTTTGATAGAATTCACTAGTGAATCCATCTGGCCCTGGAGATTTTTTCCTAGGGAGCTGACTGATGGCTTGTTCAATTTCTTTTTCTGAGATGGGATTATTTAAGTAATTTACTTCCTCTTCAGTTAATCTGGGCAACTTGTATGTTTGTAAATATTCATCCATTTCCTTAAGATTGTCAAATTTATGTGCATACAATTGGGAAAAATAATTCCTAATTATTGTTTTGATTTCCTCTTCATTGGAGGTAGATTCACCCTTTTCATTTTTGATACTCATAATTTGGTTTTCCTCTTTCTTTTATTTTTATCATATTGACTAAGGGTCTATCAATTTTGTTGTTTTTTTCATAAAACCAGCTCTTGGTTTTATTTATTAATTCAGTAGTTTTCTTAATTTCAATTTCAATTAATCTCTCCTTTTGTCTTCAATATTTCTAATTTAGAATTTAATTGGGGATTTTGAATTTGTTCTTTTTCTAGTTTTTTTAATTGCATGCCCAATTTGTTGAGCTCCCTTTTCTCTAATTTAATCATGTATGTACTCAGGGATATAAAACTTCCCCTAACAACTGCCTTTAATGCATCCCACAGATTTTGGTATGTTGTCTCATTATTATCATTCTCTTGAATGAAATTACTGATTGTTTCTATAATTTCTTTTTTGACCCACTCATTCTTTAGGATTAAATTGTTTAATTTCCAATTAGTTTTTAGTCTGTCTTTCCCTGACCCTTTATTGCATATAATTTTTATTGCATCATGATCTGAGAAGGATGCATTTAATATTTATGCCTTACTGCATAGAATTGTGAGGTTTTTATGACCTAGAACATGGTCAATTTTTGAGTATGTGCCATGAACCGCTGAGAAGAAAGTAAATTCCTTTTTATCCCCATTCAGTTTTCTCCAGAGATCTATCATACCTATCCTCTCTAAAATCCTGTTCACCTCCTTAACTTCTTTCTTGTTTCTTTTGAGGTTGGATTTATCAAGTTCAAAGGGGGGGAGATTAAGGTCTCCCACTAGTATAGTTTTGCTATCTATTTCTTCCTCTAATTCCTTTACCTTCTCCTCTAGGAATTTGGATGCTATACCACTCGGTGCATATATGTTAAGTAATGATATAACTTCATTCTCAATGGTACCTTTTAACAGGATATAGTTTCCTTCCTTATCTCTTTTAATTAGGTCAATTTTTGCTTTTGCTTTATCTGAGATAAGGATCGATACCCCTGCTTTTTTTACTTTAGCTGAGGCATGATATATTTTATTCCAACCGTTTACCTTTACCTTGTGTGTATCCCTCTGTTTCAGATGTGTTTCTAGTAAACAGCATATTGTAGGATTATGATTTCTAATCCATTCTGCTATCCGTCTCTGTTTTATGGGAGAGTTTATTCCATTCACATTTACAGTTATGATTGTTATCTGTTTCTTTCCCTCCATCCTATTCCTGCCCCTGTTAATGTTCATATTTTCCCTCCCTTCTCCTTTCCCCCCCTTAATAGTTTTCCTTTTGACCACCACCTCCCTCAGTGTTCCCTTTTCAGTCCCCTCCCTTTACCTCCCCTTTCCCCTTACTACTTTCCTCCCTACAAACCACTCCTACCCCCTTTTCATAACTCTTTCCCCCTCCTACTGCCTGTAGGATATTTTTATACTTAATGAAGTATGCTATTTCTTCTTCGCATCAAGAGTGACAGGAACAAATCTCATGTGAAGCTTGTCTCTCTACCCTCTTTCCCTCTAAAATGATACTTTTTGCGTTTCTTCTCCATAGAGTCCTATGCTTAACTGGTTGTTATTCCCTCCTTGTACCAGAACCAATGAGGGAAAAGCTCATATGCTTCCCTACTCCCTCCTTTTTTTTTCCTCTGCTATACAGTTTTTATGCCTCTATGTGTGGCATAATTTACCCTTTTCCACTTCAACCATTCCCTTTCTTCCATTGCAGCCCCTTTGTAGCCCTTAATAAGATTTTTTTTAATCGTCATTTTGTGTATTTTATAGTCATACCCTCTACTTGTCTATAACCAGTTTGCTCTTATCAAATAGCAGGGTGTGTGTATGTTCTCCTTGTTTACCTTTTTAAGTCACTGTTGCATCTCATAATTGGAGGTTGAATTTTCCATTGAGTTCTGGCTTTTTTATCAAGAAGGTCTCGAACTCTGTTATATCGTTGAATGACCATCTCTTTGCCTGGAAGAATATGCTCAGCCTTGCTGGGTATGTGATCCTTGGTTGTAACCCAAGCTCTTTTGCCTTCTGGAAAATTGTATTCCACTGCCTCTGATCTTTCAGTGTAGAGGCTGCCAAATCCTGTGCAATCCTCACTGTGGACCCTCGATATTTGAATTGTTTCTTTCTGGCCGCTTGAAGTATTTTGTCTTTTATCTGGTAGTTCTGGAGTTTGGCCACAACATTTTGAGGACTTTTCAGTTTGGGATCTCTTTCAGCAAGTGTCCAGTGGATTCTCTCGATTTCTATTTTACCCTCAGGTTCTAGTATCTCAGGGCAGTTTTCCTTAACAAGCTCTTGGAGAATGTTGTCCAGGCTCATTTTTTCATCATAATTTTCTGGTAGGCCTATGATTCTCAGATTATCTCTCCTGGATCTGTTTTCCAAGTAGAGTTATTTTTTCTTTGAGGTACTTTACCTCTTTTTCTAATTTTTCATTCTTGTTGTTTTGCTTGACTAATTCTTGGTTCCTCATAGAGTTATTTGTTTCCGTTTGGTTAATTCTAGTTTTTAGCAAATCATTTTCCTTGGTTAATTTTTGAAGCTCCTTTTCCATATCATACACTTTTCTTTGTAGAGAGATGTTTTCCTCATTATAATGTTTTTCTAATTCTGCTATTTTCGTTTTGAGAGAATTATTCATTTTGTCTTCTATCTCTCTCATTTTGTTTTCAAAGTTCCTTTTGATCTCATCTAGGAGAGCCTTCTGTGCTTGGGACCCATTCTCTGTTGAAGTTTCAGCTTTGGGTGTGGAGTCCACATTGTCTCCCTCTGAGGTTGGTTCCTCCCTCTGAGGATAGTAGGACTCCAGAGTCTTTATCTTTGTAGTCTGCTTTCTACCCATTTTGAGGCAGGGTCCTAGCCACGCCCTTCCTCTAAGATCCCAAGCCTTTACTGTAGAGGGTTTTGCCCTGGGGCAAGAGTTACTATGTTTTCAGGGCCAGAGGGGGGGTTTGGAGCAAGTGAGGTTCACTCTGTCATCCTAGTCTTTGGAGGTCCTGAAAGGGGCTTTTTAAAAAAAATTTCTGGGCTATGAAGTGGTAGCCCCAGGAGTGTTTGCTGTCCAGGACAGGGGCCCCTGTATTTGCTTCTTACCTTGCTCTTTCCAGTCCCAGCCCTTTGGTGATAGGCCTGGTAGTGGACCTTGTGGTTGGTGGGAAGACTTGCCCTCAGAGTTGATCAGGCCCCTTCCCAGCCTGCCCCTGTGTCTGCAGGCCACGCCCACCCAACTTTCAAGGAATTTGAATTTTAATTCTGTTTATTCCTGACTTTCTGTCTTAGTCTAGTTTTGACTTAGTTTCCCTTTCTACATAAAAAGAAAGCAGATTGCTTCTAGAAAACAATAATAATAATAACACTTAACAAGTCAATATAGGAAAGATTGTCTAGGAGAGTAGCATCAAGTCAGCATTCCTGATTTTCTTACTAAGTCATTTCTTGTTAAAGTGGATAAGGCACTGTCTCTAGAAATTCAATTTAATTTAACAAATGTTTATTAAGTGCCCATGTCCCATACTGTGCTGGATGCAAGGAATAAAAAGACAAAGGAAATAACATCTTGCCCCCAAAGAACTTACAGTTTGGGGGGACAGAGAGGACCAATATGTTCACAGGTAAGTTAATATATAATACATGCAAATATAATTTCTTTGGAGAACAAGTGAGAGTACTCACTGGGGGTGGGAGGATCAGGAAAGGCCTCACGTGGGAGGTGGAACTGGTGCTGAACTTTGGCAGGAGCTAAGGGTTCTTGGAGGCAAAGATGAGAAAAGTGGGTATTACAGATAGGAGGGACAATCTGTGCAGAAGGTTGGGAATGGAATGCTGTGTATGAGAAGGGAAGTGAGGCATTTAGTCCAGAACACAGAGTGCACAGGGGGGTAGTGGGGAGGAATGATGTGAAATCAGTCAACAGAGAGAGATTGGAATCAGATTACATGGACTTTTGAAATCAAATAAAGGGTTTTTTTTTTTTTTTGCAACCACGGAAATTTTTTGAGTTATGGGAGTGACATGATCTAACTTGTGTATTAAACTGCTAGAATGACATTGGATTGATTATTAAAATGCAAGTTCCTTAAGGAATTGTTTCCTTTTATTTGTGTCTCTATCCCTTAGTATAGTTCCTGACACAGAACAAGAACTTAATAAATATTTGTTGATACATACATGTGATATGTGATATATGAGCTGGTTTTCTCCCCTTTGGTCAGTTCCCTGTCAGTTGAATACTGGATTTCTTGCTACTCACAAATGTTTCGTTGCTTTCTTTTATTGGATCCTGTTTTATTTAAGAATCGACATTAACTTGAAGGGAATATGTAAGTCATAGATCTTAAAGAGCGAGGTAACATTTGTCAGAGACACGTAGAAGTGGCTGGTGTAGGGAAGTCAAGCACAGAGAAGGTCAAACCTTCAGTAAAGTAGCACCAGCTGCACAGAAACAATCACAAACAAGTCACGTGCAGAATGGTTGTCTGGCCCTTGTTCTCCAAGAGGAGCGATGACGTCACAAGAGGGATTTCTGATGTTCTGACTTGCAAGTGAATTGGATTTAAGTGAGGCAGAGCTGCGCAAAGTCACCAGCCCAACTCTTTCTTCTAGGGTCCTCAGAGTCTGGTGGCAAGACGTAGATCAAGACCACTGCTGACGCCCCGACATAGTGGGATGGCCCCGATACAGTGGGATGGGGCCCCACGTAGTAGGAGAATCCTTGGTCTTTTTACAGCATAAATAGAAAATAATTAACAGAAGGAAAGCATTAGAATTAGAGGATGAGGAAAGCCTTCCCAAAGAAGATAGGATTTTTGTTTGGGACTTAAAGCCAGGGAAACCCCCTAGGCAGAGATGAGGAAGGAGTGCTTTCCAACTCTCTTTCCAGTTATTTCACATTACACTTCTCTACAATCTGGTCAAATTGGCCTATTTCTCTCTCTCTGTCTCTGTCTGTTGCTCTCTCTCTCTCTGTCTCTCTCTCTCTGTTGCTCTCTCTGTCTCTCTCTCTCTCTCATTTTATTCTAAACCTAAAAAATAAAGCATTTCCATGATATAACAGAATGGGGGTGGGGGGTAGTGCACATAAAATCGCAAATCTATTATGTACAACTTGCTATTCCTTTTAAATATATATTCAAGTTATCATGTAACTTTTCCCCTCCCCTTTCCCCACCTTCGAGATGGCTGCCATTAGACATAAATATGTTCTTCTCCAAATGACATTTTCCCCCTGACTCCATTTCTTTCCATAGATTATTTCCTCTGCTTGAAATGTAATACTCCCCCTCATCTTTGTGTTTTAGAAGTCCTGACTTCCTTGGGGCGGCCAGGTGGGTCAGCGAGTAAGAGCACCGGCTCCAGTGTTGGGACGACCTGGAGATCGAATCCCGGGCTCAGACACTCAGCACCACACCCAGAAAAAACTGGCCGTGTAACCTTGAGCAAGTTACTTAACCCTGATTGCTTTAAAAAAAAAAAAAAAAAAGAAGTCCTGATTTCCTATTACACTCAACTTTAGTACCACACAAAAATCAGTTCCATTTTCTATAGGAAACCCCTCCCCCACCCTTTGTCAGGCTCTCCCTTCCTGAGGGTCAGCCCTCTAGGTTGTTAGGATAAATCAGTTTCCTATCTGCAAAATGAGGGGGTTGGCCTTGAAGTACTCTGAGGTGCCTCACAGTCCTAAACTTACAGCTGAACTGTAAGCACTAAGTTCGGTGCTAGGGATGTGAAGGGTAAACCATGGCCCTGCCATCAAGGTTCCATCACAAAGAGAGACCTAGCAATCCAGGGTGGCACAAGGTAAGTACCAAGTAACAAAATCAATTTCCAAAAGAAATTCAGAGGAGGGAGTGATACACAGGGCAATCAGTCAATCAACAAGCATTTTCAGGTACCGATTATGTGTCGGGTACTCAGTTCAACTACACTCAAGCAGAGTTTAGAAGCAAACTAAGGATTTTAAGAGGAAGAGGAAGTAAGAAAGGGCATTCCAGGCATAAGAGGCAGAGCTAGACAAAAACAAGGAGATAGGAGATGATATGTCATGGATGAAAAACAAGAAAGACAATTTTTCTGGCCATTAGAGTTGGATTCTGCCAAATGTATTTCCATTCCTAATCCTGTCCATTCATACATGTTGTTGTTCAGTCGTTTTCAGTTGTATCTGACTCTCTGTGACCCCATTTGGAGTTTTCTTAGCAAAGATACTGGAGTTGTTTGCCATTTCCTTCTCTATTTCATTTTATAGATGAAGAAACTGGGACAAACTGGGTTAAGTGACCTGCCCAGGGTCACACAACTAGTGTCTGAGACCAGATTTGAACTCAGGACGATGAGTCTTCCTGACTCCAAGGCCTAGCACTCTATCCACTGTACCATGTAGGTGCCCTTCGTTTATACATACATTCATACACATAGACATACATACATATATTTAGTCAGTAAGTATTTATTGAGTAATTAGGATAAATTTCTAGTGAATAATGGTCTAAATAGTCAAGAAAGCATTGAAGATAGAAAGTGAGAAGAAGAGAAGAGCTAGGGATCCCCAGCCAGTCTCTGGCCCCTCTACAGAGCTATTGTTGTTGGAGTCCTAATGCCAGAAGCAGTCAAATCCTGTGAAATGGATGGCAATGCAGTTTTCATTAGGAAAAGGAAACACAACATGTGTTATGCAACAGTCTTGCTTACTGTACTGTCTGCCCAAATATACTTTCATCTCATGTGGCTACAGGGCACTTAAGGGATGAAAGTCTAATTGAAGGAAATAGCAGCATCCATTGTGTTTCTTATTAAAGAGCAACTGGTTGTTCAAGCCAGCTCCCTCCAGAGAGACTGAAGAAATGGAGCACTCGGCAGGAGCCGTGGACGTCATGTCCTCACACCACTCCACGTTTGGAAAAGAGCGTGCTTCATCCAATTGGCTGTCAGCATGGTTACTGGGCAGACCTTTGTCCTCCACCCTCCATGCCGATATCTGGGGATCATGTTCTTCCTTTTTTCTCATTACATCCTCTGTGTATATTTGAGTTCTGACATCTCAAGATGGGATCTTTATAGACGTGTCTGTTTTAAGTAAAAATTCAGATGAGCAATGGCAGTGGCCCTCAACTCACCCACAAGAGGTTTGCCTAAAAGTGATTCAAGCTTCATGGGATGTTTCAGAGCCAGCCAGCTTGTTCTCTTGTGGAACTGGCACTGGTGTGTGTTTATACAAAGGAATTTGTCTATTCTTGTTCCCTTCCCATTTCTTCCAACCTTCCTGCCACTCATGGGTGTCAGATATTATCAATAAGTGCTTATTATTATATATTATAAACTATCAGTGATATATTATAAAGTTAGAGGTGAATTCTGAACATGCACTAACTCTTCATTCATCAGGGGCCTATATCAGTCATTTCCTTTACATGCTTTGGGGGCATAAAGAGAGTCTTTCAACTGGACGATGCTATGAAGTTTAGTGAGAGGATCATTTCTGGGGCTAGAAGGCTCATCCCCTCTTCCATGAAGCTGCCTGATAGAACTCAGGATGAAAGAAGGAAGAATAGCATGTTCCCTCTGGAGGGAGGGAATGTGTATTTCTAGAAGTGAAGAGAAGGATCCTGCCAAATGTATGCACACATATGTTGAACATCTGGGAACACATATGGATAAACATGATTTTCTAAAAAATAATCTGACAGTAGCATGTGAAGTAGAAAGATGAGTGTTGACTACACTGCTACTCATGGGTACTCTTGCAAGAACTGATTCTGCTTAACTGTTTATTGTCTCTGTGGTGCAGGCTGTTTTCTGGCAATGTCTGCGGTATCAAAAATGAAAGAGGATGAGTGAGATGAGGATGGAAGGCCTGGTTTAGAACTGGAAAGACCTAGGTTCAAGTGTTAGCTGCAACTCTGATGAAATTTCAGGTCCAGACACTGTCCCCTCCAACACCACCACCATCACCAAGGCTCCAATTAAACTTCCCCCCCACCCCTTTAAAAGCACAGGAGTGAGAAATTCTGAGTTCTATCATGGCTTTACCTCAGAAAGTCACTTTAGGGCCTCATTTCCCTCACCTGTAAAATAACTGGGTCATCATTTCTATGATCCTTTCCAGCTCTAATATTCTATATAAAGATAGATGAACATATGCAAATATCATATGCATAACACATAGGTGTTTAATAAATGCTTACCAATTAACTGATCAATCACACATGTAAATACGTGTGTTTATGTATAGATGCGTGTGCACATATAGAAACACTTATCAAGCCTTAAGGTGCTCTGTAAGTATTAGCTATTCATATAGGTAGAAAGATAAATAGATGATAAATAGACAGACAGACTAGAAAATTATTTCATTGGCATAGGAAACTACAGATGAAGAAAATCTCTTTTCCAATGCAAAATGGTACATGCTTTGCAATTTACAGCCTTGGAGAGCTGCCTGGGTAAATGAATAGTTAATTAACTTGCCCAAGGTCATAAAAATCACACACCAACACACCACCAAAAGTGTGTATTACAAGTGAGATGTAGATAATATTTTCAGACCATCTCATGTTGTATGATGGAGTGATACAAGAAAGTCATATATGAGAAATGATTGAATGGACTCTCCCTCCAATTGTAAAGTTGATGTCTCTCCCCAGAAACCCAGACTTCCTTTACTTTCAGCCCCTATTGGCTCTAACTTCTTCCATGAGAATTTGTTGCTACTTGACCATATTTTTTCTGGGACTTGGAAGGAACAAACATACCTCCTGAGTAATTTTCCCATGGCTTCTCCATGGTGAAACCTGAATGGACAGCTGAGTGTGGAAAACTTAGACCACTCAGTCTCTGGTAAGAAACTGTTCTGGAAGCAATTTAAGTTACATCAAAACTTCTAACTCTCTTCTCAAATACTTTTCCAATCTTATAGTTCACAGCATTAAAAGACAGACTTGGCTACTAGTGGTGATTACCTAAGTGCTGAAATGAAATTTGTATGATAGTTTCAATTCAAAACTCAGACTTCAAAGGTCTGAAGGAGAAATCTGGAATCAGTGAAAGAACAGTATAAGTTCCCAAATATACTCTGGCAAAAAAAATCTCCTTCTTTTCAATCCCTGGCCTATCTTGCTATATGTTGGTAGGACCTGTCCAAGATATAAACATATATGTATACATATGCATGTATACACATGTGTATATATACATGTATATACATATATGTATATGTGTGTACATGTAGTGTATACATATATACATTGATAGGTTATCCTTCTAAAACATGTCACATGTATCTATATATTATGCATAATTTACATGTATAACATGCATCTGGTCATGTGATGCATATAATTTACTGTATCCGTTTGGTTTTTTTTTTTTTCCAATTTAGATGTTTAGGTTAGTTAGTCTCTTTTGGTGAGGGAGGGGGAAAGGTATATTTTTATTCTGAACTTGATAACCATCAAAGAAACATGTAAAATCTTATCCCACATCCTTAGCTTTGACAAGATGGAATTCAAAGAATGGATAAGCAAAGAAAATGTTTTTTTGCTGTGTCCCCTTCTAGGGCTGCCTAGACTCCTACCCCTTTTAAGCCTTGCCTTTCTTCTTGTCTTTAAGAAGAGAATCAGAATTATAAAAGAAATGAAACTGACCCTATCTTAACAGAAAGGAAATAACTGTTACTGATGTAACAGATATTGTTGAGTCACCTGACCATCCTACATAGTCAGACCGCCATCAACCTGTTAGACCAACAATTAAAGTCTATACCAAGTTTGAAGAAAGGATATGGATGAGAAGATAAATAAATAAAACAGTTCCATCCTGGCCTATTTTGACAAGTTATTATATTTTAATGGAAAATAGATAAAGGATTAGATATAACACAGATTATCACCATTTCTTGTAGAAATCAACTGGGTTAGTCTCTTTTGAGTGACTATGGATCTCATTAAAAACCCTCAGTATTTCAGGCTTTGATCCAATTAATTTATCATCATCCACAAACAAACAATGATGTAACTTGAAGTCTTCCCTTAATAAAGAATCCCTCTGCTATTTGAATTTTGTTCAGGAAATCCTCCATGAAGCTGACATGTATCTCTGGTAAAATCATGCCTCTGTATTGTGTGTCTTGTTTAATGTTGATACTAAGATCTTTGAATAGTTATGTTTGTGATTACATGTCAAGGAAACTTACATGGCCTTAACCTATTGTTGTGGAGAGTTTTAATGGCTATTGTATGTTCTACTGAGTCATATGCTTGGAGACATTTAACCAGTGCAAAATAGTCACCACAACAAGAGGAAAAAGAACTCGTAGACCAAGTAAGACAATAAACACTCGATCTTTTTTACCAAGAAAACAAATGACATCCATGGGTAACTCTGATTTATGATATAAGATCATCTGTAAAATATCAGGGAAGGTGATAACAGACAACTGTGAATAATATGACCTCACAAAGCAGTTGGAGGATTCACATGTACAAAAATATTTATAGTTGCTGTTTCTGTGGTGGCTAAGAATCAGAAACTAAAGGGGTGCCCCTCAATTGAGAAATGGCTGAACAAATTATGGTATGTGAATATAATGAAATACTATTGTGCAATAACAAATGTCAAGAGGGACTATTTCAGAAGTCAAGAAGGGTGAGGTTGAAGAGAAGGTCATTAGATCTGGCAATTGAGAGGTCATTGGTAACTTGGAGAGAGCAATTTCAGTGGAATGATTAAGTCAGAAGTCAGACTGCATGAAGTTAAGAAGAGAGCAAGAGGAAAGGAAGTGGAAACAAGTATGGTCTTCTCAAGGAGTGTAGCCACAAAAAGAAGGTGAGATATGGAAAGAAAGGTAGTGGAAATGGATGAATCAAGTCGGGTTTTTGTTTTTAAATTTTTGAGGATGGAGTATACATAGGCATGATGATCACTGCAGCTTTATAATATAGTTTGATGTCAGGAAGTACTATTCCCCTTCATTCCTATATGTTTTCCTTTATTTCCCTTGATAACATAGATCTTTTGTTACTCTGAATGACATTTTTTATGATTTTGTCCAACTCTGTAAAATATCTGTTTGATCATTTGACTGGTAGAGCATTAATCTATAAATTATAATCTACAAATTAACAGTATAATCCATAAGTTACCTTCTTTAATATTGATATTTTCATTATATTGGCACAATGTAGACATGAGCACTGAACTTTTCTCAAATTATTTCAGTAGCTCTTTATTTCTGGCACCTTTGAAGGGATGAGTGGTCAACTGACTGGCAAGTATTTTATGGACTTAGTAATTATTTTGAATGAAACTTCCTTTTCTACTATTCCCTCTTGGAATTAAAAAAAATGCTATATAGTAATGCTATTGGTTTTTATAGATTCATTTTGCACTCTGTGACTTTTTCTGAAACTATTGTCTTAGCTTTTTTTTTTTTTATGCTGATTTCTTAGGATTTTCTAAGTAAGCCATGATGTCATCAGCCAATTTCTGATTGATCTTCTTGCTGGAGCCTGCTTTTAGACCAGACACCAGCTTCTTCTGATTAGCTCCCCCAACTCAGCACCCTGAATTCCTGGCAACAAACAGCATCTAAGCACAACCAACACACTGCTTCTGGCAGGCATTTTTCAACAAAGTCTTAGAGTTCTCCAGCTATCTATTTTGAAATTTGGAGGTATATGAAATAGAAGGGAGTGATCTTAGTGACAACAATTGTAGCTTGCAAGTTGTCGTGAACACGAGAATCATAATAGTTCATAACTACATGACAAACTAGAGTTTATCCAAGACTTTTTTCACAATAACATTGCAAGGTAGGTACTAGTATTATTAGCCCCATTTTACGGGGGATAATACTAAGGCTCAGAGAAGTTAAGAGCCCATCTTCACATCCCTTATTAATGGCAGAACCAGGATTCAAAGCCAAGTCTTCTGACTCCAAACCCAACATACTTTCTAAAATGCCATTAACTCTCAAACATTGGATCCAAAACACAGGACAGGATCAAAGGAGCAAAGATATATGGAAGGGTCCTTCTGGAGCATATGGTCTAATACCTTCATTTTACAGAAGAAGAAATGGAGGCTCAGAGAGGTCACAGAGAAAGTCAGAGTCAAACTCAGCCCCTATACTGGAAGGGTACAAGGTGCCTCACCACTAACTCTGAATTTTGCTATAAGTTCTTGGGTTTTTTAATAGAAGGATAGTTGGATAGATAAGTAGGTAGGTAGGTAGATTATAGATAGATATGAGAGATAGATGATAGATAGATAGATAGATGGATGGATGGATGGATGGATGGATGGATGGATGGATGGATGGATGGATGGACAGAGCTTTTATTCATAGCCCTCAAGCCTTGTCTTCCCAGTGAAGTAAGAATTAGCATATGTATTTGACACTAAGAAGTAAGTGAAAAGCTTCAAGCTACTCAAGAAGACCTTGGCAGACCTGATAATAAATAGACCCCAGGGGTTCCTGAATTCTTCCTGGCTTAGAATTCTTGCCTCCCTCAATGCCCCAGTGCTTATCGTTCATGCAAACAGCAAGCATTTTGTTTCAAAGCCTAACTGATGACATTTAAGCAAACAAAAGCCAGAGGAAGGAGGAGATTCCACAAATTTCCCTTCCCCTAGAGTCATTAGTTCCTCATAAATGAAGGACCCCACCAATTGTCTCTCATTGAATGAGAGGGTAATTCTGCATTGTACACAGGTAAAAAGTAAGAATCAAGCCCGGTCCACAAAGTCGATTTGATAGAATGACAATGATGATTCCATAATGGTTGAACTTTTTGAAGTAGATGATTGTTTTCGTGAATAGAAGGACATTCTTAGGATGCCATTCTGAACCTTGTTTCATTAGTTTGATCATCATAAAGACTGAAGCAAGTATGTTTAATCTCCAATAGAGGAACAGTGGGAAATTGTACCATATAAGGAAATCCCATTGACCACATAATAGTAAGAGGGACGGGACACATTTAGAGCAAGAACTTTAGAAATGAAAGGGGCCTTAGAGATAACATAGTCCAGTTCCCTTATTTTACAAATGAGGAAAGTGAGGTCCAAAGAGATAAAGTGATTTACCCAAGGTAACAGATGGCAAGGCCAGTATTCAAACCCTAATATCCTGACTTCAAATTCCCTACATCATGCTAGTACCCTTATAACCCTTTTTTTTTCAAAACAGCAAGTAGTACTTCTTTTAATGGCAATTCCCCTTGCATACAGTCTTCCTTAGATCTGGAAAAAGAAAACAGGGGATGGGGCCAAACATTGTCATGGTAACAGAAACAAAAAGAAATCATTCTAAAAGCATTTCCAATAAGCAAGAACAGCCAGTCTTCAGTAAAGTAGCCTTCAATTGGGGTTGACATCTGTTATTCATTTGTTGTTTCTAGGTTTGAAGAAAAGCAGAGTAATTGGAAATAAGGCTATGTTCTGGGAATATATTGAGTGAAAGGGCTTTTAGTGCTTTTAAAATATTGGTTCATTCACCCTTAACATTCAGTATGTACCTGCTTTGTCCATTTAGGAACTGGACAAGTGAGCTGGAATGTTGTTTAGACTCAATGATTTCAAAGCCATGGAAGATCAAAGTGAGTGTGCCTTGTCTCCGCCAGGGAAAGGAGCTCTCAGGCTGAGGAAGGGACAGTTCTTTTGACCACAATAGGGAAAGAGAAGAAAGAAGTCTAACACTAAAGGACTGAAAACCATGAGGATTATGAGGTTTTGGTGCCATAGTGACTATCTCAGAAGAAGAGCTGGAAGCATCAGGCAATAAAGAAGAAACGAAGCATCCAATCAAATAAGTAGATTCTACAATTAGAATGAATCCTGGCTTTGCAATTTATTAAATTCAAAATTTACACAGCACATAATATTTATAAAACACTTTTTACACTATTCCTTAGTTTCTTTGAGACTTTCTTCATCTATAGGTATTAGACTAGCTGAACTCTAAAGGTCTCTTCCAGATCTAGACTCCATAATGATGGCATGGAGAATTGAGTGCTAGGTGAGGAGTCAGAAAGAATGGGTTCAAATCCATCTCTGATACTTGGTAGCCATGTGAACATGGGCAAATCATTTTACTTGTCTCTGGGTCTCAGTTCCCTTATCCACAGAATATGGATAGAAATATTAGAAATACCAAACTCACAGAGTTGACATGAGATAATGTATAGAAAGTACTTTGCAAACCTTAAATATATATGTTAAAGAAAGGGCCTGTGATGTCACTAACAAGAAACGCCCTCTAGTAATTAATCTCAGCACTTCAGCATCAATTTATAAGCTCCCTGGGAACCACTATGGGGTTCAATGCTCATGGTCATAAAGCGCCAGGACAGGACTTGTACCCAGATTTTCTTGACTCCAAGGTCAATTCTTCATCCATCATGTCCTACTCCTACTCACATAAATATTACTTACTTTATTATTAATATTATTATCCTATGCTTCAGATATATTTAATTTTAAGAAAATGCAAGGAGAGAATTTAAAAGTTGGTAATCAACCAACTGGAAAGGTGGAAGGGCAGAAAAACCCAGACCTCAGCACAAGTTAGCAGAATCCAGGTTGAGTTTCTATACTATATTTCTGATCTTTTGTGCATCATGGGCCCCTTTGGCAGTCCAGTGAAGCATATGGACACCTTCTCAGAACCATGCCTTTATAAAGATAAAATAAAATATGTAGGATTGCCAAGGAAACTGTGCTGAAATACAGTTATCAAAACTTTAAAAAAAACATATAATTACAGATCCCAGGGTAAGAACTTTCACAGTGTGGGCACAAGAAGCATGAGTCAATACCTCTGAGGACTGTAAGGTCAGAGATGGAAAAGCAGATGTGACCAGGGACCACTAAAGGGACACAAACAGTTTGCAACCCCCACTGATACATTTATCTTCTCATTCATTTTCTAATGTTACCCTCCAAAATTAGAGAATTTCAAAGTTGGAAGGGACCATACAGGTTTCTCAGGCAAACCCTCCTGTAAAGTATACTTCATACAATATACCAAAGTCATCACCCAGTCTCTGAAAGATCTCTAGTGTGGCTGTGCTCACCTCCCTCCAAGGCAGCCCTATTCCTCTTCTGGATGATTCTGATGGGATTTTTTCCCCTTACATACTTCAAGCCTAAATCTGTCACTAGGTGGCACAATGAATAGAATATTGGGCCCGAGTCAGCAAGACCTGAGTTCAAATCCTGCCTTGGACACTTACTAGCTGTGTGACTCTAGGCAAGTCACTTGACTTCCATGCTTGCCGCAGTTTCCTCAGCTGTATAATAGAGGAAAATAACAGCATTACTTTGCAGGATTGTTGTGAAAATCAAAGCAGATAATATTTATAAGCACTCAGCCCAGTACCTGGCACACACACACACACACACACACACACACATACATATATATATACATACATACACACATGCGAGTAAGTATATTTGTGTATATACACACATATATAAATATATGTATATGTGCATATATGTAAGTGTGTATATATACATATATGTGCAAATATTAATTTCCTTCTCTTTATTTCCCTTCTGTACCTTCCAGTCATCTTGTCTCATTCTGGCCTTTAGGACCAGTCAATCAATGGACAATTATTTGTATTAAGCAACTTCTATTCTATGGTGATGCGAAAATAAGTACAAAGAATGAAACAGTCCCGGGCCTTCCTCAACATGATCACCTTTCAGATCACAGGATCACAGGTAGGATCCTAATTTTATGCCAAAAGGGGCCATAGGGATGATCAAGTTCAACTCCACCCTCATTTTGCAGATGAGAAGAGAGAGAAAGTAACTTCCCCAGGATCATACAACTAATAAATACCTTTGTTGTTGTTCAGTCATGTTGTAATGCTAAGTAAAGGCAACTTCCCAAGGTTCAAAATACCAGCATAGCTGCTCTCCATTTTAATTCAGTGACAAATTAAGAACAGAGAAAATCAAAATATAGCATAATTCAAAATACAGCATTCACCAAGTGTAATTCAATCAAGTACTACTCCACCCCTAGGCAGTACATTCATTTAGTCAACCACAAAACCCCTCTTCCCAAATGGAGATTAGTTTCCAATCATTAGTAAAGTACATTCATTTGTTCAATCACAGAGCACAAAAAAGTCAAAAGTTCCCCACCCTTGGATCACAACTGAATCTACCCCGGAGTTATAACAAGCTTAAGCAGGGCATTTAATACCCAAAGAGAGGTCTTTTCTTCATCTTGACCCAAGGCAAGTTCTCAGCAATCTTTGTTCCTGGGAAGACAAAGCTTAGCAAGGCCACAAGATACATTGCCAGTGTCCTCACTGATTCATTCTCTGTCTGCAGAACAGTCCTAGGACCCCTGGAAACATTAGCAAAACCCTCTTCCAGGATTTCTGTAAACATACAACAAGAAAATCCTTCTTCAGGGCTTCTGAATCAACAGCAAGGTTTCAGGACCTCTGCAACAACAGCATTAGCCTTCACCAGTGGACACAATTCATTCTCTGTCTGCAGAACAGTCTCAGGAGCTCTGAACCAACAGCAAGGTTCCCAGACTTCGGCAATAACAGGACTGTCTTTCACCAGTGGACAAATCTGGCAAAACAACATCAAAGCAGACAGACAAAGTACCAGCATAACAGCCATGTCTCCTCAGTCCTTGGCAGCTCTGGGTGGCAGCTCTCAAAAGTGCTGGGCAATTCAAAGTGGCCCTTAGCAATCCTCTCAGTCTCTCTCTGCCTCCAAGATGCTGCTTCCAAAAAATTCTTCTGCCTCTCTCTCTGCTTGTGTCTGTCTAAAATTCATGTCACCAGCTCCTCCCAGTTCAGCCCTCTCTTTTCACATTAACAAGTCCATCCCACA
Source organism: Petaurus breviceps papuanus (assembly GCF_028583685.1). Classification (NCBI taxonomy): domain Eukaryota; kingdom Metazoa; phylum Chordata; class Mammalia; order Diprotodontia; family Petauridae; genus Petaurus; species Petaurus breviceps. The sequence continues at coordinate 679,363 of NW_027185694.1, read as the reverse complement.
AGTGGGATTCACAAGCTCTGGGTTTTAACACAATCAATCCAAAAACCAAGCCAAAACAGGGGTATCTTTAAATTCCATTACTATTACACATGTCCAAGACTTTGTGGCCTCATTTGGGGTTTTCTTGGCAGAGATGCTGGACTGATTGGCAATTTCCTTCTCCAGCTCATGTTACAGATGAAGAAACTGAGGCAAATGGGTTTAAGTGACTTACCTAGGGTCACACAAGTATAAATGTCTGAGGCCAGCTTAGAACTCAGAAAGAAAAGGCTTCCTGACTCCAGATCAGGCACCCTTTCCACTGTGCCACCAGGCTGCTCAGTAATTAGTGTGTAGGATTTTAAACCAGGTTTTCCTGACTCTAGATCCAGTATTCTATTCCATCTCCAAAATCTTAAACTCAGCATGTTCAAAACCGGACTTCTTTTTCTGAGTTCCAAACCCACCGCTCTTCCCAATTTCCCTCTTCCCATTCACCCAGTTTCTCATCGCCTCACTCTCCCCTGCTATTCAATTGGTTTCAGGGTCTTGGTAGTCTGACCTGCAAAAATCCCTTGTGTCCATGCCCTTCTTGAGCCTCTAGAGATATCTAAAGACAGTTCTTATGGCTGCCCAAGGTTCTAGTCTTGCCTCATTATGGCTTTGGGGTGACGTTGGGTTGGAAGCCTGGCATAGATCCCAGCATCTCCTACCATTTGTAAAAGGCTTTACTTATAGTGCTGAAAACTGCCCTAAAAGTAGAAAGAGGCTATCACCAGGTTGGCTGAAGGATGATGAAGTTTGAAGCCACAGCAAAAGACCACCAACAAAGTCACTGATGGATCCTAACTGCATCAGGGAATATGTTTACCGATGAGAAGACAGATTCTTGAAACACTGACATATTGGAGAAGTAATTTTTAAAATTATCTCCCTCTAGCAGGGTGAGATGAAATATCAAATGGCCAGGAAGCTAACAACTATACCTGGAGATCTCACTTTGCTCTTTAAAGTTACCCTCCCCCCCCCGCAAAAGTCAGCAAGCATTTGTTAAGCCCCATTTATATGCCAAGCACTCTTCTAAGGACTGGGGGTAAAGGGAAATGAAGAGTCTCTGTCCTATAAACTCCTATGTAAGGTGTATATATTCTGCCAGAGAAAACAATATGTATGCATATAAATATATACAAAATAAATATAAAATAAAAGGGGCAAGCTGGGGGGTGGAGGAGTAAAAAAAACAATTTTAAGTCAAAAATAGTGTCTGAGCTGAACTTTGAAGAAGACCAGGGATTCTGAGAGAGGGAGGTAAGAAACCAGCTCATTCTAAGCATAGAGGACACTGTTCAAAGACTCAGAAGGAACAGATGGAAAGCTATAAATGAAGGACAACAAGTAGTAACAATGAAATATAACATTTATGTGGTACTTCAGATTTTGCAAAGCGTTTTTATATAGGTTATCTCATTTTAATTCTCAGAATGTGGGCTGTTGTAATCTATATTTTGCAAATGAGTAAACTGAGGCTAGGGGAGGGTGCTAGTAAAGTGTCTGAGGCTACATTTGAACTCAGGTTTTCCTGACTCCAAGTCTAACATTTTATCTATTATGCCACTGGACCGAAGAGTCGAAGAAAGAGGAGTAATGTGTAATAAATTTGGAAATGTAAGGTAGAAGTAGATTGTAAATGGATTTAAAGGCCAAAAGGAGCTGTGTATATCTTATCCCTGAGGTACTAGGGAGCCAGGGGAGTTAATTAGGGAGGGTATGTGTGTGTGACATGGTCAAACATGTTCTTTTTGGATATTATTTTGGTAAATGTATGGAGGATGGATTGGAGAAGAGAGAGAACTGAGGACTGGAGACCAATTAGGAGGCTATTGTAATAGTTCAGACAAGAAACACTTCCAAGTTTGCAAAGCCTTTTCTGAACATTATCTCACTTGATATTCAAAATACCTTTGCACTTTTATTGTCCCCAGGAGTATCTGTGGGGATGCTACTCTGAAGAGTAGACTCTAAACCTCAGAGAAGTTAAATGACTTGTCCAGGGTCACATAGTTAAGGCAGGATTTGAACCAAGCTCTCCCTGACTCTCAGTTCAGCCATCTAACCCCCTTGCCTCCCTCTCTCCTTAGGACAGAACTCCTACACTGTGGCCTTGAAACATTCACTTACCCTATCAGCAAGCACTGGGCTTGGAGTCAGGAAAACCTGAGGTTAGAGTTTTGCCTTAAACACTTAACTAGCTGTTTGACCCTGGGCAAGTCACTTAACCCTTTTTGCCTCGGTTTCCTCATTTGTAAAATGAGCCAGAGAAGGAAATGGAAAACCACTCCAGTATCTTTGCCAAGAAAACCCTAAATGAGGTCACAAAGAGCTAGACAAAACTGAAAACAACTGAACAACAAAACACTTTTCTATGTCACAGACCACTTCAGGCAGTCTGGCACAGTCTAAGGACCCCCACTCAGAATATTGTTTCTAAATACATAAAATAAAATATATAGGATTACAATGGAAAAACCAATTATATTAATAGTTATCCAAAAAATTTTCATTACAAAACCATGGATCCAAGGTTAAGAATTCCTGTTAGAGGTAGTAAGTAAGTAAGAGGTAGTAAGATGCTTAGAGTTAGAATCAGAAAATCTAAGTTTCAATTCTGGCTTTGATACTACCGTGTTTCCCCGATAATAAGACACTGTCTTATTATTTTTTTTGGACAGAAAAACACCAGAGGGCTTATTTTCAGGGGAGGGCTTATTTTAATGAACATTGACAGCAATTTTAATAAACAGGTAAATGTGAACAAAAAAATGTACCTTTATTCAATAAGCAAATCACTGGGGAAGAACAGGATGACATGCTCACTGCTGCAGCTCTGATCGGATGCAGCTCGGAGCGCGGCGTGCGTTTCACCCAGGGCGGGAGGACGGTGCATACAGAGGGTACCGTAATGTAGCGTGTAGTGCAGGGGATCACCTTCACTACAGTAGCAATCTCAATAGGGCTTATTTTCGGGGGAGGGCTTATTTTAGAGGAATCTTACACAGTAAGGGGAGGGCTTATTTTCGGGATAGGTCTTATTATTGGGGAAACACGGTAGTTGTATGATCCTGTAGCAGAGGTATGCTATTAAGTATTTAACTATGGGCTCCCTGAGAACAAATTGGGCAGGACTAACATTTTCTCCATACTTTCTTGTCTGAACAATCAACAAAACAACCATTTGAGCCCTCATTTGTAGTGATTGCCAATTTCCAATGTATGCATACTCACACTGAAAATTTAGCGGTCAGCTCTCTGAGGTAGGTTAGAGCTGGCTCCAGTATCCCCCTGCCCTGTGCTAATCATTTACATTTCTCTGAATGGTGATAACACTTACTCTACATCCCCCGAGGGGTTAATGTGGGTAAAGAGTTTGGGAGACAGACTTTATAGAACTTACATAATTAGAAGTTATTATTACTTATCATCATTTCAAACGAGCCCCTGCCCCCACCACAATAAACCACAAGTCCCATGTGCCTCAGTAGGTAGTTCTTGATAGTCCTTAAGACTAAAACAGCTCCTTTCCTGGTGGCCAACTCTTTGGCGTTGAACTTTTCTGAATTTAGCGAGGCTGGTCCCCAGACGACAGGTCTATCTCTAGGCCGTTCCAGCTTGGCATGACCTGGTAGCAACCCTCCTCTGTGTGTGCCTTTGAAAAGCCAGGGTCACCCCCCACACCCTAGGGAGTAGAATGCCAACTCCCAGTAGAATGTAAACGAGAGCAGGAACTGGTCTGTCTTTGGATCCATAGCTCCAAGCCTTGCATATATTAAGAGCTTAATAAATGCTCCTTGAATTGACTGAGGCCTCAGAACAGGACTTCAGAGAAGGCTTGATCACCAAAAGAGTTAAATATCTTTAGGATAGCAAGAAGGAAAGCATTCAGGGCAAAGATCTCTAAAAGGATTCATTAGCCAAACGTATTTTAGCAACTTTCAAAGCAAATCATTTGTTTTCCTAGGCACTCAATGTGCCTAAACCTTAAAAGGAGAGAATTTTTCTTCATTTGCAAACAGGCAGGCATGTAGTTAGCCAACAGAACAATAAAAACTTTGCTCTCCTGTCAGCCAGCCTCACTAAATTAGTCTTCAAGACATCCAATAGAAGGTGCCAATCATGCTTCCTAACGATGTGGCTAACCATCTATTATTAATCAAGGCACATACTTTTGGAATAACAAATGGGTTCTGGAGGATCAGAGCTCGATAAGCCTTATAATGCAATATTGCCCCTGCCTGGTGTCATGCAACAAATGGAATGATTGATCAAAAGTGCAGACAACAGATTGATGTTCTACCCCCCACCCCCCTCTCTCCTCAACCATGCCAGACAAATGTTGTTACTGTTTTAAAATTCAAACAAACAAACAGCATGCTCTCACTCCAGAGAATTTTGATCTGAGCGACTCCCAAATAGCAAAGGAAAGAAAATTGTTCCTCCATAAATGTATCCCATTTGTTTCTATTAGGTAAAATTACATTTTCTTTCTTTTCCATCTTGGGGAGGCCACTCAGAGAAAAACTGATAATCCAATGCCCAAGTTGAAGATGGAATCTGCTTCCCAACCTGTTCAGACACCCCACTGTATTCTTCACCCCCATGCAGAGGTATTTTCTGATTCCTGGAGTGCTTTCCCAGGAGGCAGGGACATTTCAGAAGAATTGGAAGCGAGCCAGGGTTCTGACTGTCCATGGGCCTCTGTTCCATCTCCATTCCCCCACTTTCTCCCCCACACCCACCCCCTGGACCTTTAAGAGTTAAAGTGACAGTACATCAGCCTAATATGTCTTAGATTAGAAATCCCAAAAGCAGGGTCTGTCTTCTTTATGTTTTGTCTCATAATAAGTACCAAATCACTGAGCATAATTGGCCATAATCTAAAGGCAGTTTTATCCCATGACCTCAAAAGGCTTTGCCACAATTTACTCTCTAATCCTTGCAAGGCCCTAAGGAGGTAGGCAGGCAGCCCATTGCTATCATTTTATTTGGCTTTGCAGATGATTGCAAATTTAACCATAGCCTCAGGGGCAGATAAAGTGTGCTCTTTCCTTTTCTCTCTCAAACAAATTACATCAACATTAGAGAATATATACATATACATTTATATACATATATGTACATACACACATTTGGGGCCCAGAATTATAGAAATAATGAACGTATCTATCAGATTCTAACTGCTCTGCCCCAAAATGAGAAAGATGGCAGCCAATGGGGAGGCAAAAATCATACCAACATCAAAGGTAAGAGAAGCACACTAGTGTTTTTCTCCTCTGCTTAATGAGTTAATCCATGTGAGGAGCTCCCAGTATGGAAACTCCTTCCTCCAATGCAGATTAGCTACTAGTACATATCTTACTTAAAGTCTTAGAGAACAGCCTAGAGAACTGGGTAGTGAAATTTCCCCCACACAAACACTTTCCATTCTTCTTATAACTTAAAACCCCTAACATTTTCTTTGATTCAGTGACATTTACTTCCTTGCTGTTGCCCAAACTCTCCATTACTCAGTTCCATTCATTTTCTCTGTCTCCCTTACTGCAATGTTCTTCTCCCTCATCTTTAATCTCTTTGCTTCACTGGATATCTTCAAGTGCCAAATAAAATCCTACCTTTTTTTTTCCAGTCCCTCTTAAGTTTCATGCCTTCCTTCTTTCAATTATTTCCTATTTATCTTATATATAGCTTGTTTGTAGATTGTTAGCTGTTGAGTCAATTCAGTCCATGGCCCCATTCAGGATTTGCTTGGCAAAGACACTGGAAGGGTTTTCCATTTCCCTCTCCAGTTCATTTTACAGACGAGGAAACTTAAGTGACTTGCCCAGGGTCACACACCTAGTAAATGTCTGAGGCTAGATTTGAACTCAGGTCCTCCTGATTCCAAGGCTAGTGTTCTCTCCACTGTAACACCTAACTGCTCTTCAAGGGCAGAGACTATCTTTTGTCATTTTTTGTATCCTCAGCACTTAGCACAGTACCTGACACACAGTAGATATTTAACAAATGCTTATTTACTGCCTAACTGGCACAGATGGCAAATGTCAGTAGCAGGATTTGAAGTCGGATCTTCCTGACTTCATAGCTGGTCCTCTATCCATGGTATCATGATGCCTCTCCTACTGCATGTGACCAGATAAAGACTGTGGTATCTACAGCTGAGTGATATATCTGCTTAAGACTCTAGAGGAATAAAAAATCAGTGAGTCTAATACTAGTGGTGGCTGGTATTCTGGACACGTAATCAAGATGGTGTGGGACATATCATCTTAGTGCCTTAAGCCAGTTGGAGAAAGACTCAATGTGAATGGGAAATACTGATGTTTAGTGAAATAGTCATGAGAGGATGAAAGCAAGACCAAGGACTGGAGGAATTTGATGTCAGAGATTTGGTGTCAGAAGATTTGAGGCTAATTTCTGGCTGTTTCTCACTGACTGCATCACTCTGGCTAAATTACTTTCCTTCTATGATTCAAAAGTTACATAATCTGCAAAACTGGGGGGGGTGTCCCTGTGAACTCTAAAAATCTGGGATTTGGGAAAAAGCAAACTGTGAAAGGGTGTGATGAGAAGTAATGTGGGATAATGGAAAAAGGTCTGAACTTAGAGTCAAGAAGGTATGGGTTCAGATCTTTCCTTGGACACTTAGTAGTCATGTGACTATGGTCAAATCCATCTTTCTGCACCTCAATTTCCTCATATGTAAAATGGAGACATATTGATGATACCCACAGTATCTACCCCACAGGATCAGTGTAGAAAGAATTCTTTGTAAACCTTAAAATACAATATAAATGTTGGTTATTATTAGTATTCTTTCCAACATATGAATGATACATTCACTAAGATCTCATCCTGCTTTAACAATTTACGATTCAGTGGTGTCATGTTGGAGCAAAAAAAGTTCATATAATAATCTTGGGTAACTTTAAGAGGGGCATAGTTTCCCGAAATAGGGAGGAGACGATCCTGGTATAATCTGTCCTTATCAGACCTCATCTAGAATATTGGGTTCAGTTCTTGCTGAAACCATTTAAAAAGGTCACTGAGCTGGAGAACGTCCAGAGGAAAGGCAACCAGGACAATGAAATGCCTTTAGCTATGACATGTGAGGGTCAGTTGAAAAGACTAGAGAAGACTCTGGGGTGGGGAGGACATGAGAGTTTTCTTCTGTTATTTGAAGAGCTGTTATGAAAAGGACTTGTTCTTTTTTTTTGAGCCCATAGAGTACCACCATGAGTAATGGGTACAAGGTACAAGTAAGCAAAGTTAGACTTGATCAGAGTGGGGAACCTGATGACTTAGAGCTGTGTAAGCATGGAGTGGTCCACCTAGAGAGACGGTGGCTTCTGCCTGCTTGGAGGATGTCCAGCAGCAGCTAAATAACCACGTGTTATATATTGTAGTTGAGATTCCTTTTGTTTATGTCTTTGAGGTCCCTTCCAATCTTCCAATTCTGTGATTCTATGAAATACCAAAAAAAAAAAAAAACTGCATACCAACAGAAGAGGTCCTACTCTCTTATGTCTCTGTCTCTGTCTTAGCCTTTTGTCTCTGTCTGTCTCTGTTCTGTCTGTGCCTCTCCCCCCCTCAACTTCCTCTCCTTTCCCTCTCTGTTGGAAACTGCCTCTAAGCCTGGGATTGACACAAGTATTCTGATTTATCTTCATTGTTTGCTATAGCAATCCAGGGCAATTTATTTAGGACCACTGTCTCTCACTCAGAAGGGATCTCATAACACAAACACATTAATCTTGGTCGACAGTATCTTGGATACCAGCAGTTTGGGTAATGAGATTGTTCCTCTCAGCATGCACAGTCTGTTCATAGGCAACAGAGAAGCTTATCAGATTCTAATAATTTCCAGTGCATAGCCCATAAGCTACTGTACACAAAGGCATTCACAATTTGCAAAAAAATTCCATAGTCCAGGTCTTTTTTATGCTACCTAGAAAACTATTGAGTATTTCACTTTTGTGACCAGATAACCTTTGTTCCAATCTGTAGAATGTTTGCACCAGTTTTTTTCAGAGAAAGTTAGGGGGACAGGGTAGGGAATGAGGAGAGAGACTTCTTGTAAAAGTGGTTCTTACCTAAGGAAAATCAGAAATCTAGAACATAGACCCAGACAGATAGCGAGCACACACACACACACACACACACACACACACACACACACACACACAC
>NW_027185694.1:654295-671136 GCF_028583685.1 Petaurus breviceps papuanus | reverse complement strand
ACACACACACACACACACACACACACACACACACACACACACACACATACACACAGACCTGGAAACACCTCAGAATAAAAGGCCCTTTTAGAGTCGAGTTGGTTTTACCACAGATTCGACTGACTGGAACTTAAGGAGGCCATGAATACTCACCTTTGGCTAGAACCCCCATGACCTGGATCGCAGACTTTGTCATTGCCTGACCTTTACATCTCACTCATGGATTCTCAGAATCCCAGATTCCCTGATGATCCATCCCCCTACCTGACCATGTCTAGTTTTTCTCCCAGGAAGTAGAACTTCCAAGTATTCCAGGCAGCCCCAAATAGCTCTTTTATCTAACTTATGTCAATTTTATGGCACTGACCTGAGGCATTAAGGCAGCTCTCAGAAACTCTCCCAGGATCCCTTCTCTCATACGCATTCAGATGCAGGCTTATTATTAGTGGAACTTATTCCTCTCTTCTTGCCATAGAGGACAGTTTGGAACTGACAGATTTACGCACTGTTCTGCCTCCTTGCTTCTGTTCACACCATTCACCTCCCAACCAGGAATTGCTTTCCCCTTCCTCTCTGTGTATCCATAATCTACCAACCCCTTTCCATGGAGCCTTGCCTAACCTACTCTGATCCATTTCTCCTGGTAACTCAGAGTCCTTATCACCTCCTTGCCCCCCATTCATCACTCCTATATCACTGTGTCCTCCCACCTCAGACACTAGCTGTATGATCATAGGCAAAACATGTAACTTTCCTGAGCCTCAGTTTCCTCATCTGTAAAATGAGACGGTTGGATCAAACAGCTTTTATGATTCTTTGCAGTTCTAAATCCTTGATCTTATGACTCGGTGTCCATAATGGTGCCAGATTTTACTCCTGGTTTAGTGCCCAATTGATCAACAGATACGGTATTTACTAAACACCTACTATTTGACAAGTACCATGCTAAGTACTCCCTACTCCAACACTGATGAGGAAAAAAAAGGATTATCTATATGTAAGTGCGCTCCTTTTCCTTTAAGGGTCTTCTACTTCTCAGGTCCACACTGTTAGCTATTACAATCCCCATTATAATAACAAGCAAGTAAGAGTGCTACGGAAAATGGAAACCTTCCAACCTTAAGCCCCAGGCCTGGGTTCTTTCAGCCATGTTGCAGATGGCTGCATCACAGCTGGTATTGATAAGCATAGGGAATGCTGAGGAACATGCTAGAGACTGGACGGAGTTTCTGTGGGACCAAAGGTTTTTTGGCCTTCTCTTCCAGTCCTTAGTAATGGGAGGCAAGAGGAACATTGGCATTTCAGAATTCTCTCACACACTTTCCCTATTCCTTCTAATTCCTCTGCATGTTTTAGTCAGCACATGTGTGTGTACCTATCATGTAAATCATGTGTTTTTTACACAAGGTAAACCTTTGTTGTGGTGGTTTCACACACCAGGCTTCTCAGCTGAACCCTTTTAAAATTTCATCACTCCCAACTGGCTGTTATTTCACCGTCTGTGGTTTGCTGTCTAAAAGTCTATAAGAAGATTAATAGTTCCATGGCTAATGGGATCATGATTTTAACACAAGACTGGTGACAGCTTAAAGTCAGGGTCAGCAGTATTCTCTTGTGCAATACGGAGCCCAGGAATCATAGCTGAGCAGAGTGAGGTCTTGATCTCACAGGTTTGCTGGGAGAGAGTGGGCTTTGTCACCCCCTTAAAACACTATGAAAATGTGAATTTTTGTTATTAGTATTAAGCAGATTATATTTTCCCCTCAATTTATAATGTTAACAGTATCCAATTCTACCATTAGGAACCTCCATATAATAAGGAAGCAATCACTTTCAAGTCAGCAATTTACTTATTCTAAACCCTTTAAGCTATGGAAATCAAATATAGTTCTGGACAGTTCTATACATAAAAGGAGACAGTGTTGTCTAATGATTACAGTATTGGACATGTAGTCTGGAAGATTTGGGCTTGTATCCTACCTCGGACAACTGCTAGTTGTGTGATTCAGGTTGAGTAACTTAACCTGTCTGACCCTTAGTCTAATCATCTGTAAAATGGGCTTAATAATATCATCTTCTTCCAGGGTTATTGAGAGGATCAAATGAAATAATGCATGGAAAATATTTGCAAATCTCAAAGTGCTTTATGCAAATGTACTATTATTAGTATTATTATTATACAAGGAAGGAAAGAGAGCTGATTAAAGAGACTTTTTGTGCCTCATTTATATATGTAGGCTAGCCTACCATTATGATAAATATGAAGTACACATAATAACAACAATAATAATCATGCTGCTGCTGCTAATGATGACGTTGATTGAGGTTAATAATGATGCTTTTTACCTTATTATTAATACAAACCACTCGATTTACAGGGAGATGAGTGGGACCTGCCTATGCTCAAAGAAAAGATTCTTTCAAGTGTTTAGGGAAATTATTTTATTTTATTTTATTTTTAACTGGGTATTTTGTTTTTATTCCATTGACAAAATACACAAAGTCTGACTAGAGGACTATGGGGAGGCAGCTCCATCCCTAGTAACAACACACAAGAAAATAGCACCTTACACTTGCATTAACATCATTTGGGAAGAGCTCCCCTCATGCTTCTCTTTTTTTAAAAAGGCAAAGCTTGTCACTCCCCTCCAAGGGCCTGAGAGGCAGTTCTATGTTCCTTTTTTTTTTATTTTTTTAAAAGCAATTGGGGTTAAGTAACTTGCTCAAGGTTACACGGCCAGTTATTTCTGGGTGTGGTGCTAAGTATCTGAGCCCAGATTCGATCCCCCAGGTCATTCTGACTCTGGGGCCGGTGCTCTTACTCACTGAGCCACCTGGCCACCCCTCTATGTTCCTTTTAAAAGCCACCCCTTGATGCAAGGAGGACTCCCCTGGTCTTGAAGGCAGGTTGAACAGGCAGCCTAAGGCTTTGGGGTTAATGGAGTTTCACGTGATTCACACCAAGTACATTAGGCCCAGGTGGGGCTGATCCCCATCCCAGCTCAGGGCAGATCACAATCTTCCTTGGATTTTTTCTCCCTTGGTGGCATGAGAAAGTTCAAATGGCCCCGTGTTCCATGCCATCCAGAGACTAGAGGGCTGGGCACACAGGACCTATCAGCATCTCCATCAGTGGCAGGAAGAGAAAGAAATAGTACTTTTTCAAGAAAAGGGCTTCCTAAGCCATCCCTGCCACCCAGTACCTCTGAAGCTTTCCTTCTGTTTTCTCCCTAGGAACCCCAACATACTACTTAGGGCCTGGAAATGGGGCAGTGCGTTACAGAAGGGAGAGGAGGGGAATATCCAAGTCTACATGATGGGACATGCAATAAGTGACAAAGTTTGGGAAATGTCTTTTTTCCCCTGTAATAAAATAATTTTAATTAAAAAACATAAATGCTGAGAGTGAATTCAAGGCTGTAAATTCCATCCAAATCCAATGGCTCCCATGGTAGAGCTGTCCCAGGCATCAGTCATGATTTATTGATGGAAACTTCAACTCAGTGATTTCAGAGTCAGGGGAGCTGCTCCCACTCCGGTCACCATAGGTGTCCCTAGAAGAGAGTCTGCAGCCTCTCTGGTGAGAGTGAGGGAGTCAATCTTCCAGCTGAGGCTAACAGGAGGCCAGAGTAAGGGGGACATGACTTGATGGGTCTGGACAAGAACTCAGGATGATGCTGAACACCAACAAAAAATGGATGATCCTCCAGCTCCACAATCTCCATTCGCTCTCCTTCAGCATCTTGGCCCACAAACTTCAAGCCTTGTTCTTCCAAACACTTCTTTAAGACTGGATGCACCTCAACCCTGTGCTGATGTCTTTCCTCCAAGTAATCAGGATCCTCGTACTGCTTTCTCATGATTGAGTTTTTCATTTGGAAGAGGGTCCTCCTATTGCCAAGTCTCATGGTGCCACCCATTTGTCCAGGATTGTGTTCTGGCATGTCAATTGCCACAGGATGACTGGTCTTAGGGTCAAACTCTGTTGAATTGGCATCTTGCCAACACAGAACGCTTCGTTAAAATTCAACTTCTGCCAGTTGCATTTCTAAGCACACACCTAAGAAAGATTTTTTCTGTTTCCATGCCCAGGAGATGGCTTGAATTTTCCCTTCTGTTCCTCGAACACCAAATCCTCCTGGAACCAGCACTCCATTGGCACTACAGAGTTTCTGCCAGGCTTCATGATATCAGACAGGATCTTCTTGTAAAGTACTTGGTTCCAAGTCAGCTGAATCTATATACTTTATCTCCAGCTTGTGGTTGATGGCAAGGGCAGAATGTTCCAGGACTTTAATGACGGAGGCGTAGGAGTCTGAGAACTCGGTGTATTTGCCAACTAGAGCAATGAAGCAAGTCTCTAGTAAACGATCTTACCTGTCAGCCATTTCCTTTCACTTCATCAGCCTCTTTCTTGGTTGCCTCTCAATTGGAAGGTCAAGCCTTCTAAGGAAGTAATCCACAACACCCTGCTCTTCTAGTAACAGAGGGACTCGGTAAATGGAAGAAACATCATGGACACAGATCACTTGCTCTGGCTCGACAGGACAGAACATGGATATCTTCTTCACTGAGGTGTCTAGAGGTTTGGAGCATCAGCACATCCCAAATCTGGTGAAAGTCCAAGTCCTCTGAGTTCACGAACACTATTCTGTGTAGGTTTAGTGTTCTGTTCACCTGTAGAGCTTGGCTGTGGAACTAGGCTGACATGAATGTTGCAGAAGTTTTCTTGTTTGACTTTGAATTGAAACTGGTAGAAGGCTTCAAGGAAGTGCATGCATGCTTTCTATATCTCCTACCGTCCCTCCAAACTCAGTCGTGAATACTTGAGGTTTTATGCCATCTTCATCTACAGAAATTAACGCCTGCCTCATTATCCACTCTTGTATTGTGTCTGTGACATGAGGGACAACTTGCACAGTTTTTCCCAAGTAGTCTCCTTTACGTTCCTTGTTAATAGCATATTGGTAAATCCTTCCAGTGGTCAGGTTATTGTCCTTGGTGAGGCAGATGTCAAGGAACCGTTCATAATTGCTCAGGTCAAGCTCTACCTCCCCACCATCATCAAGCACAAAAACTCCACCGTGTTCATAAGGGGAGAATGTCCCAGCATCAATATTGATATATGGGTCAATTTTATTTGAAGTTACATGGAAGCCACATGATTTCAAAATTGTCCCAACACTACTGGCAATGATCACCTTTCCAATTCCTGAGATAACACCACCAGTGACTAGAATGTACTTCATTTTATTCAAAAAGACCTCACAGCTCCTGGTTGGTAGAAGTCTTTTTTCTTCCTACTATGGGGTGCTCAAGAAGTTTCTCTTAGGCATGGTGTAGCTTTTTTTACTGGGCTTTTTCAAGAGCATCTTCATCCAATCTTTGGCTCCAGATGCAGACACTGCCAACAGCTGCTGCTGTAGATGGGGAGATGAAAAGTCCAAAATCAGCCAGATTCCAGGAAAATTATTTTAGAAACATTTTATTGAAGTATGAGTTGGAGTTTAGTGACTAGACGGCTGAAGTCAGGAAGACTTAGGGTCAGTTTTTCTGTCTGATACATACTGGCTGTATGGTCACGGGCAACTCTCTGGAACGAAAAATTGCCTATCTTCCAGGCTCAAAAGTGTTTCACACCAAAAATTCCCCACACTGATGGAACCAGCAGATGTAGAACAACACAAAGAACAATTTTTAAAAGTTTTCTGTTAGAATACATTAACAGATTGTGAATTCAATGGGAATTAAAAAAAACACCTTTCATTAAGTTAAAATAATGAGAAATTTATTAACCAGATTTTCATTTACTGTTTTTAATGCAACAAGCACTTTTTAATAAGGAAAAACAGCTTCATTATTTTTTAATTCTAGAATAAAGTTTTTCTCTGCATTTAGGTTTGTTCCTCTTGCCAAATTTCTGATTGGCAAGCTCTTTTTTTGCAAGTTGGCCAAATTATGTAACTGGGTATATCTTGATCTGTATCTCTATCCCATTTCCTCTTATCTCAGTTTAGTCCCCTTTGAAGAGGAACTTACATGCCCCACCAAGCTTTTCCCAGAGTACTAACCCACAGCAACGTCTTTCTCCCCTACACTCCTGAAGCACTAATCCTCTATACCAGTTATCACACTCAACAAGTGCTCCCTTGTAACATTATGTACATACCTTCTTATAGAATAAGGGGTCAGAGCCCCTTGAACCCAGGGTTTCCATTCTCAGACCTGCCACTTAATAGCTATTTTCCCTTACTGGGCCTCAGCATCCTTACTTGTAAAACATGTGAGTTGTACTAGATGCTTGGTGAAAGCCCTTCTAACCCCAAATCTATGACCTTGCGATCAGCTTTCCCAGGTATCTTGTTATGCCTTGGAGAAAAGATTCCTTCTTGTATCCCAGTGAGAAGCATAACTCTTTGTTTATAGTAGGGAAGCAACAAAGAGACCTTGGGAGGTGATTGAAAAAATACTCTAATGACCATCAGAAGACCTGCTTTAGAAAACCAGTTTTGAAAGGAATTGAATGTGACCCTAGGCAAGAGATTCCACCCCTCTAAGCCTCAATTTCCTTATCTGTAAAATGGGGATGATAATACTTACAGTTACTTACCTTACTAGGACCTTGTAAGGAAAATATTCTGTTAAGTGTAAACTATCAGGATTAAACTTTCAACAAATATTAGTTGACTTCATAATACATGTTCCTATCTGTATGCATACATACACACAAAAGTAAAAATAATATCATACTTCATGAATGACAAGCTGAAGTCAGTGTCAATATTATCGACAAGATAGAAATTCTCAAGCTATTATGTAATGAAAACATCTGAGACTATAGAAATCATATAGTTTTATAACCATAGGTCATGTCTACAGGCATACCTCACTTTACTGTGTTTTGCAGACATGGTTATTTTGTTTTTTAACAAATTGAAGGTTGGGACAACCCTGCATTGAGCAAGTCAACTGGCACCATTTTTCCAACAGCATGTGCTCGCGTGATGTCTCTGTGTCACCTTTTGGTAATTCTCACAATATTTCAGTCCTTTTCATTATTGTATCTGTTACAGTGATCTGTGATCAGCCATCTTTGATGTTACTATCATAATTGTTTGGGGCACCATAAACCACACCCATATAAGAGATTGAACCTAAATGATAAATTTTGTGTTTATTCCGATCGCTCCACCAACTGTCCATCCTCCACTCTTTCTTCCCTACCTGAGGCCTCCCTATTCCCTGAGACACAACAATACTGAAAAATATCACTGAACTTAGTTGACAAAGCAGCATTAGGGTGCACCCCACTTCATACACACACACATACACACACATACACACACACATACACACACATACACACACATACACACATACACACACATACACACATACACACACATACACACACACATGGGGAACCTGCAACTTCAAGGCCACATGTGGCCCTTTTGGTCCTCAAGTGTGCCCCTTTGGCTTAGTCCAAGTACAGTACAAATCCCCTCAATAAAAGGATTTGTCCTATAAAGCTTGAACTGAGCCAAAAGGCAGCACCCAAGGACCTAGAAGACCACATGTAACCTCAAGGCTGCAGGCCCCCACACCTAATTTACTCTAATTTTGAAAGAAGTTCTACTACAGATTACTGTCCAACAGCATCACGTGCTACAGAGGAGACTTTCATGAAAAAAAAAAGTCAATTAATGTGGCAAACTTCATTGCTATCTTATTTTAAGAAATTGTCACAGTTACACCATCCTTTCCCAACCACCACTCTGATCAATCAGCAGCCATCAAAAAGGAGGCAAGACCCTCCACCAGCAAAAAGATTATAACTCACTGAAGGCTCAGATGACAGCATTTTTAAACAATAAAATATTTTAAATTAAAAATATTTAATATTTTAAAATTATATAATAAAAATGTAAATTAAATTTTAAAATATATAATAAATATATATGTTTATATGTAACACCATTATACTCCTAATGAACTACAGTATAGTGTCAATGTAACTTTTTATGCACTAGAAAACCAAAAAGATTTTTGTGACTTACTTGATCGCAATATTCATTTTATTGTGGTGGTCTGGAACCAAATCCACAATATCTCTGAGATATGCCTGTATATGTTCATCCTTCCCCCCAAATCAATCTATTCATTTTTCCCCAATCATTACGGTATTCAATATTTTGACTTACCTAAGAAATTTGTCTAACCTTTATTCATTCATTTTTCAACATATCACATGCTGAAACATACTACATGCATACATTTACTACTTGTCTACTGTGTGCAGAAATGAAATATAGTATAGTGGATAGGCACTAGAAGAACCAAGAATACCTACATTCAAATACATCCTCTAACATGTACTAGCTGTGAGACCCTGTTACAGCCATTTATTCCTCCAGAACTCTAGGCGACTCTTTTAAGATTTTGAGTTGCAGAGAAGATACTGACCTGCACTGGAAATAGGATGATTTTCTTTATTTGGTATTTCCCTATCCCCATCCTATTCCCTGTCCTACTAGTGGGCAGAATATTGGAAAAATAAAAACTCAAATTGATTGGAGCATTCCATGCATTTTCTTAACAAATGCCATGATCAGTTAGTCAACCAATAAACAGGTAGTGTATCTGGACAACATTTGGGTCCCAGAATTGAGTAGGAAGAGGTCAAGCTGAATCATATTAGGGAAACTGTCTATTCAGTGATGCTAAATCACTTCCCCAAATGATCATTTATTTAAAACTAATATTCTTTCACTGGTTCTATATTACTAGGAATCATGGAAGATCATTATTTCAGAGGAATTAAGATTTTAAGTAACCCAAAGGGTAATGGAATGAGTCATGGTAGGCATAGATGATCTGCAGCATGTTAATGAAAATGATTTGTATGAAATAAGTGGCATGGAATGTTTCCATGAGATGACTGGAAAGGGAAATGGGCTGGCCATGGAGGAAGAATAAGAAAGAGCAGATGGCAGGGGCGGCCAGGTAGCACAGCGAGTAAGAGCACTGGCCCCAGTGTCGGCATGACCTGGGGATTGAATCCGGGCTCAGACACTTAGCACCCACCCAGAAACACCTGGCTGTGTAACCTTGAGCAAGTTACTTAACCCCAATTGCTTTAAAAAAAAAAAAAGAAAGAGCAGATGGATAGCCTGACTGCAACATAAGTAAGGAAAGCTTCCAGCATATTGAAGGACATCTCCTTGAAGCATTTGTAGAAGAATAGACAAAGGAAGAGATGGCATAGATAGGTTGCAGTCTGTGTCCTAGAAGAAAATGTCTACACTGAAGATGCCACCAAGCCATCCATACACCAAAGAAAAAGAAAATGGCCAAGTCCATTGAGTTGTCAAGACAACTGACCATGTTTGTGTGTGCATGTGTAGTCTTGTCCCTTGACCACTTTAGTGAATGAATTAATTGATCATTTGTTGATACACGGATAAGTATTTGGGCCATAGTCTTAGAGTTGACAAAGCTTCTTCAGGTCAATCTTTAAAATTATGCCAAACCATTTCATAGGATCAAGTGATCATGTGATCTAAAGTTGAAAGAGTCTTTTGAGGGGAAAACCCTGAATTTAAGTGAATTACTCAAGGTTATATAGCTAGTGAAAGAACTAGGATTAAAGGGCACAGTCAAAATCAGCTGATAGCTAATCAATTTCTGGGTTATCCCCAAGTTCCCAATGAAGCTTCATTTAAATTATTCCTCTATGCAAAGTAGATGCCCATAAATTGCGTAATGACTGAATACTATGAATAGTATATGAATGTGGTAGGATATTATTGCTCTATAAAAACTCACAAATATGGGCAATTAAAAGAAACATGTATCCAAGTTAAATAGCCAGTTGAAATTGGAGAAATTCTATAGATTAAAAACCACCAAAGATGCACAAGAATAAATGGATTATTTAGCTGAGATTGGGATAAGAACTCAGTTCAAACCAGAACAGAGAATGATCACACTCAGGAGAGGGACATGTCCAGTCATATCTAGAGTTACAAGGCCCGGAGGTTGGAGGTTCCTATACACACCCATTACTCCAAAGACTCCAGTCCACCATTCACTCATCTCTTTCAGGCACCTCCCTAGATATTCTTTCTGGAAGTGTGTCAGGCACCAACCAAAATAAATCCTTTATGCAGGTGGGAAGCATCATTTGCAGAAATCTTTCAGACAACCAGGAGTCATGTCTCTCATTTGATATTCAGTACACAATACAGAGCCATCTTCCAGGGCATTGCCCAAGGTTGTGGTGGGGGTGGGGTATTACACCACATAGTAATATTCCATTACATTAATATGCTGCAGTCTATCCCATCATTCTCTAATTGTTGGGAACCTGTATTATTTCTATATTGTTCTTGTATTGTTCTTCTACCACAAAAAGTGTTGTTTAGAATACTTATTTGAACATATATTCTATATGTATTTTTACATACATATATATGTATGTATTTTTACATACATATAGATGCATACACAAATATCTATAACCTTTCTCTTTTTGAGCTCTTCAGGGGACATATGCCTAATAATATGATCAGGACATCATTATGAATGGTTTATTCCTTTTTCTTGCACAATTCCAAATTATTTTTCAGGACTATGGGGGCAAGGATGGGAACCAAGAAATGTCTGTGTAATCAAAAACAAAAGGCATCCATAAAACTCTAACAACAAAATTTTTAAAATCATTCCTATGCCAGGAGTTTTAGGAATTGTTTAGGAGGAACAGCATAAAGGATGTGATCAAAGAAAGGTATAATCAAGTAAAAATGTAATAGCAAAAGTGAGGGATAACTGATGGCTAACACAAATCTTCAACCAACATCCACTTGATGGCAAGAGAGCTAGAGAATGGCCCCATAATCTCACCCAGAGAGTGACATTTAAATAGATTTGTTGGACTTGGAATCTGGAAAACCTGTATTCAAATCCTACCTCAGATACTTCCTGACTGGGTGACAATGGGCAAGTCAACTAACCTGTTCCCTCATCTGTAAAATGGGGGTGATAGTAATACCTATCCCAGGGGATTTTGAGAGAATTCAATGAGATAATAAATGTAAAGAATTTTTAAAAGTTTAAGGTTCTATATAAAAATTAGCTGGTATTATCATTATTAACATCATTATTCTTTTTATTATTGTTGCTTTATGGGAAGATAAAGACAAGGGTCACTCAGGATAGGGAATAGTAATCTGCCTTATTGGAAGAAATAATTAGATTTATGGGATCACTGGGGCATTGAAGCCCAAAAATGGGTATTTATTTTAAAGACCCTGAGAAATGGTAATCCCATAGGTTGCCCCAATCTATCTCATCTGTCCCTCAAGTGAACTTATAGTATTTTGTTCATATTTCTTTTATATAATTTCCATATTTATTTGTATAATCCATAGTTTAACACACAAATGAGGTTGCTAGATGGCTGAGTGGATAAATGCTGGGCTTAGAGTCAAGAAGGCCTGAGTTCAAATCCAACCTCAGGTGCTACCTGTGTGATTTAACCAAGTCACTTAACTTGGTTTCTCACTCACAACAACTTAAGCAAGTCACTTAACCTCTGTCTGTCTTAATTTACTGGAGAAGGAAAGGCAAACCATTCCAGTAGCTTTGCCAAGAAAACCCCATATGGGGTCACTAAGAGTGGGAAATGACTGAAAAATTACTAAATAAAAACACATAAATGTAGTGCTCCATTAGAGTATAAATTCTTTGAGGTCAGGGACTGTGTTGCTTCCTTATGTATCCTCAGGCCTTATCATAGTGCCTGGCACAAAATATGTAATTAATAAATGCTTTTTCACTGTTTCTGTCTCTGGGTCTTTCTCTGCAAATCTCTCTCTCTATGTCTCTGTCTCTCTCTATGTCTCTGTCTCTCTGCCTCTCTCTCTCTCTCACACACACACACACACATACATCATATTATGGTTCCTAGATTTTGTGATCCTTGAGGGAATAGATAATAGCAGCTAATAATAACAGGTAACATAAATATAGTATTTTCTATGTACCAGGCACTGAGCTAATCACTTTACAATTATCTCATTTGATCTTCACAACAACCTTGGGAGGTAGGTGCTATTATTATCCCCATTTTACAGATAAGGAAACGGAGGCAAATAGAGATCAAGTGACTTGCCCAGGGTCATGCATCTAGTAATTGTCTGAGGCAGGATTTGAACTCAGTTCTTCCTAATTCCAGGTCCTGGCATTCCATGCACTGCATGGACTAGGTCTTAATTATCTTTGTATCTCCCTCAGCACCTGCATATAGTAAGCATTTAACAAGTGTTTACTGAACAAATGTTGAGCATGTGCAGGAGCTTAAAACACTGACTGCCAGAGGAACCATCTTATCTCTAAAGCTGATACGTCCCGTTGGCATCTCTGCTGTTCCTAATCACTTTTCCTGCTGTTAATCTGCAGAGGAATCATCTTAATTGCTGGCTAAAGCTCCTCTGCCTTCCCAGATGTAACATATCTTTGGGTGTCTTGTTCAGTCAAAACTAAAAAAAGCCATGGGAGGTTTTTGTTTTTTAAATTAGAAAAAATGAAGTTAGAAAGAAATGACAAACTCTAAGAGAATATTTATAGGAATTAACGTTACCTGCTAGCCAGGGGATATGTCAATGAAATTGTTGTTGCTATTTAAGAATTTCTAAAAATGCATCACAGCCTTCCAGTAACTCCAGGGGCTAGTATGGACTTGTGTAGATGGATCTCTGCTTTGAGGTAAAACAGTTGTGGGAGCTAGACCTCCCACCTGTAAGTTAACTTGTATTGTTTATCCATCAATAGACTGTAGACAAGGTGGCGTGTGTGTGTTAAAGGTAGTTTGATTATTAAAAATATTATGTGTTTATCATTCATTACTATCAACTTTCTAATTACTAAAACAATTCTGTAAAGACAAAGGCATAGTTGTCCTTGACAGTATTTCTCCTGAAGGGTTATAATCAATGGAAAATTGGCCAGGTGACCTCTGGAATGCCATTTAACTCTGAGAAGCAAAGATTCTATAGTCATTTCCCTTTTTCCTTCTCCTATCCCTCTTCCTTCAATGATCTGCACTTTATTAAAAAATGACTTGAAATTAATGTGATTCATGGGAACTGGGCATCTCAAGATAACCATGGGTCACAAGAAAACATATCATTAAGTCAGGACATGTAAGTTTCCTGTCCCAAGCCATCATTGGAAGTCTATTAGGTCTAAGGTTTTGGTTACAAGAAGGTCTTTCTATCCACAAGTCAGCATAGAAAAGCATTTGGCTGGGATGTGCTCTTAGAACAAGTTAATTTATTGTCTATACTTCACTCTACTCAGATAAAAAATGAATTAATATTTGCCTCTTTGGTTAGGAAAGATGAGATAAGACTATCAAATGCTTCAGGCTTTTCTTAAGAAAACAATACTAATAACCTTCAAGTGTGTTGAGTTCATATATTACATGTAAAAGTTACTTGATTAGTAAAAAGGAAGAATCAGAGAAGGACATGAAGGAAGAAATGATGAATAAAATAATGATTCTGAAGTGTAAAAACAAAGAATATTCATACCTTGGTTTAATATGTTAATTATATTTTATATATTATGAAATTAGATATATTTTAATGTGGTATAAATGCATTGCTATATTACATTGCATATATTAATTATATTTTAATAATACAATATATTAATAATAAAGAAATAAAACATAAATATATTTTAATATATGTGATATACTTAACATATGTATTCATGGAAAGGTGAACATAAAACAAAGTTTCCTTTAAGTCAAACCCCATTTTCCCATGAAGATTGCTAAGATCAGTGAATCACATATTTTCAGACTCAGAAGAGAACTTCTGGGCCATTTTGTCCTAGCTTCCTCATTGGCAAGTGGTCATGTAAAATCTGCTTGCAGATCTCGACAGAAGGAGACCCCGTTCCCTCCTGGAGCCTTCCATCGCTCATAATTATTAGGAAGTCTTTCCTTAGATAGAGCTGAGGTTAGATCTTTGTCACTTCTACCTGTTGTTCACAGTCCTGCCCTCTGAGACCCAGCAGAACGAGTCTGATCTGACTTCTAGGACAGGCCTTTGAATACTCAAAGATAGCTATCACATTCCCCTTTTATTTTCCAGTTGAAGCATCCATATTTTCTTCAACTTATCCTTCTGTAGAAAAGTCTTTTATTTCGCCATCCTGATAAATCTTCTCTGGATATGCCACAGTTTGGTAATATCCTTCCTAAAATGTGATTCCCTCACCCCCACCAAAAAAAACCCCAACAACTTGTATTAACTAATATAGCATGAAGAAAACACAAGACAACAATATACGTAAAAACCATAATGTTATAAGTGAAGACAATATGGAAAAAATGGTGGCTGATCAGGGGAATCACTGATTAAGTGAAGTTCCCCAATCAGTGTGCTTATAGGGTATGTGCCTTTATTTATTTGGGCATGATTGAAAGAAACTGCCTCATAGAATGTGAATATGTGCACCATCAGCCTCCTGATTTAGTGTCAGAGCCTACCTCCTGACAATCGACTGATTGAGGATCAATTGCCTCTCCCTGTGGACTCTAAAAGTCTGCAAGTGAGCTAGTTACTTCCCCACCCCCACCCCCAACCCCACCCCTCACCCCTGCTCTACTCTGGGAGGGTATTAGCAGAATAGACCTTATTTTTTTCTGGGGAAAAGGATTTTTCCAATCCCCCATCCAGCTGGTAAGAAATATCAATTTATGACAGAAGCATGTGACTTATGCTTATATGAGACCTGGGAAGGAAGTTCAAGGTTACTGTTCCAGTACCACAACCTCCTGGGAAGAAGATTCCCCAGACAGCATGATCCTGGACTCCTGCCTTCCAACCAGTGCAGGGAGACATCCTGGGTATCTTGAGCTTCAGGAGTGGCCCGAAGGTAACCCCCAAGCTCAAGAGTTCAGGAGTTTACATATTCAGGTACCAGTCACCTACAGGGAGATTTCCTTAATAGAACTGTTTGGACAAAAGAAAAAGATCATCAGCATAGTTCCTGCGTGGCATCCTACTTGGAGAGCAAAGCCAGAGTGTTACTCAGACTGTGGAAATAAGATGAGAAAGAATTTACATGTTCAGCAGCCTCTAAAGTATATTTATTTACCTTCCAGGGAAAATCTAAACCACATGTTAGTAGTGCTTTGTATCTTGTGAGGAATCTGGAGGACTCTGTGGGAAAAGGAGTCATTGGACAGAAAATGGGTTTCCACAATCGCACCCCCAAGTTCCATTCCCTTTTGTGGGGGAGGGGTCTTGATGTGCTATTTGAGAAATGTATGTATCTGCATCTCTTCACAGTCCTCCTCCTCTTTGCCAATCTTCTTGTCACCAGGGAGCAGCTTCTTTCCTAAGGCCTCATTCATTGGCCTACCCAGAGCCCTGTTGCATGAGGAGCTCGGGCTGACTCAGGGACCCACTCATAACGGGAAGGAATGCTTTTCTTCTCCTCTTTAACAATTTCCTTGTTTCTTGTTCATCAGTACCTTTCTTATCCCCTCCCTTTTCTTAGCTTTATGTGTTGTCTTGCCCCATTAAAGTGTAAACTCGTTGGAGGTAGGGACTGCCTTATTTACTGCTATGATTGTCTGTCTGTATCTTATCTATCTACCTACCCACCTACCATCTACCTTCTTACATCTTCCTTTTGTTTTCTGTGGGTGATGAAAAAAACATATTATACATTGATTACCCATAAGGAAGTTGGGGAACTTACATTTTAGGAAATCTAGACCCAAGGTTGACCTAAACATTATGGAGCTATCCCTGGAGTAGAACTCCAGACTGGGCAACAAGCTAGAAAGAAGACCTGATCTTCTGAGAGTGAGACCCTAGGAATGAACCCAGGAGCAGCATAGCACAGTGAATACATAGAGCACATAGAATCTGGACGACCTGGGTTCAAGTCCTGTCTTCAACCCTTACTAGCTGTGTGACCAGAAGCAAGGCATTAAACTCTCTGTGCCTCACTTTCCACAGCTATAAATGAGGAGGTGGACTTGATTGTCACTGAGGTTCCTCCTCTCTAAAATCTATGATATTGAGTGTCCTTGGAGTCCTTGGAGAACCCTGGGCCATGAGTAACACAAGCAACAGAATTAGGATCAAATACAATGACCAATGTTGGCATCAGACGATTGATGTTATGAACATACTTTGTTTCTCTCTGGTCAGAAATGGTAGACTGCAAGTATAGATCTTACTTGTTTAATGGATTGCAGTTGCTATAAGACAGTTTTGTTTGACTGTTAGTTCTTTTCTTTTATATGTTAAGACACTATGGGAGGAAGGAGTAGGGCTAGTTTTGTTGGGAAGGGATTCTTGTGTAAAAACAAAATGCACCAATGAAACATGTTTTGTTTTGCTTGTTTAATGTGGTTGTCCCAAACATAATATTCAGGGTTATGGTCTGATTTGGGGTCAAACTTCTAACACTCTCATTTTGTCCACCTTGGTTCCTCTTATTCCATCTACCCATCATTCTCCTCCTCTGTCCTGTCTCTCTCATATACATCTGTCCTAGCCTAATGATCTAGAAGACAATCAACAAAAGAACCGTGTCAGAATACACCTGGAGACCTCCTATTTTTGAAAAATCTAGGATTAATTTTTCATAAAGTGAAGTATTGTGAATTTATTTCTTATTGTGAATTCTTATTACTTCTTATTGTGAATTCATTTGGTTTGTAAGTTCTCTTTTTCTTAAATGGAGCCCTGTGTTTACTAATTTAATGGGTACTTAGTAGGTGCTTAACAAACTAATTGGTGCAACTA
>NW_027185694.1:625444-654285 GCF_028583685.1 Petaurus breviceps papuanus | reverse complement strand
TAGTTGCACCAATTAGTTTGTTAAGCACCTACTAAGTACCCATTAAATTAGTAAACACAGGGCTCCATTTAAGAAAAAGAGAACTTACAAACCAAATGAATTCACAATAAGAAGTAATAAGAATTCACAATAAGAAATAAATTCACAATACTTCACTTTATGAAAAATTAATCATAGATTTTTCAAAAATAGGAGGTCTCCAGGTGTATTCTGACACGGTTCTTTTGTTGATTGTCTTCTAGATCATTAGGTTAGGACAGATGGAGATAGTTAGCATTTGAATGGTGTCAGCTGTGTTCTAGACACTCTATTGTGTGCTTTACAAATATCTCATTTCAACTTCACAACTCTGGGTGGTAAGTGCTATTATAATACCCATTTCATAAATAAGAAAACTGAGGCAAACAAGGGTTAAGTGACTTGCAGGGTCACATAGCTAGTAAGTGTCTGAAGATAGCTTTAAACTCAGGTTTTTCTAACTCCAGAACTATCCACTGTGCTACCTCAGACAGATAATGGGCTGGATCCAGAGCTGAGTAGGAGGAAGAGAATGAAACAGATCACATTTGGGAAATTACACCATTTCAATGATCCTAAGCTGCTCCCTGAGTTGCCAAGAAATCATTTTAACAATAATATTCTCTTCATGATACTATAAGGCTATGAATCATGAAACATGATGATCTCCAGATACTCTGTGGGAAGCCAAAAGAGAGAATAAATGGAAATCTGAGAAAGGAACTCATGATTTGAAGAGATGTATCATGGACACAAGTCAGTTTATACATAATTAAAATAAAAGGCAAGATCCTCAGCTCAGAGTGGGAAGAGAAAAGGAAAGGGGGGCTTGATGAGAAAAGATGTTTGAAGGGGATTATATGGAGTCAGGTAGGGAATAATCTAGGAAGGATTAAAAGTATTGCCTTATTGAACAACTAGAAGACCTAAAGGAATTCATGAAATGTACTAGGTAGATACTCATAAAGATTTGTGGGAGAACGTGGACCAGAATCATACAGGAGGAGAAAATATGAATGAGTGTCAATCTACATTAGGGTAAGAAGTATCCATATCCAAAAGATCACATAGATCCATCCAAGTATGGAAGAAGTACCTATCATGGATGTTAACATAATATTATTTACATGTATATATAAAATGTACCTATTTATTTATTATATGACCTATGGTTTCCCTCACTTCTATTTTCACACTATATTTCTCTTATTAGATGGAATAAGGGACAAAATAAGTTACCCTCAATTCTTCTTCCACATTTTGAAGAACGAAATAATCATTGTGACTATTTAAATGATCAGCTTCTCTGATTTTATAAGAAATATCATATATTTTGAGAAACAGCCATAAAATATCAAGATACTTGTGGTCCCTCTCACTATTACATCTTGCTTCCTTCCCAGGTTTATGATCTACTTCTGAAGCTCATTATCCCTTTCCCTCTTCCAGGCAGGTAGTCTACCATACACTCTCATCAAAATCTCTCTTCTATTTCTCCTTCGATCCATACCCAAAGGTTCCCCACTGTGTACGCTGCACCAATTCATTAATTTCTTCACACAAGAATGTCTTCTAAATATATAATGCAACTCTACCACTCTGTTTTATCTAATCAGTTCCATTAGAACAACCTATCTTTTGCTTTGTCATAATTTCAGTTATAAAATATATTGCATTAATTCTCAGCGTTACCTATGAATTAAAATTTCCCTTCTTAAAATTAAGATTTCTGGGTCACTTTATGAAACATATTCTATGTATTTCTACGTAGACATCTGAAGTTTTTAGCATTATTATTGTCCCTCTTCTTGGACATTTTCATTTATGAATCACTGAACCATTCTACTAAGATCTTTCTCCCTTGCTCATACAGTCTTCTTTATGTGATTTTTTTTCCATCAGATTCATATGGAAAGCTTTCTTCCTTCCTCCTCTATTTCCATTTTAAATCCCACTTGATCAAATCCATAAGTCTGCAATAATTTTTTAACTGTTCCTAGTTATATGTACTCTCCCTGGCCAAGAGCCCATTATTCCTGTATCTTAAACTAAGGTCTAAAAAAATCCAAATCCTATTTTCTGACATCATCTTTTTTTTTTTTTTTTACCAGCTGTTCACTTTCCAAATCTGCATTTCTCTTATAAAGCCCCTGACTTCAATGGTATCAACGATGAAAACACCATCTGTGTGCTTAAGGTCTTCAGTTTCTTGCACAGTACTTCATAATCCCTGGAAATGCTTTGGGGGCTCATTCTGGAGCTATCAATTGTCCCCACAGTAATGGTTGTCAGGCTTGACAAATCCTAGGTGGCCTCTGTCACATCCTGAATACACATCCCAGGCAGCCAGTGGACTTCCTTATTGTTTATGTCAGGTCAACATATGGCCAACATAGTACCCATCTCAACAAGGAAATGCGAATCCAAGATTCTTCTATTGATCCTGCGGTCAGCACTAAGTGTTCTCTCCCAGAGGCACCTTTGGGTCCTTATCAAGCCTTGAAGAGCAAGAACCCCTTCCACCCTCTAAGGGCAGAAAACATTTTTTGCATGGTTCCGATGTAATTTGTCTTTTGCATTTGCTGCCCCCAACACCCATGGTTGGGATGTTATCCCTCTTGACCAGTAATCACTGGCTTCCTTCAAGACTCAGTTCAACTCCCACCGACTTTATGAGAGTCTTTTCCAGTCTTCCCAACAGCTAAAAACTTTCCCCGAAAAGTTTCTTCACATCTATTCTTGATCTGTCTTGTATGAACTTACCTATGTACTTATATGCCTTTCCTTCCTTCCTCTATATGACATTCCCCTACAGTGAAGGAAGCAATGTGGAACAGCAAAAAGAATCTTAACTTTGGAGGTAGGGGGTCCTATATTTGGATCCTGCATCTGTGTTTGCTACCCATATTACCCTGGGCAAGTCATTTCCACTTCTCTGGGATTTTGTTTCCTCACCTGGAGGATCAATTAGGTGGACAAGATAACCTATAGAGGCAGCTAAGTAAAGATTCCTTTTCTTGATTTCAAATCTGACCTCTGACACGTATTAACTTTCCTAGAATTTTAGATGTTGTAGCAATGTCCTCTGAGGTTATTCTCCTCTAAATTGGGGACTGAGATATTGACCCAATGAACTTCTTTGCATCAAATTTCATTTCAGAGGCTCTCAATTGGATTCATCTAAACAGGTATTTAGGGGCGGCTAGATGGCACAGTGAATAGAGCACCGGCCCTGGACTCAGGAAGACCTGAGTTCAAATCCAACCTCAGACACTTAACACAAAAACTAGCCATGTGACCTTGGGCAAGTGTAGTAGCAAGCACCCCAGTGTTCCCAGGGTGGCTGCTAGCACAGGTTCTTGGATCTACTTTGATAAAGGAAAGCAACTCAAAATGGATTAACAAGCTTACTTTAATCAGTCAGACATATATCGTTTACCTTGTTCAGGGGAAAAAGGTCAGCACCCTGAACTTCAAAGTATACAGGCAGAATTATCAAGACAGAAACAGATCAAGTAGACAGATTTCCAAACTGTCCAACCATTACATCCATACCCAGTCAACATCTGGGTTTTTCAAAGGGGGGGAGGGGTGGCTCTGGACAATGGCTTTTCAGAATACAGATCAAATCACAGAACACTTCTCAAAGTGAGCCCCCAAAACAAAGCTACATATCAGGGCTTATAATAGCCTTCTCCTGGCTCAGAGAATGTAACAACCTTCAGGACCCACTGGCCAATCAAAAAGTATCTACTGAAAAACAAGCCTCCCACCCCAGGCTTCAGGTGCACTTTAGCCTAGGGGCAGGGAAGATCTTCCAAATTTACATTCGCATTACAGCAAGTCACAACCCCAATTGCCTTCCAAAAAGCAAAAAATAATAATAAACAGGTATTTATTAAGTACCTACTATATACTATTGTTATTGCTAGGCCTGAAGTCAGGAAGACTCATCTTTCTGAGTCCAAATCTGGCCTCAGACACTTAACTAGCTGTGTGACTCTAGGCAAGTCACTTATCCTGCTTGCTTCAGTTTCCTGAGCTGGAGAAGGAAATGTGGTCCCAAAGAGTCAGACATGACTGAAATGGCTAAACAACAAAAGATAACTAAGAAGATCTACTCTGTTTTTAAATCTCTGAACCTCATTATAGAATTTAAGGTTCTCCTCAGTCTCCTCACATTTTAATTTTCTCCTTTGTTTTCTCTTCCAAGTTCTTTTATTTTTCAAAGGAACTTGTGGTCACTAATTCAGATAGAAGAGAGGCATTCCTCTAAACGAGGGGTTCCTAACCTCTGATCCATAAAGCTGTTTTTAAAAAAATATTTTGCTGACTACATTTCAGTATAATTAGTTTCCTTTGTAAACCTACGTATTTTATTTTATGCCTTTATAAACATGGTTCTGCAAGGGCTCCATAGGCTTCCTCAGACGGCCAAGGGATTTGAGAAATAAAAAAGACTGACTTTCTGCTCTAAGGAAAGCTCTTTTATCTTATCTTCTAGTAAGGAGGCCAACCTAATATTTATACACCTGCAGTTGCTTTTTGATAGCGAAAGAAACAAACATACCACATTCCTACAGATTATCGTAGTATCTTCCTTGACTCCAATGCTTTCTGGAAATCTCTTTAGATTCCTATATAATACTTACAGCTCATTTTTGCGGCTACTTCCTATATCTGCTCACCTCTCCAGCTCTCCCACAGCATAGACTGTAGGAGAACTAGGGAGGTGATGTTTCATTGCTAGACATTCTGGCACTGGAGTCTGTCGAGCAATGCTTTATTTCCTACCTTTTTGAGTGTCATTACCCACTATCTTACCACAGTGAATGTTGACCCATCATTTAATGGTTGACTTCTCTTTCTAATTTTTCAAGGCTCTGAAATCAAACTTTGACAAGCTAAGTATTCTTCCTTCCCCTGTTGTATTTTATGAGAAACATAATATGTCTATCAAAGGTAACCAGACAGATTCATCATATGCTGACAGTTCATTCATTTGCAATGACCCATCACAGAAATGACTGCCAGCTTGGAGCTGATATTGCCAAGTTATAATTCCTTCACAGAATCAGAGAATCTCAGGGTTAGGAGGAAAAGCATATATATACCTAAAGTATTTCTCAAAAAGAACTAAGGATTTTATGGGGGAAAGGGTGCCAACCCAGGTGCCTAGAGTGCTGAGCCTGGAATCAGAAATGCCTGAGTTCAAATCTGACCTAAGATACTTTCTAGCTGTGTGACCCTGGGCAAGTCACTTAACCTCTGATTGCTTCAGTTTCCTTATCTCTAAAATGGAGGTAATAATAGCACCTACCTCCCAGGATTGTTGTGAGGATCAAATGAGATAATAACTGCAAAAAAATCTTAGCACAATACCTAGTGCATCATAAGTGCTACATAAATGTTAGCTATTGTTGTTTTTATTATGATTATTATCATTGTTATTATATATTATATGTAATGTAATCTATTATTTATACATATAAATAATACAGATATTATTTAATTCTATTTAGTTCTTATATATAATATAGATTATTTAGTTCTTCAAAATGTGGGAGACGAGTTGAGTTTTGTCCCTTATTCCAACGAATAAGAGAAACATGGTGTGAAAACAGAAGTGAGGACAACCTTAGGGTAATGTAATAAATAAATAAATGGGCATATTGCATATGTATATGTATATGTAAATAATATTATTTTAACACCCATGATTGATCCTTCTTCCGTACTTGGATGGTTCTGATTTCTTTGATATAGATACCTCTTACCCTAATTTAGATATAATATATAATACATAAATATAATATAATATATATTATTATATAATCCATAGATTATAAGATTATACTGCAACCTCCCTACGAGTCAACAGTGTGATATGGCAGTCAAAAACAAAAAGCTATTGTGATCTTATAGTGTATTAAGAGAAACACAGTGCTAAGACTAAGGGTAGGGGGTGGGGTGAGATTCCCAATGTAGTCACCCCTGGTTAGACCACACATAGAGTTTGTATTCAGTTCCTGGCACCACTTTTTAGAAAAGGACATTGATTATTTGGAGAGAATACACAGAGAGAAAACAAAGGAAGGGAAGGGCCTCAAGTTGTATGAGGTTCAAATAAAGGAACTGGGGATTTTTAGCCCAGGAAAGAGTTAGTATGAGAAGGACTCAAGCAGATAAAAAAAAAAATTAGACTTGTATTCCTTGGTCCCTTAGGACTTTACCAGAAGCACTGGGAGGTATTTGAAGAGAGATTGAATTAGGCTTGTTCTAAGGAAAACCCTCCTAACAATTAGTAGCCCCCAAATAGAATGGGTTTAATTTGACTGGATGTCTTCAGGCAAAGGTTTATGTTGTCGTTAGACAATTAACAATAATGAAAAAAGTCATAATAATGTCTTCCATTTGTACAGCTTTGCACTTTATAAAACACTTTCATGTACTTTATTTTATTCGATCTTTACAACAATTCTATGAACCACCAAGGGCATATGGCAACCCACTTTAATAGGAGAGAAAAATAAGACTCTTAGGAGTGATATTTCTTACTCGAAACTGCATAATTTTGAGTAGCAGAACTCAGACGTCCAAATCCAATCTTCTTTTTATGACACTGACAATTCAGGACTCCACCCACACACCAGCTCAAAAATTCACTCTTACTATTGTCACTTGTTGATCTTGTCAAATTCATAACATACAAAAGCAAATAATGTTACCGAATTAAGGTGGAGTCGTCGTGACAAAAATCAATATTAATATCAATAGCTAGCATTTCTGTAGTTTTTACTATGTGCCTGGCACTGTGCTAAATGCTTTACAATGATATCATTTGATCCTCACAACCCTTTTGGGAGGTAGGTGCTATTGTTGAGCCTGTTTTACAGATGAGGGAACTGAGACAAACAGAGGTTAAGTGACTTGCCCAGGGTCATGTAGCTGGTGAGTATCTGAAGCCAGATTTGAACTCAAGTCTTCTTGATTCCAGACCCAACCCTCTACCCACTGTGCCACCTAGCTGCCATCAACATCATCAACACCACTCCCACCACCGCCAACGATGACTGTATTGACAATAGTAATACTACTATTACTACTACTATTATCACATTGTTGATCTTGTTTAATCCTTAACATATATAAGCAAATAATGTTACTGAATTAGATTAAGGCAGCTATGGCAGCAATGCAATGTGATATAACTTGTGGTATGGAAAAGAATCAAACAGACTTGGGTTCGAATCCTAACTTTGACCCTGATGACACATACAGACACTGTGTGACCACAGGAACTCAGAGAGCTTAAGTTTTTTCATTGGTAAATGGGAGCTAATACTTCTTTGGGAGTCAAGATGAACATACCCCAAATAATTGCATGACTTAAAAAGACTATCTCATTAGTAACTAAACTGAGTTCTATACCCTATAATTTTGAGTATAGAGCAGGGAGAGATTAGTGCCTTGGGAAAGCTTGTGGAGGAAGTGAGATTTAAGTTGCCTTGTTGGATCCTCTGAATAAAGAAGAACATGGGACCATCATCATCAGAGGGGGCAAGAGTTCCATTCTCAGTTTTCCTGCACTGATTTACTTCTTGGACATAACATCCAAACCTGACTTTGTTATTTTCTTCCTGTGTGATGTTGGACAAATCACTTAACTTCTCCAGGCCTCAGTTTTCTTTCTTTCTTTTTTTTTTTTGCTTTTTGGAGGGGAGAAGGCAGGGCAATTGGGGTTAAGTGACTTGCCCAAGGTCACACAGCTAGTGTTGGTGGTTTTTTTTTAATGGTAAGTTTCTGAGGCCTAATTTGAACTCAGGTCCTCTTGACTCCAGGACTGGTGCTCTATTCACTGCGCCACCTAGCTGCCCCCTGGGCCAGTTTTCTTGTCTATTAAATTCAGGGACTATACTATTTGACCTTCAAGGTCACTTTCAGATCTAAATCCTCTGGCTGATGCCTCAACTTCCCAACTATGAAAGGGGAACAATACACTTTTCCTATATTTTCAGATGTGGTGAGACATGTCGCCATAAATATCTGGACTAGTGGGTGGTGAAGCTCCTTCCTAGCTCTAAATTCTGTTTCTATAATCCATCCCAATCCAATAATACAACAAACATTTATCAATGTTTACTGACTATGTAGCAAACAATCCAATCTAGCAAGGATATATCATGTCTACTTGTGCAAGGCACTATGCTGGGAAAGGGGCAAGGAAAGATACAAAATTTAGATAAGACATCATCCCTGAACTCATTGCTCACTTCTTCTAGTAAGGAACAGCGTAACAGGCTAAGTACATTGCGAATTGTAGAAATGAAGTGTCACTTGTACAATCGTTTGTGATCCTGAGTGGAAGTTGTCAATTTCAAGGCAACTTCTCTCCAAATTCTATTGATTTGTCAAGGAAATAAATAGATATGAGAAAGCTCCCTGGAATGTTTTCATTCTGCTTTTCAGGTTTCTATTCTTACAAGTTATAAGCATTTAGTTTTCCCTGTAAATCAGAGTAAGGTTTACTGAAATGTCATCTTTGATGGTGAAGGTGAATGCATCAAAATGGAATTTTCATAAACAAAAGAGGGTTGGTTACATCTGCAACCAACACTAGATTTCATTACTTTTGAATGTTTTGACAAGGAGAACTACAGATTTCTAGTTTGCTATTGCTCCTGGCTTGCTTTTATAGACAGAAGGTACTACACCAAAATACCTCTTGTACAAGCTTACATTTACCCTACATTCCATAATTAGAATTGCTTTGGCTTAAGACTTTATCATCTGTTACATGCAAATACACACGGGATAAATAGACCTGAGAATCAACTATGTATCTGGTCTTAACTTCTTTTCTAACATCTAGTCTCACATCTCCAAGTACTCACTGGACATCTCCAACTAGATTCTTATAGATATCTTAATTAAACTATCCCTTCTTCCTAACAACACCATGCTCCTAGTGAACAAGCTCAAGACCTTGGCATCATCCTTAACTCCTTGCTCTCTCCACCACCCCCATAGCCAACAAATTGCCAAGTCCTGTTGTTTCTATTTTGTAGCATCTCTCATACATGGCCCCTTCTCTCTTCTGATGCTGCTACCATCTTGGTGCAGTCTCTTATCACCTTATGCCTAGAAAAATGTCTGCTGGTTGGCCTCCCTGTCTCAAGCCTTTCTCCACTCCAATCCATCCTCCACTCAGTTGTTAAATAGGTCTGACTACATTGTTCCTCATTGCCTCCAAGATTAAATCATCTGTTTGGCTATTAAAGCCCTTTACGACCTGGCCCTTTCCTACCTGTATCATCTTCTTACACTTTCCTCTCCTCCACTTAGCCTGAGGTCCAGGGACACTGGCCTTTTTGATGTTCCTCAAAGGTTTTCACTTCCTGTCCTCCATAATGAGAACTCTCCTCGTCATCCCTTGGCTCGTCTTGAGTCTCAGCCAAAGTCTTAAGCCCTTCCAAGTCCTCCTTAAACTTAGTGTCTTCCTTCTGAGAGTGTCTCCAATTATTTTTATGCCTTGCTTGCTCTTACTCTTTTGCATTCCCTTTAGACTGCTTGAAAGAAGGGATATTTCATGCCTTTCTGTACCCATTGCTTAGAATAGTACCTGACATAGTACCTGACACACAGTCAGTACTTAATAAATGCTTATCACATGATAATACTTTGGAGCACTGAACTTGGAACCACAAGACCAGGATTCAAGTCCTACAGCTCACTAGCTATGTGACTGAAAATAAGGCAGTTCAATTACCTGGGGCTTTGATATTTCCATTTGTAAAATGGATAGCACAATATTTTCACCACTTACAAATGTGATCATTTATCTGAAAGTGTTTTGCAATTGTGAAAGACTAAATGCTAGCTCTTCTGGTTATTATTATTATTAATATTATTTTATTGCACCTTATTAGTCATTTACACACTAGTATGAATGAATGTATCAGAATCTCTCCTGAGAGCTGGAGGAAGGAAGGAAGAGGGCCCATGGATCCTAGGCAACCAAGAGGCGCACAAAGATCAAAGATCCCTAATGAAGGTGGTGGTAAAGACAAGGGATGGTAGGGAGATGGACCAAAGGTCAGTTTTGCGGTGGTGGACTACTTACTGGCCTTCCTCCTCAGTGTGAGCTGCTCTACCAGTCACCAGACTATCACAGGATTATCACATAATAGGTTTGGAGCTGGAAAGCGCTCTTGAGACCACTGATTTCAATCCCCTTGTATTACAGATAAAGACACTGAGGCACAGAGGTCACCTTGGGTCACGTAGCTAGTGTCTGAAGTGATTTTTGAACCCAGGTTTTCCTGACACCTTATCTACTACTTCATGCTGACTCTGCTGTCCTTAGAGACATGGTGTCAGAGCATTTCCAATTAATGACTGCATGGAAAATGATGATAAGATTGACCTGTTTATGGAAGAGTCTTTGGAAGATGGAAAGGATATTATGCCTAATACATAGTTATTGTTGTTCAGTTGTTTTCAGTCATGTCCAACTCTTTGTGATCCTATTTGGGGTTTTCTTGGCAATGATACTGGAGCAGTTTGCCATTGCCTTCTCCAGCTCATTTTGCAGATGAGGAACTGAGGCAAATAGGGTTAAGTGACTTGCCCAGGGTCATACAGCTAGTAAGTATCTGAGGTTAGATTTGAACTCAGAAAGATGAGTCTTCCTGACTCCAGGCCTGGCACTCCACTGTACCACTTAGCTGCCCTCCAACAGTATTTAGTAGATGCTTAATAAATATATGTTTAAATGAATGAAATTAAAAGCCTCTGAAGTTAATGTGATATAAAGGAGTTCACTGAGTCAATGCGCAGTCTCAGATTTAGAGGAGAATAACTTCAGAGAATATTACTACAACATCTAAAATTCTAGGAATGCTCTATCAGCATTTGACCTCAGGTCTTGACACTCAAATTTACCTTTCCCCTTCAGCATTCTTGTGAGCTCTCTGGTTGACTGCATTGCTATCCCAATTAATTGTGGAAGATTCCTTTGGAAAGACTGTGATAGGAAAAAGCCACGAGAAGAATAACATAGGGGTTTAGGACTGTTCTTCATCACTACTCCAAGAAAAAAAAAGAATCTTCATGTGAGATATCTAAATTAGACATAAGAAGTAAATGTGTTATTATTTTCACCTCAATCATCATCATCCCTATTTCCTGAAAATGATTTACTACACTCTGGAATAAGTGACTGAGAGAAATTGTAGAATTGGAGAGATTTTCGTCTTCCAGAGTCGTGACTTTATCTTTTTACCACAGAATCTTCCTTATGCCCTTGGCTAAGCACTTAGAATACTTCCAGCTAAGTAGCACAGTGTGATTTGGTTATAAGAAATAAAATTGGGACCCCTCTCTAGTTGGGTGGTGCACGGGCCCTGGAGTCAGGAGCATCTGAGTTCAGATCCAGCCTCATACACTCATTAGCTGTGTGATCCTGGCCAAGTCACTTAACCCTGTTTGCCACAGTGTAAAATGAGCTGGAGAAAGAAATGGCAAACTACTCCAATATCTTTGTCAAGAAAACCCCAAGTATGGTCATCAAGAGTCAGACATGAATGAAACTCTTCAACAGCAACAATTCCAATTTCCTCTTACTGAGGGGCATGACTAATTGCAAGGGTCCACTGGTCGCTGGGTCAATCTGGCATAGAGGCTTCCTATGTGTACATACCTTCCCCAGTGGTCCAACATAAACAAAGGCAGAAATCTGCAAGGGGCAGGGGGAAGCAAAATTATGGAGTCTGCCACAGTTAGGTACATCTTTTCCCTTCCAGTTAAATGCTGGTTCAACCTACTCAGGGTTACAGTCTATGTTCCCATATAAATTATTTATCAGATACCAGTTGAATGCATTTGTCAGGGAGGTGATGACAGTTCTTTACCCACAATCATTCATATCCAGTTTCACTTATGCATCTGTTATATATTTAGGCATTCTCTTCCTTTTATTATTATTGTTCTTATTCTACATCAGGAAGTGAATTGTGAGAGTGAAATATTTACTTGTCAGCTGTAATAACTAAAATGTGTGATATACTAAAAAAGGAAATGTTACGATCTTTCAGTTATATGGCTGGAAGGTTTTAAGTTACATGGGAAGTGATATAGTCCATTTTCCTGCTTTGGGGCAGGTTTTACCTATACCACCTTAGGCAAATAATAAATGGTAGTGATCTTTCTTCTCCCATTAAAAAAAATCTCCAAGCAACAGGCAGATTGGAAATGTCAATCTGACCAAAATATGACATAAGCAAAGTGAAACAGTTTGTCTAAATCTTCTGTCTTTCTCATCTGAAATCCCTATTTTCAAATGGAAATAAGGATAGAAACTCCCCCAAAAGCTCTCCTTAAGCTCTTCAGTTTATATTTTGCTTTGTTTTTGTCCAAATCTTCTTAATTCCAGAAAATGCTCTGGGAAAATAAACTATGTCATTGAATCAAAGAGTTGGAAGAAATCTCAGAGATAATATTCTCCAGCCCAATCTGAACAAGAATAGCATTATTTCTCTTCTGTTTCCTCAATGTCTTCTAAGTCATTATTGAATACCTCCCACATAGGAGGTATACACTAGAATGTCACTTGTGTTAAAACTCCCTCTCTGCAGCACATCTCTCGACCAACTTGTTCCTGGGGTTTACTCCAGATTCCATTAAGATTGCTTTTGATATTTGTTTTAACCAGATTCTACCTAGATAAAAATGTTAGGCAGATGAAAGAGAAAGGGGGTTCTCACACAGTATGTTTTTTTCCTGAGGTCTCTATTCTCTTAGGGGTGACCCTGAGGTCAACAAAGGCTCTTCTCTCAAGAAATGACTGAGTGGTACACCATGGGTAATTAAAGATATATCAGGGGACTAAATTTTTTTTTGTTGTTTTTGCTTTTTGGAGAGCAATTGGGGTTAAGTGACTTGCCCAAAGTCACATGGCTAGTAAGTATGTCAAGTGTCTGAGGCCGAATTTGAACTCAGGTCCTCCTGACTCCAGGGCCAGTGCTCAATTATTCACCATGCCACCTAGCCGCCCCTCAGGGGACTAAATTTAAATGGGATTGTATTGATGACATGGAGAAGTTCTATCACTAGAAAAGGAAAGAAATTTGTGACTGGCCATTTCGTGTAATAAAAAGATCATTGATTGGCAGTTAAGAAAAAAGTTCTATTCCCACATTTCATATATGCAATGGTTTAAAAAATAGATAATTCTTATTTCAAAGCTATCATTTTTTTTTTCTCATTTCAGACTACCTAAATGTTAATGGAGTGATTACACATAACCTCAGAATCCAGGTAGTTGTTAGTAAAATGCTCTTACATAGAGTTGAAAGGACAGGTCATCTAATGTGAGTCTCTTCCCTTCCACTTTATAGAGGAAGAAACTGAAGCCCAGAAATGTAAAGCAATTACCACTCAGGGAGGAACCAGAATTTGGCCCAAGGTCCTCAGACTCCAAGTCTAGGATTCCTTCTGGTAGTATCTTCCTCTTCTCATTCACATGGACTAAAATATAGTATGCTACAACACAGACAATAGTCCATTCAACATAAGAGAGAAGGCTCCTGAAACAAGAAGAAAATCTCATAACCACCTTCTTGCCTTTAGAAGAGAAAAACGACCATGAAAAACATTAACTGGAGTGCCCTAGATCAGCCAAGCCCTCAACAGCACTATGGCCCCAAGAGAAACATCATCATTTTGGTAGGATTTCCATGTGACTGAAAGAGAAGCTTTCTATAAACATTGTCTCTGCCATAAATTTAAATTTAAACAAGGGATGTCAACCAAATTTTGTAATTCAAGAAAAAGCAAGCTCTTAGGTCACTTGGCACCTCCCTACTTGGAACCATATTGAACCTGATGTTTTTATTCCTATTAAACTTAAACCACTAGCCTGCCATGTATACAGCCTTGGGTCTATAACACCCTATGGCCTTTCCCTAAGGAGTACGTAGGCAGATCAGTTGCATCTTTTCTTTCTTGCTTTTAAGCCTAAATATCATGTGTTTACAGGGCCAGCTCAAGCTTCCTTAATGGAAAGTTGGCATAGAAATCGAAAAATTTGACCTGATATTCTCCTGTAGGAGTTGGCTCCATCTATCTTATTGAGATCATTTTATAATTATCAGGGGGTCAGTGATACAAATATGCCTCAAATTAAGCTAAATTTGAGGAATATGATATTCCTGTGTTTGTTTAAAGAACATGGGATAATTGAAAAAGAAGAGCATAAGATTGTTAAATAAATTTTATTTCATACTCTTATTTTAATGGTGCTGATTTACTACCTTTTCATCCCTCCACTTACATTGAAGCCCCCTTTACCCACAATAAACTGTTCTTCACTGTATTAGACACAGCACTGGCCTGGCCTCTCACATAATGGGGTAGGGATTGCTCAATGAGTCATTGCCATAGTAAATCTAGTCAAATTGGGAGCAGGACGAGGCAGAAAAACGGAGAAGAGTCACTAATCTCATCCTAGGAGCACCTTTTAGATGGTGCTCAGAGCTCTCACTTGGGAGTCAGTATTAACTAAGTCCAAATCCTGCCCAAGTCCCTAACTGCATGACCCTGGGCAAGTCACTTAACCCTTCCTAGACTCAGTTTCCTCATCAATAAAGTGAGAATGATAATAGAACCTACCTCATAGTGTTTTGAGGATCAAAGATCACAACATATGTTAAACTATGTAAACTATTAAGCAATATGTAAGTGTTAGCTGTTGTTTTTATTTCTCCTGTGACTTAGAGGCAGCTTGATACAGTGGAGTGAGATAGATTTGGAGCTAGAGGACCAGGGTACAAATGCTAGAGTTATTAATGATGGGACCTTGGGCAAAATACTTTACCTCTTTGATGCCCGGTTTCCTCATCCTGGGGAACAGTGAACTATGTGGTCTCTAAAGTCCCACCTAGCCCTAAATCTTTAACCCTACTCCCTCTATCCCTGCATTCTTAGAGGCCTAATAATCCTTTCAGTTTTAAAATGCTAATTTCAACACGAACAGAATTTTTTTTTAAGCAATTGGGGTTAAGTAACTGCCTCAAGCTTACATGGCCAGGTGTTTCTGGGTGGGTGCTAAGTGTCTGCCTTCTGATTTGGCCATATTGGAAAAAGAGGCATTTTAGCACTATTTATTGGTTCAAGCTAAGAGAGAGAGGGAGGGAGAGAGAGAGAGAGAAAGGGAGATAGAGACAGAGAGAGAGGGAGGAAGGGAGGAATAAAAGAAAGAAAGGAAAAAAGAAAGAAAGAAAGAAAGACAGAAAGAAAGAAAGAATGTACTGAACCTCCAATCAAAAGTCAATCTCAGGGCCAGAAACAGAGTTGTTTCACTGTTAATTCCAGTGCCTATTGTCCCCAAAACATAAACAGTCTTCCTTTCTGGCTTAATTTCTAAACCCAGGTTCTCAGTGTGATTTGTATTGAATCTTCAAAATTCTGAAATTTGCCCATCACCGCTTCCAATGAGGTTCAGTCCATCCCCACCAATATCATGCAATTTTTATAAGCTTCCTTCCTACAAACTGCAATTTAGACTGTGTTGAGCCACTTCTAAAAGCCATGATCCCACCCAAGAGGCAACTAGTAAGTGGAATTTGTTATTTCCTAGGACTAAATGTAGGAAGAGCAGCATATTGGGGCATAGGGAGGGAAGGGTGCGGGGGAAGGCCAAATATTGGCCATGGGGCAAGGAGAGCCTGATATTGATTCCAAATTCCTTTACATGTTACAGTTTAAATAATTGACAAGAGGCTATTAGAAACCATTTCCCGAGATGCATTGTTCAACTTATTATCACATTATCACATAATCTGCACCTGGGAAATTTCCAATCACAGAAAACTGGGAGGTAAGGAATAAAGTGTTCAAGTTTACATAGCTAGTAATGAATACTCTTTCAAATAGTTCTGCTAGGGGACAGTTGGACGAATTGTAGGGCTTGGGGGGGAAACTGGAAATGTCAGTAGAAATACTTAGAGATTGCTGTTAGATCTTTAGCAAAGGCCTGTCAATGTCCTGCAGCATTTTGCCTCCTCTCTCAAGGGATGGATTGGAGTGGGGAAAGAGATAATTACTAACAAATGATTCAGTAAAGCAGAGTATCATGAATCTACTTCTGCTCCTGCTCTCTCCATAATAATATTTCCAGCAAATTCTTTAGATATAGGTTGTCCCAAAAGTCTCAGTTCGATTTTAAGCTTTAAACGCGTGCATGCATGCATGCGTGTGTGTGTGTGTGTGTGTGTGTGTGTGTGTGTGTGTGTGTGTAAAATCTCATTCGATCCTCACAACAAACCTGAAGACTTAGATTCTACTGGTATTATAGATGAGGAAACTGTGAGTCAGAAAGATTAAGTAACTTTAGTAATTGAATGAAGAAAAAGCATTTATTGAACCTACACTGTGTACAGTTATCCCTTCCACGTTGGGACTTTCCCCCATCACAATTTCAATATATCACAGGAAAACTTCATGGGAGTTTTGGGGGAGTTTTGTGGAAGCCGCAGATGACACACAAAAGCCAGGAAAAGACAGAAAAAGTTTAGAAACTCACAAATGCATAAAATACATGCATAGTATTGTATAATATCAACATGTTTTATCTTTTAATTCCATAATAATGCAGACCTTTTTTCTGGTAAAAAGAGAGAGCCAAAACTTTTAACTGGATTTTGTGAATCACGGGGGTGCCACATCCCTAAACCCCCAATGTGGAAGGGATAACTGTACCAGACTCACAGAATGGCACAGTAGATATAAAAATGAAATTACCAGGGTCCCTGCCTCCAAGTAATTTACAGTCCAATAGGCAGAGATGGCCCATAAGCAAGGAGGGGGAAACTGTGACTTCAAGGCCACATGTGGCCCTCTAGGTCCTCAAGTGTGGCCTTTGACTGAATCTGGGATTTGTGGGCCACACTTGAGGACCTAGTGGGTCACATGTGGCCTCAAAGCCACAGGTTCCCCACCCCTAGGGAGTCACAGGGAGGATGAGCAGAGACACAGAACGATCAATTGCTCTTATTGTCACATCATTTCCAGTAGTACTGATAGTATTAATTTGATTATTATCCCCAGAGAGCTAGAGGCAGAAAGGGGGTTGGGGAAGGGAGGAAAGCTATATTTTTAAAACATATGCCAATCATTATTTTATTAACAATCACCATACCAG
The DNA here is from genome assembly GCF_028583685.1 of Petaurus breviceps papuanus. NCBI lineage: Eukaryota > Metazoa > Chordata > Mammalia > Diprotodontia > Petauridae > Petaurus > Petaurus breviceps. The sequence goes on along the minus strand of NW_027185694.1, from coordinate 637,067 downwards.
CACCAAAAAATTTTAGCTCCTGTCTTGAATAAATATAAAAGGCACAGTACTGTGATATTTCTTTATTGTTGAAAAGAGTAAGTCGTTCTGCACTGATGGTATTCAAATATCTGATATTCATCTTTTTTTTTAACGTACAGAACATTCTTTAGTGTGTGTGGCAAAGCAGATGACAAGATTCTTAGGCAGTCCCACTGCATGGCTAGATAGTGGTGAAGCAGGTATTGGAGTGGCCTAAACAGAGGCTTAGGGGAGTTTTCACCTACTCATTCACCACGAAACCAATGTAGTTCAGTCCCAGCACAGTATTCCCAGGTTGAATGAATGAACTCCCCTAGGGAGTCATAGCCATGGTTTCTCTGCCTTGGCACTTGTCCATGGTCACAGAGCTAGTAAGCTTTGGGGCAGGATTTGAACTCAGATCTTTCTGATATCAAGTCCAGAGCACCCCTCCACCCGGAACCACACTGCCTCACTCTTTGGTATATGCACCAACCCACACAATTTATTATCTATTTGGGGTGGGAGGGAGGAGAAAGGAGGCATGAAACAAGGTGGAGCGATTAAGGAGAGTCTGTTGTTCAGTAACAGACACCGTGTGCAGAAATCCACAGCCAGGTACTCAAAAAGAACAAGCTGATCTGTGAGGGCTAAAGCAGGAACAAGGGACAAGGGGAGAGGGACCAGCTAAAAAAGCTAAAATGTGAACCCCAAGTATGCTTTTAAAAGGAAGAGGGTCAGAGCTTTTCCCAGACTAATTATGGGGTCATCACGGTTTGTCACTGCCACAGGCACACAAAATTGCAGCAGGAACCAAATATGCTTTGTGTCCTCAATTCTGCCAGTTGCCATGGTTACATGCTCCAGCCCAGGCCTATGAAAAGATGGCTTCCAACCCATTTCCAGGAAACCCAAATCTTTTTATTTGATTTCCTAGGAAATTCTGGAGACAGAAGGATGAGGACATGGTCACTCCAACCCTGAGATTTTCTAGAATAGTGTGGGGAAATTTAGATACCGTCTAGAATTTCTGGAGAGCAGAATTCTTCTTTCTCTGACACTGAAGAGTAAACCAGTTTCATTCTGAAATAAACCAGTCCCGTTCTGAAATAGGGTCACTGAAATTATCAAGAAGATAGCAGTTTTCCCAACAATCAATCAATCAACAAACATTTATTAAGCACCTACTTTGTACTAGGCAGTGTGTGAGGTTCTAAGGATAAAAGACAAAACTGGCCAGTCTTATACTTCTTAAGACTCTCCTATACATTAAGTAGGTCTAGGTAGTTCAATCTTTGCCTCCCTATATTCCTCAAGTTAAATCACAAACATTTTGGAGAAGATCTCTCCCTGGAAGTCACATAATGGGGTAGGAAATGACTTATATTTATATAGAATATATAAATTTTATATTTATAATATAAATTACATATTTATATAGATATATTTTATATCTATATAAATTATATATTTATATAGATATATTTTATATCTATATAAATATAAGTCTATATTTATATAGAATTTTAAAGCTTGCAAAAATGTTTTAATTGCTTTCCCTTATTTGATCCTCAGAACAACCTACAAATGAGGAATATTTAAGCAAAATCAAGCTACTCACCCAGAGTCATAAAACCTCGGTTTTTCTAAGTGCCTAATGCAGGATTCAAATCCAGGTATTTCTGACTCCAAGCCCAGTTACTTGTCACTATGTCGTGCTATCTGATGTCTGAGGCAGAGTTAAACATTTTCAAAAAAAATAAATAAACTTCAGGCAGCAGGGAGAAAGAAATCAATTTATGTGAATGAATGTGTAAATGAATATGTGTTTATAAAGTGCATACTCTGTGCCAGATACTATACTAAACACTGGAAACACAAATGCAAAAGAAAAACCGTTCCTGTCCTCAAGGAGCTTGCCTTCTAAAGAAAAGGGCAGTAAACAGAGAGGCAGGTGCATGGATCAGTGAGTAGACACATAAGGCAATGGGATGATATGTCCTCTCCATCACCAATGATAGCATTGATGTGATTTCTGTTCAAAGAGCAAAGGGTAGAAAGCTATGAACAGGGATTGGAGATGGGTTTGATGGTCATGGCAGGAAGATGGTGAGCTCTCATAATTCAGTATGGTCCCAGGGTGGGAGCTTAAGAAGTCATATGTAATTAGGATTTCATCAGACTTTCTTTGGAGCCATAATGATGCTTTTTAGAGAAAGAGTCAAAGGATATTTTAGAGAGGGCTTTAAGAGAAAGAGACACAGAGCCAGAGAGAGGGAGGGACAGAGACAGATAGATAGATAAAGACAGAGAGAGGAGTGTCTTTGCTGACTTTCAATGATGGTAGCATAGTACATTGAAAAGAGCACTGATTTCACTACTTTCCAGCTGTGTGACTTTGGTCAGGTTACTTAATATCTCTGTGCTTCACTTTTCCCATCTGTGAAACAAAGAGGGTTGAGTTGGCGGATCTCAACTATCCTTTTCTAGATTTTACATTCTATGCATTATATGACTCTATTATTATTTTTATTATATTATTTTGCATTATTACATTATTAATTATATTATTCTATAAATTATATGACCATCTCACTAGGAGTCAGAAAGCCTTAATTTAAATTGAAGAATGAGATCCTGAAAACATTCAGGAAGCTATATTTTTCTGAGAGTGGTCTTGGATATCAGGAAGGTATTTTCAATGGGATATTCCTTATTAAAGTCCTCTAGTCTTGATACTATCCGAAATAGTATGATTTAGTATGACAGGGCTTTGAATTTGGAGTCACAATGACCTAGATTCGAATCCTTCCATTTACTACTTAATGTAAGTACTTACTACCTATAAGTAACCAAATCCTACCTCCTGCCTTGTGTGAACCTTTGAATGAGTCCCTTCTTTCGTATCCTCACCTGTAAAGTGATAGAACTGAGTTATTGATTTCTAAGGACCCTTTCTAACTCTCCCAGTGTGTGATTCTGTAGATAATTTTCTCATTAAGAGATAGGACAAAATTTTATATTTAAATGGCAAAACAGGGTCTGACAGCATTTGGGAGGATGGATTCTACTGGAGTGGCTCTGGGAATCAAGAAGGGGTTTGGAATCTATGATAACACTTTCAGGCCTCATTTGTAGCCATAAGACAAAGGACATTCAGATCACTGAAGCCAAGGCTGCAAAGTAACCTTCTCATTCCCTGTGACTGGATTCTAGCTTTACCCTGATGAAGCATAGATTTAGAACTAGTGGGGACTTCAGAGATCTGATCTAATCCACTCCTTTTACAGATGCAAAAACTGAGGCCCAGAGAGGCCCAATGACTTTTGATCCTAAGTCCAAATTTGGTACTCTTTGCTCTGTGACATTTTGCCTCTTTCCTTATATCCACCTAATACAAATCTAGAGGCAGTTAGTTGGCACAGTGGATAGAGCACCAGTCCTGGAGTCAAGAGGACCTAAATTTAAATCTGCCCTCAGACACTTATTAGCTGTGTGACCCTGGACAAGTCACTTAATCGTGTTTGCCTCAGTTTCCTCATCTGTAAAATGAGCTAGAGAGGGAAGTGGTAAACCATCTGATATCTTTGTCAAAGAAAACCATAAATGAGGTCATGAAAAGTGGGACATGAATGAAAATCTATGTGCTAATGGCTATTTTCTGTCTCCATGTCTCATCCAATAGTTACATTCATTTAGTTCAATCAACAACCATTTCTTTAATGTCCACTATATACAGAATACTTAGGCTAGATTTGGGGGAAGACACGAAGTACAGAGAGGAATGCTCCCTCATTTCCTTGAGTTCAGAGTCTAGGATGAAATTAGAGCTTTACAAATAACCAAGCAGAATGACTATGAAGTGAGTAGATATAATAGTACAACTGTTAGCCCCCTCTGAGGCTCAGAGGCAAATGGACACTGAAAAGATGAATTGGGTTTCTAACAAACATGAGGGTGGGAAGTGATAGTCCTGCCCCTCTGGGTCTTTTTTGGCATAGCTGTCACACTCAGAGGTACAGAGGTTTGGATTCTCTTTTTTCAGATTAAAAAAAATATTTCAAACAAGAAAGGCTCTCAATCTGCTAAACACACAGGGAGCTTTGTTTCTCCAACTAAACTCAGCAGGAAGGGAGGGCAAAGAGAGGACCATCATATTACAGTTTGCTAAAATATTTATGAAGAAGCTATTGACTACATGGGAGTTTTCCCCTTGCTCTTAGTTTTAATCTTTCACAGCTGCATTAATTTGGCCTTTCTTTTTCCCCCCTCCACACTTTTTTGCTGTTCAGACTTGTGATTTCATCTTTGTATAGGGACCTCCTGGTGTAGAAACTCCCTCCACTGCTGCATATTAGCAACTTGTCTGTATTTTATAGCCTCAAGTTGCCTATTGTCATAGCTAATATATGCCAGAGGTAGGGTTTGAGCTCTGGTCATCCTGACACCAAGGTTGCCCCTCCATCTACTACCGAAAGATCACAACAAATTTGGCTTCATCTTTCTTTTCTGTGGTGTTGGATGAATACCCTGTGAGAGGTATAGCCCTGCAGAAATACAAAGAATGAATTGGACAGAGAAGAGAATTGGATCAAAACAGCAGACTTGGAAACAGCACATATCAGGAAACTAGAAGAGAGATTTTACTGACCCTTTCAAATAAATTTTATCTTCAGACACCACCCTGTTAATTAATCCAGAGAAAGAAGAGAACATTTAAGGACTTGAATGGACCATATGGTTTCTGGAGATATTAGAAAAGAGGTGGAAAAGTCATGTGAACAAGAGATATAGAACAACTGTTCCAGATGGCAGGAGCTACTGAGAAGGCTTAAGTAATCGTGCATGTGGAAAACATTTAACTCTAAGGATGATTGTTTAAAAAAATAATGATTTTCAACAATTCATTAATAGCTTAAAACATCTGGTTCTTCACCATGCTTTTTCAGTATGTTTAGGAAGACCACTTTTTTTAAAAGAGGTAGAGGTGACTCCAATAGGGATGAAGTTGGAGTGGCTTGTCTATTGACCCTAATTCACATATTAGCCAGCTGGTCTCCTCTATTCCCTTTCACAAGGGAAGATGCTCATGTCATAAGTTGGAAGCAAAGCAGGGAAGAGAGGAAGCAACCTGGAGGAAACAGATGCCACCAGGCAACAAGCTTGCAGAGCACCGAAGAAGGAAGTTATCCTTATTTAGGATAACATTCTTCTTTAAGGTTCTCCTTCCCCCTTTAAATTAAGTAGAAATAATAAGAAAGGTGGATATTTTACAGCAATGTCACAAGACACCCAAAGGAGACCAGAAACAGATTAAAATGTAACTGAGAAGTGTTTAATGATAAAAGAGATAAGAACACAATACCAAATAGATAATGTTAATTTATAGTTGCCTAAGTCAATGTGAGCTCACAGGGATCTTTTATTATTTGAGTTTGATACCACTGATGTAGTATCGTGTTTAGGAAGGTCATTATTACTATAGTGGAAAAAGGACCAGTCTTGGAGTCAGAAAGACCTAGGTGGCATCCTACCTCAAAGGTATATTTACTGTGTGATCTTGGGCAAATCACCGAAATTCCCAGTGCTTTAGTAGGCAACTATTTAAGGTTAGTCAACAAACATTTATTAAAGATGTACGTGTTCTAGGCACTATGCCAACCACTCGGGACACAGAAAGAAACAAAAACATAATCCCTGTCCTCAAGAGACTCACCTTCTAATAGAAGAGACAAATAGCATATGTGTGTATGTGTATATAGGTACGTAAGTACATATGTGTGCACATATACATACATATACATGTACATATAGGTGTGTATGTATACACACATTTATCCTTCCCACATTGTGGGGCTAGAGGTGTGGCACCACTGAGATCTGGAAAATCCATGTAAAAATTTTTGGTCCTTCCTTCATATCAGAGAAGTCTGAATTATTATGGTATTAAAAGATGAAATATGTTGGTATTATACAATACTATACATATGTTCTATGCATTTCTAAGTTTCTAAACTTTTTCTGTGTTGTCTGCACACTTTATGCAGCTTCCACAAAACTCCCCAAAATTTCTTATGCTGACCCATGCATGATATATCAAAATCTCGAAGGTAAAAATCACATTGTGGAATGGATAACTCTGTGTGATGAGTGTTGTGTGTGTATATGTATTAGATGGAAATCACAGAGGAAAAGCACTATGGGAAGGGGGAAGAACTAGAAAAGGAGTCTTGAACAAGGTCAGTCTTCAGCTGAATCTTAAAGGAAGCCAGAGGTGAAGATTAGACTGGAGAGAAGTCCAAGAATAGGGAACAGCCAACAAAAAGGCATGAGCAATAGTGCTGCTGGATTGTAGGACTGCAAAAGGGATTGCCCGTGAAATTATACATCAGGACAGAAAAAAATAAAAAATAAGAAACAAGAAAAGTCTTACTTGTTCCTCTTTGAATAGAGAATGACTAAAGAAACTTAAGGGGGAAAAATGAGATTAAAGGATGAGAACAGTTTTTAAAATGTAGATTTTTTTTAAAAGATGAAAAGTAGAAAGGAAACTTAATCAGTGTAGATAATTCCAGAAGAACCACATGCCTTCCAAAGGAATCTCTATTACAAATAGATAAGGGAAGTTTGATTTGTTATGGCATGACTAGGATGGTCCAATGACAATAGACACATTTCAGAAGCTGGTTAAAAGTGTGTGACTTTGGGGTGGCCAGGTAGCACAGTGAGTAGGAGCACCAGCCCCAGAGTCTAACTTGGGATCGAATCTGGGCTCAGACACTTAACACCCACCCAGAAACACCTGGCCGTGTAATCTTGAGCAAGTTACTTAACCCCAATTGCTTAGGGGTAGCCAAGTGGCACAGTAAGAGCACCAGCCCCAGAGTCAGGATGACCTGTGATCGAATCTGGGCTCAGATACTCAGCACCACACCCAGAAATAACTGGCTGTGTAACCTTGAGCAAGTTATTTAACCCCAATTTCTTTAAAAAAAAGTGTGACTTCTCACTGTGGACATGTGAGCTGGAGCCTCACATACAAGGACGTTAGCACTGAGTTCCTGTTCATAATGAATATTCAGGCACTGTGGTAAACTCAGGAGAGGAAGACTTTTCCTGATGCCCCTGTGCTATTTGTCAATATATTATTAGAATATATTTGTAGATTTTTGCGCTAATTGACTTCTATAGGTATTTGTTAGTATGTGTTGGGAGGAATGGGGTAGAAAACAGGGGAGGTAGTCCAGGTCCAGATCAGTTAATAAAATCACAGAAGTGAATAACAGAGAGGTGAGTGTAATAGTAATGTAATTTAAAGATTCCCCTGTATTGGCTTGGTTTTTGGTGTTAAAACCCAGAGCTTGTTAATCCCACTTATGGGATGGACTTGTTGAGGTGAAAAGAGAGGGCTGGCCTGGGAGGAGCTGGTGACGTAAATTTGAGGAGACACAGGAGAGGCAGAAGAACTTTTTGGAAGCAGCACCTTTGAAGGCAGAGAGAGACTGAGAGGATTGCCGATGGCCACTTTGAATTGCCCAGGACTTTTGAGAGCTGCCACCCAGAGCTGCCAAGGACTGAGGAGACATGGCTGTTATGCTGGTACTTTGTCTGTCTGTTTTGATGTTGTTTTGCCAGATTTGTCCACTGGTAAAGGACAGTGCTGTTGTTGCAGAATTCTTGGAACCTTTCTGTTGGTTCAAAGCTACTGAGATTTTTCTGCAGACAGAGAGTGAATACTGTCCACTGGTGAAGGACAGTGCTGTTGTTGCAGAAGACTTGGAACCTTGCTCTTGGTTCTGAAGCCCTGAAGAAGGATTTTCTTGTTGTATGTTTACAGAAATCCTGGAAGAGGGTTTTGCTAATGTTTTCAGGGGTCCTAGGACTATTCTGCAGACAGAGAATGAATTAATAAAGAGACTGGCAATGTATCTTGTGGCCTTGCTAAGCTTTGTCTCCCCAGGAATAAAGATTGCTGAGAATTTGCCTCCTGTCAAGATGAAGAAAAGACCTCCATTTGGGTATTAAGTACTGTGCTTAAACTTGTTGTAACTCTGGAGTAGATTCAATTGTGATCCAGGGGTGGGGAACTTTTGACCTTTTTGTGTTCTATGATTGAACAAATGAATGTACTTTACTTATGATTGGAAACTAATCTCCATTTGAGAAGAGGGGCTTTGTGATGGACTAAATGAAGGTACAGCCTAGGGATGGAGTAGTATTTAGAACAGGGACTTTGTAATTGATTGAATGAATATAAGGTCCTGGGGTGGGGTAGTACTTGGAGATTATTTAATCACACTTAGTAAATGCTGTATTTTGAATGATGTCATGTTTTGATCTTCTCTGTTCTTGGTTTGTCACTGAATAAAATGGAGAGCACCTATGCTGGTATTTTGAACCTTGGGAAGTTGCCTTTGCTTGGCATTACATTACAGTGAGGTGTTAATGTGTTAAAAAAAAAATGGAAGGGGGTGCAAAAGTGAGTCTACTCTCTATTATCCCTTTAGGAAGTGTAAAGAAGTTTCCCTAGTGGAATTGAAAGCCATCTGACCACTACCCACCAGTCTTGGAAGCAGTAACAGAGTCAGGGAGCAGATTTGTGGGTTGAGACTCCTAACCTCAATAAGAAGGTAACATGGCTAAGAGTTTCACTTTCCTCCCTCCCCCACTCATCAGTCCCATCTATTCACCCAATGGAAAACAGTGACAGGAAATGGAAACATAGACACTAAGAATCGGGGGCTGGTAGCATTTTCAAGAAGTATGACCCTTGGGGCTTCCCATGGATTCAAGAGAGTAGTCATCTTTGGCAGTCAAAATAAGATGTAAATTAATATTCCATATATTGCTTATCAATATGAAAAATTTATATAATGAGTTTATTTGTTTTGTTCATTTGCACATATGAAGTTCCTGGGAACCTTGAAGAACCAAACATTATTTTAGGTCAATGGGAATTTTTCAGATATTGAAGGGATTATTTAATGTCATCACCCTCATGGTCATCTAATCCAACCCCCTCATTTTCTAGATAAGAGGTCAAGGGACTTGCCCAAGGTCACATAGCTAGCAAGTAGATCTCTGTTAGAGATCCAGACCTAATCCTCTGACTCTAAATTTCATCAAGTTGTATATGGGACAGAGGCAGGTAATGAATAAGGGAACTGACTTGTCATCCAGAAAAAAATCAGTAATTTGAGGTCACTAAGGTATGAACACTTAGCAGAAGTTGTGTTCTTTCACCTTCAGGAATTATGCATGCTTATCTATTTCCATTTCAATCTGGGGCCATGTGGTCATGTATTTCCCAACCTCCAGCTGTGCTAAATGTGGAACCACCTGAAAATGTCTGCTCTTGCCAGGAAAAAGAGGGGGTATCAGAGAAGGAGGACAGAAATAGCTCATATGACAGGACTGAGGTACTGACACAACAGGACTCAATATCCTTTTTTATCTGCCAAAATGTTATATATTTTTTCTTTTTTGATAGTTGTGAATTTTTCTGTAATTTCTTGCTTAACACACACAAATAAACAACAACAACAAAAAAAACAAAATCAACTCCATGAGAAGAATTGATTAATCCTTAAGAGGGAAAGGAGGAAAGGGGGAAAAGCAAGGAGATAGAAAGTGTGGAACTATTTATGAATCTAATAACCTTTTTTCAATATGCATCCATCTTGACCATTCTCTTGATCTCCATTGTCTTCCTGTTTTCCTGGACCTCTCCTCTTCAGGCTTTCATGACCCTGATCTTTCTTTGTTCTCTTCTTCCTCTCCCTCTCCCTCTCCCTCTCCCTGTCCCTCTCCCTCTCCATCTTCATCCTGCTCTCTGTCTCTAGCTCTCTCTCTCTGTCTCCTTTGTTGGTTCTTCATCTATGTCCCACTCACCAACCATACATGTTACCCAAGACTGTGTCTTGGACCATTTTCTCTTCTCTTTCTATATTCTCTTGCTTGATGATCTCATCAGCTTCCCTGGGTTCAACTGTCATGTCCATGAAGATGATTCCCATATCCATATATATCTATCTCTAATCTCTCTCATGAGCTCCAAATTCAAATCACCAAAGACCTTTTGGACATCTTGTACTTGTCCCATAGGCATCTCAAACTCAACATGTATAACACAACTCAATTCTCTTTCACCCTCCCCCACCCCAACCCTCCCTTTCTTCCAAACTTCCATATTACTATTGTGGATACCACCATCCTTCCAGCTACCCAGGTTCACAACCTTGAAATCATCCTCAACCACTAATTGCTCTCCCCACATGTCCAATCTATTGCCAAATCTTGTTATTTCTACTTTCACAGCATCTTATGTGTATAGTCCCTTCTCTCCACTCACAAAACTACCCCCACAGTGCAAGCTCTTATCACCTTGCATCTGGACCATTGTAATAGCCTTTCCTTGATCTTCCTGCTTCAAGTTTCTTCCCAATTCAGTCTATATTCTACTTAGTTGCCAGGTAATCTTCCTTAAAACCAGGGCCTAACTGTATCACATACCCCATCTCCCTATCCAGTAAACACCAAAGGCTCCCTATTACTTCCAAGATCAAATACAAAAATCCTCTGCTTAGCTTTTAAAGCCTTTCACAACCCTTCCAACTCTTCCAGTCTTCTTAACTCCCTTGTATCCTCCTATCCTTTGACAATGGCATTGCTGTTCCTTGCACAAGAGACTACATTTCTTTTTCTGGAACCAGAGGCTTGGTCAGGGCCCTGAATCTCTCTATTCTCCAGACAATGCCCATTTCCCATGTCTGGAATGGCTGTTCTCCTAACGTCTGCCTACTGGCTTCCCTAACTTCTTTTAAGACAATTCAAATCCTACCTTCTTCAGGTAGTTTTTTTTCCTTCCTTGTCTGCACCTCCTCCCCCACTGGTAATACTTTCCCTCTGAATTTACTTTCCATTTACACTGTAGATATCATATGTGCATAGTTGTTTGAGTGTTGTCTCTCCCAGTAGAGACTGTGTTTTTGTCTTTTTTCTTTGTTAGTTTGTATCTCCAGCATTTAATTCAATGCCTAAAACACAGTGAGTGCTTAATAAATGTTTTATGGCTGACTGACTGAATTACTTTCTTGCCTAAAATGGAGCACTAGGGAAATTCCAGGAGAATAAAAACAAAGGTTAACATGATCCCTTCTCAATAAGAAATGACTAGACCCGGGTGCAGCTGCTAGGGAGTTCAAACATCCTTGCTATCATCAGTTTCTCTAGAAGCACCTACTCTCTCCCTACAGCTGTATTCAACTAATTGAAAAAGAGGAGCTAGAAGAGAGTCAAGGTCAGGGGAGGAGAGAAGCATAAAAATTAGAGAAAAGGAATGGGAAATGGAAAAAATGAAAGAGAAGGGAGGAGGAAAGGAGAAAGGGAGGGTGGGGAAGATAGAGGAAAATGGAGAATAGAGGGAAATATAAAAGAGAGAAGCACAGAGGAAAATAGAAAGAATAGAGAACTGAAAGGAAGGAATGGAGAACAGAACAAAATGGAGGAAAATGGAAGACGTGCAAGAATAGAGAACATGAACCGAGAATTAAAAGAGGGGAAAACCGAGCAGAGGAAAGAAGAATACAGACGAAGAAAAAGTGAAAAGAACAGAAGAGACGAC
>NW_027185694.1:518479-625344 GCF_028583685.1 Petaurus breviceps papuanus | reverse complement strand
AGAAGGGGAGGAGGAAAAGGAGGGGAAGGCGGCGGAGGAGAAGGGGAGGAGGAAAAGGAGGGGACGGCGGCGGAGGAGAAGGGGAGGAGGAAAAGGAGGGGAAGGCGGCGGAGGAGAAGGGGAGGACGAAAAGGAGGGGACGGCGGCGGAGGAGAAGGGGAGGAGGAAAAGGAGGGGACGGCGGCGGAGGAGAAGGGGGGCAGAGGGAGAGGATAAGGAGGAGGAGGTGAGAAAAATCTCAAACTGGTCTGTCCTTCCGAAGGGCTGGAAGTGTCTGCGGGGTTTGGGTTACCATGTGCCTGTTTGTAATCGTGTGAAACACTGAAAGACTGAGAGACGGATAAAGAGCCCGAAAAAACCGGGGGGCAGAGCCCCACCCGGAGCGGCCCTTACTATTCCTGACAACTTTGAGCAACTGCAGCACCGGCAGCGAGGGGGAAAGGGGAGGGGGAGGCCTGAGGGCTTGGTCAGGGCCGACCCCCTCCATCCTCCATCCAGTCGGCAGCCGCCTCCCCTTCTCCAGCTCATCAAGCGCCTCCCCTCGTCTCCTCCCTCCTCCCCTCTGGATTAACAGCTTCAGTTCCAGCAGCGGCCATGGGCAGCCGCGGAGGGCGGGGACTGTGGGTGTAAACGAGTGACTCGGCTGGGGCCTAAGGAAGTGGCTTCTCTCCTGGTGGACGGGCCGGAGCTCCTGCGCCCGCCCGCCCGCCGGCCGCAGCGCCTTGCATCTCTGCCCCGCGGCCCCGATCGCGGGGCTGCACGCGGTCTTCACCGAGCAGAAGAGACTGGCCCGATCGCCCGCGGCGGACACACTCGAGCAGGTCCGAATCCGGGGAAAGGGGGCTTGGGAACTGAGAAGGGCCGGGAGTGGGGGGGGCGGGGGGGGGCCAACCGCTGCAGACCCGCCTCAGCTAGCGCAGCCTCCGCGGCTGCTCCCGCAGCTCCAGAAAAGCCTTTGAAACTTTTCTATATCTCGGCTGCGACCCCCCCTCTCTTCCCCCCCCCCACCTCCCCCGCCCCATCCCCCCACGCCAGCTCAGGACCAAGGACGCCCCACCCCCGCGGCGCCATTGCACCCTGGGAGAGTCGGGATCGGACAATGCTTGCTTCCTCCGGCCCTTTTGTGGTCCAGGCCTCTCATCTGCGCGCCTTCCCTTTTCTCCCCGTTTCCTAGCGGTTGCAATTGCAGAGACCCTTAAAAATAATACAGAAGATGAAGCTGACGGCGACAAACGGCCTCCACGGGGAGGAAAGCCCAGAGAGAGCGGAATCCGAAAACGAAGAACTGAATTCAAATGCGGGGCTGGACCTGCCATTTATGATGTTGCCCCACCCCCTGCTTCCAGTTAGCCTGCCTCCTGCATCAGTTGCCATGGTGATGCATCAGATGAACCACTTCAATACTATTTCCAATATGGCTGCTGCAGCTCAGAGGCAGAGTCCACTCTCCAGAGCAGGGGCTTCTGTTATCAAAGAAACCGACGGCTCTGCTGCTGCTTCTCCCGAGGAGGGCGGTGGGTCTGAGGGCCTGGATGCTTCCAGCTGCCCCCCTCCCCAGCTGGAGGACACGCCCAAGGTGATTGCTTTGATGCCTGATGACGGAGAAAAAGAGCTTCCTGACCAAGGTAATGGATCGAATCCAAAAAAACTCCAGAAAGAAAATGTTCTGTCCCTCAGTCAAGAGCTTTTTATTCAGCATAAGGTACTGTGGGGGACAAAGAGAAGCATTAGACAGGGAACCTGCCCTCAAGATGCTTACAGTCAAGTTTGGGAAGCGAGACAAACGGGAGAGATGCAGATTGCCATTCCCGTAATGAAACCAAACCTAGAGAAAGGTCAACTGGCTGGCCAGATCGTGGCTCCTGGATTCGCAACCCCCTTCATTTTTGCTGATAGCCTTTCCTCCGTGGAAACGCTTTTAACCAATATTCAGTTTCTGCTGAAAGTGGCTCTAGACAGTGCCCGGGTCCAGGAAAGGCAAATGCAGGAAGAAAAGAAGGAGCTGAGAATGGAGCTCTACAGAGAGAGGGAGATGCGGGAGACCCTGGAAAGGCAGCTTGCTGTTGAGCTGCAAAGCCGGGCCACAGTTCAGAGGCGTCTGAAGAAAGAGAAGAAGGCCAAGAGGAAGCTGCAGGAAGTCCTGGAATTTGAATCCAAGCGCAGAGAGCAAATGGAGCAGGCCCTGAGACAGGCCACTGGAGGCGACAGTGTGCTCACCATCCTCAGAGGCTTTGGGTTCTCAGAAAGAGATCTGGAAGGCATTGGGACTGAGTCTGACAGTGCGGAAATGCAAGAAAACATCAACCCCACTACCATGTACTGAAGGAACTTTCTGTTAAAAAATATATCTATCTATGTATGTACCATCATCCATTATCTGAAGACTCATGTATATTTCATTAAAGAATACCCTACCAACCTTTCCATGCTTTCCAGTGCTGTGTGAAGAAAGTTGCAGCATGAAACCAGAAGAACCATTTGTTACATTTTAACCCACAGCAGCCTTGTGAAGAGCCATGGAAAGGTTTTATAAGCTCCCCATGCTAAGCTAAGCCTGTTGCAGTTGATCGTTTGTAGGTCCCTCCTCCCAGAGAAGTTTTAGAATTTTTAAGCACATGCAAGAATTATTCCCTCTGAGAGAACTAACTTTCCCCTTCCCCCCTCCCACCCTTTACAGAGGCAGTAGTTTTGTTGAACAGTGGCACAAATGTATTAATCGGCCTGAAACATCCCCACTGGCTTTACCTAAGTGCAGATCCTGAGTCCGCTTTTGCACCAAGACCAATCACCGTGGAGCTGTTGCAGTTGTGTTCGTACTTTAAGCTTTGTTTACTGAACCAGATATTCAATAAATATTACATTTTGCTGAGAAACTTGTGTGTGTTTTTTTGGGGGGGGATGATATAAAATGTGTTCTGTTAGTTAGAAGGCTAACATAAAAGAATGTGAGCTAAACCTTCATGGTTGAAGGTCTATAATTATAATTGAAAGTTTTGTGCTCACTTCAGTTTGGTTTGGGGTCTTTTCGAATAATAATAGGAATGTTCAGTAGAATATTAGCTTACAGAAACATTTTAAGTATGGTTTCTCTGCTGTACCATATTAAGTTACAATATATATTATTTTTAAAAACATTCCTGCTAAAAATTTTTGTCTTAGAAAAATGTTTTAAAAAATAAAGGGACTGGATTCCAGAAATAAAAAGACTAGTGAGCAAACATAAAATTTAATGTAAACCTTAGCATGCAGAAGTTCTTTTGCCCTTATTCTACCTGGGAAAATTGAGGAACCAGCTATAGAGAAACCAGCAAAGGAGATATTGAGGGGAGAGGGGGGGGAACTCTTACAAGTGGCTTACCTGTGGACATGGGAAGGACACACTCAGTTTTCATTCAATAACATCAGAGTGTCTGTGCTAGGCACATTGTACTGGGTATTGGGTATACAGAAATAAAAACAAAACAGTTCCTGCTTTCAAGAAGTTTTTGTCCTGTTGGGAAAGTAACATACGTGGGTGGCTAAGTGCAAAGTAATCTAATTTGGGGGAGGGAGGTGGAAAGTGGGGAAGGATACTAGCAAACGGGATCAGGAAAGGTCTAGTATAAGAGACAGCACTGGAGCTGAGCTTTGAAAGAAGAAGATAAGGATTCCACCTTCTATTTCTTCCTTTTTGAGTATTTAGTCAGGTAATCTTGTCTTCATTCCCTTTCCTTATCTTCTCTCTAGGCATGGGGGTGGGGGTGCTTCTAATCTTAAAAAAGTCAGGCCTCTCTCTTCTTTTATACACACACCCCTGTATGTATAGAAGTATTCTCGCATGTATATGTATGTTCATACATTAATATATGCAAATATTTCTGTACAAAGAAGTGTATGTGCATACATGTGTATGCACACATTTTATACACTGGTATTAAGAATATATTCATACATGCATGAACATATATACATGTATTTGTGTACACATTAATATATACATGCATGCATTTTATACATAGTATACTGCATGTATGTTTATACACAAATATGTATATGCAGTGTACACATTTCTGTAAGCAGATATATATATGTATGTATACATACTACTATTTACCTACACATGCACATATTTCTATATATAGCAGTAAATCTGTATATAAATGGATTTGTGCATATACATGTTTGTTTCTATAAATGTAAACACAGTGCAGTGCATACATATCAGTGTGTGTATACACATGATTCTATGTTGCTGTGTTACACACATAGATATACATACATGTGGATATGTACACACATTTCTATGCTTAGACATGTATGTGTGCACATGCTTATGCATACATGAATGTAAATGTATGTGCACACATGTCTATATAGAAGTATGTGTATGTTTACAATGTATACATGCAGCATAATATATACATATATGCACATGTTTCTGTACATAATAACATAATTATATATGTCTACTCATAAATATGTACACATGTCTACATGCATGTGCATATATCTCTGGCCATACCTCTTATTTCAGAATCTCCTTCCCCCAGCTGCCTCTATCCCATGAACTTTCTATGAACCCCAGGGAGTCTAGGAGAGTCCTTATTTTCATCCCCTTCCTTACCAAGGCTGAGCACTTGCTCTCTAGTCAGACAACATGGGCTCAAAGCCTGATCCTGTCACTTCCTGTGTGACCCCACACAAGGCACTTCAGCTCTGTGTTTCTCAGTGTGCTTATCTTTGAAAATGAGGGCATTAAACTGAATAAATGCATGTCTCTTTCAACTCTAAATCCTATGTACCTATAGAATCATAAGAATCAGCCATTCTATTTGCAAGAATGTGTTTGTATTTTAAGGGTTAGTATTGGAAATTATATTCTCAATTTCAATTTGAAGAATTGATTTGCAATAGTTAACATGTTTGTATAATAGAAATTTTCCCTAAAAGGCCATGTGCTTGCTGGTTCTGTGTTTTACTGAGTCAGTCTATAGACAATGTCATATTAGATCATTGTAAAAGATGCTGGTAATGTTGGCTATTAAGGGGAGTTGAATTGAATTTCCTTCCTCCAAAATGACTGGTAACAAAAAAAAGCCCAGAAGCTCATGATGCTCAAATTGCTATAACAGTCACTGGTCCTGCCCTCCCTACAGGTTATAATTTCAGCCAGACCAGATAAATGCAGAAGAATATATAGAGAATATATAACTTACAATGACTTTAAGGGAGAACATATATAGGGAGTCTTAGGAACGTTTGCTTTAGTTTAATACAAAAACAGTAACACAGCTGGTGCACGTCCATAATGACGGCAGAAATGTGGGCCCTGATTTCCTCACCTGGCTTTTGTTATTACCACTACCTTCACTTGCACTGGCAGGAGGCTGGAAGCAAAGAGGATCTTGTTGTCCAGCCCTCTATCGATCTGTTACATTGTTTTAAAGGGTGGTAATAGGTGAGTCCCTGAAGTTGTGTTTGGGAATATGGGCTCATAATCAGATAGAAGAGGTATAAAGAATTTCTTAACATCAAATCAAATAGTTGTTTGGGATAAAGAATCTCATGTCAGTGTAGACAAAACCAGTTAAGAGGGCATGCTTCTAGTTTTAAAAATTGGTTCCCTGGCTTGGTATGGTGGCTCAAAGCCTAGACTGTTCACCAGACACAAAGCTGCTCGTCAGAGTGGCTTTCTAACCACTGCACTTCTGTTGACTGGAGCAGAAAGCAGCAGTTCTAAAGACAAGAAGCCTAGCAGGTGTTATGAGAGATATACACAGCAATCAAGAGAGATAATCCCAGCACAGATAGTCAGGAGTAAAGATGCAAAGATGTGACACCTAGAAGGTATGTTTTGACCCCAACAGAGAAAAGTGGGATAGCATCCCTAGAGGAGGCCGACAATTCTGAAGCATCAAGAGTATTCTTAGGCTTGGCCGTGTGAGCTCCTCTGTCACGTTTCCCATTTATGTGCTCTCTGCCACATTGGTCCCTGACATGTACTTATTCTCACAGGTTCCATGTCCATATGTGGTCCCTATACATATACCCTTCGTGCTGTATTCCCTAGTTACATGTATTTTCTATGTATGTGCCTTTCCTCCCTGGTGGTATAAAGTTGTAACCTATATGCATAGGATAAGGCCTGGTAATCCTTTTTGGACTATTTAGAAGATGGAGAAAAAATAGTGTCTATTTGTTTAAAAAATGAAAACACAACCAGGTTTTAAAAAACAGGTCCCCCACCCCAAGGATTTTATTGTTAGAATTTTCCAACAAGATCATTACCTTCTTAGTACTGTAAGACAGTGTGGGTGAAGGTGGGCCATGTACGGTCCACACTCCTACACACATTCATGCATGCATATATGTATATATTGTAAATGTGTGTAGATCTCCATACAGATAATGTTATTCCTTCATGGACTTGTGTTGAACGGACTTATTTTAATTCCCAGCCTGACGAAGACTGGGAATGAACTCTTATCCAAAATGTAGATGTAAGAGAATTTAAACAGAGCATTAGAAGAGAAGAGAAATGGACACAGGGCATAGAAGCAAACCTCAAATTGTGGCTAACTCCTGCCACTACTGACAGGGTGCTTTCCCTCTTTCATGGGGGGAAGCAGCATCCATCTCCTATCTTCCTATCCGTAGAAACTATATCATAAGAATTTAGTGTATTGAGGACTGTATCAACCAAGTTTCACCCAGGGGCTATGTGAATTTAACTTTAAAATATTCTTTGCAGAAGTAAAAGAAAGACCTAAATAATTGTAGAAGCACTAATTGCACACGAGTAGTACAATAGCATAATAGTATATATAATGAAATAATAAATGTATTAGTAATATATAGTAATAATAATATAATAGTAATACAATAGTCTATGCTATTTAAATTAATTTACTTCAATATTGTGCCAAACTTCCAAAAGAATTTTTAATATACCTAGAAAAGTTAATAACAAAATTCATATGGTGGGAAAAAAGGTCAGAAATCTCAAGGATAATGATTTTTAAAAAGTGGAAAGAAAGGGGGGCTGTCAATACCAGATCTCAAGCTGTATTACAAAGAAGTAATCACTGAAATGATCTGGTACCGGTTGAAAAGAGAGAGACAGACACAGACAAAGAGAGAGAAGTCAATCCGTGGAACAGATTGGGTATACAATATACAGAAGCAAAAACACAGTATCATCGTGTTTGATAAATCCCAAAACCCCTTACTGGGAAAAGTGAACAGCAGTCTGACAAATTGGCCTTAGACAATACAACAAAGTAAGCTACAAATGAATACATGATCTACATATACATGGTCACATAAATACAACATTAGAGGAAAAAGGAGAAATAAATTACCTTTTAGATCTGTGGTTAGGAAAAGTCTTCAGCTGAAAAAGTGATAGCATTGCACAAGATAAAATGGACAATTTTGTTAATAGGAAATTTAAAAGGTTTTACACAAACAAATATGTAGTAAAAATTAGAAGCAAAACTGGTACCTGGGGGAGAAATATTTGTGCCAAGTTTCTCTGATAAAAGTATAATCTCCAAAATACATATATATGAATATGTATATGTATGTATGTATATGTATACACACAGAGAGACATATAAGGAACTGTTTAAAATTTACAAGACAGCATTTCTGTCATATGTAGATAGTAAAAAGGATACAAATAGGCAGTTTTCAAAGGAAGAAACCCAAGCGATCAATGATTATATGAAAAAATGCTTTCAATTTCTATAATAATTAGAGAAATGAAGACTAAAGTGACCTTGAGGTTCCAGTTCACACCTATTCACTGGCAAAGATGACAAAAGAAGCAAAGGAAGGGCTGTGGGAAAACAAGAATACTAATGCACTAATATTAATGCGGATACTGGTGGAGCTTTGAGTTGGTCCAGTCATTCCTGAAAGCGATTTGGAATGATGCCCCCACTTCTGTGACTAAACTGTTTAAACATACTCTTTCACCCAGCTGTATCACTAATAGGCCTATGCCACAAAGTAATAAAGAAAGAGGAAAAGGATTCATAAAAAATGTTTCTATCTGCTCTTTGATTGATAGTCAAAAATTGGATAGGGAGGGAGTGTCTTCCTATTAGGGAATGACTAAGTAACTTGTGTTCTATATGATGTAATGGATATCATTGTGTTATAAGAACTGTTGGAATAGACAATTGCAGAAGAAACCAGGAAGACCTTCACGAAATGGTGCAGGGCAAAGTGAGCAAGAATTTACACAGTAATATTTTACACAAAAACATTTACACAATAATAACAAAATTGTAGAGAAAAATAACTTTGAAAGACTTTAGAATTCCAGTCGACACAATAATTCACAAGTCCAAAAGAATGAAAATGAAATATTCCATTTATCTCCTGTCAGAGAGGTGAGTAAGTTAAATGCAGAAAGAGTCATACGTTTCTGGACATGGCTAATATGGAAATTTGTTTTGCTGGACTCTGCAGGTATATATTAAAGGTTTTGGTTTTCTTTCTTTTTATGTGCTTAATTGGAGAGACATCAATTTTGGCAGAAGAGGTGTTAATTGAAGAACAAAAATAATAAACTATTTTGCAAAGACTTAAATACTTTACAGACATGATACCTTTCGGCAATGTCTTTCTGACACTGAGGTTCCTTTTATTCCTGTTCTGCTTCCTTCCAGTAACCAAGGAGACAATCCAACATAGGAAGTGAAAGAGAGAGGACTCATGAGCTATATATTCCCTGAATTTTGAGATGGTAGCTTCTGCTTTATTAACATTTCTTGCTATATACCTTGTGTTGGTTGAAGTAAATCTCCTTTTGCATTGAAAGAAAGCAAAATTTTATTTCCCTTATTTTCAAAGTATTATAAGTTGCCCCTGCCACATGTTAACCTCTGAGTAACCTGTGCTCAACACGAGTTATTTAAAGAACAGAATTTTAAAGTAGAATTTTAAAGACTATCCAGTGATTTTGAAAGTCCTGATTTCTAAAATTTAGTGACTGGATAGATTTAGTGAGTCTACTATTTTGTTTACTTTTGTTTTGGTAAAATTCTAGTTAGATAAAATAAGTCAATAGAATCATCATCCTCCATTGATCCAAGAATTTTAATATCTATGTTTTAACAGTGTGGCTTTTCTGCAAACTTCTCTTGAAAATAAGACAAGGTTGCCCCATGGTGGCTCTTTGATCTACCTCTGGTCTCTTAGGTAACACTTCTAAAGACCTCTCACTAACTCCAAGCATTTGGTCAAAAAGCAATTGATTCAAACCATATATCCTGTAGAGAAACGCTGTAAAACAAAGCCTGAATCTGCCTTATGCTTTGGGAAATCTGAAGAAACTGTTGAGGAAATGTAGCCAAAAGAATTTAGGAGTAAATTCTAAGTATCCTCTAGACTTCCTCTCAAGAGGAAATAGAGGATAAATCAGACTGTTTTATGGGGCAAGAGAAATAATGCCATAGGTGGTAAAGTATGAAAAAATGCAAGAGCTATTATAATAATTGCTTATTTTATTCTTTTTAGGCAAAAGAGAAATAAAACAGATATCTTACCCTATTTGTGATCTGTAATTTGGGACTGAGACTAGATTGAGGGTGAAGAGGGTTATTTTGTGAGAGTTTGTAATTGACTAACATTTATCAAATATTGGTGTCTAAAAAGCAGTATATTGGTGGGGGTGGTAAACGTGGCGGGGCAGGAATAGATAGAAAGAAGCTGCATTTGGAACCAACCAGATGGAATGCCGGTTTCTCTAGATTTGGAAGCACTAATTTTGGTGCAGTCTTGATTACATAATGTTTAAGTCAGTGTCTTCCATCATCTCCTCCTATTCTATCCAGTTGGAAGATGGGAATAGAAGATTAAAACCAACTACAGTTCCACTTAGACGGTGCCATCGTTGCAGGAGCAAAGTTTTATATGAACATGACCTCATGGCTCTCTAGATTTTGTTCAGGATGTCGTTAAATGATTAGCTTTTTGCTCCCTGTGGGCATAGGAGGATTCAGCAAATTTATTAAGGTGTGTTCCAATAAGAAAGGGGTAATTTCAGTCCCCCACACTCCTATTTATTCAAAACAAACAACAGCAAATGCCTATAATGATATCCACATGATATGTTTTCAATTGAAACTCCACAGTTTCATGAAAACTAGTAGGCTTAAACAATTTCATGGCTAAAATATATTAAGCTGTAATACATCAGAATAATTAGGCATTTATGTAATATTTTAAGGTTTATAAAACACTTTCCTCACAACTGTACTCTGAGGAAGGTCATACAATTATTTTATGTACCCCACGTTATGGATCAGGAAATGGAGATTCAGAAATGTTAAATGGCATGATTATGATCACGTAGCCAGAGAATGTCAAACCTCAGATTTGAACCAAACTCTCAAGTCTAGCTCAAACACGAGTCTCCTGAGTCCAAGTGCTGTTTCCCTTGCCTTGCCTTCCCTCTCCTTTTCTTTAAAACTACATCAAATTAAGGTATTCTTCTAGAATCCCAAAAATTAAAGCAAATTCATTTTTCTCAGCAAATTAAAGAAGTTTCCACTTTGGAGAAAGAAACAAAACATACATATGTTTATGAGTCAAGGACTATTTGACAACCAAACTACAATAACAAGGGAACGAAATATCTTTAAATTTGTACATTAACCAAGAATCTAATGTTCTTTAATCAAAGACATGGGAACCTTATCCTTTATATGTGGTAATTTTGTTGGGCAAGTCAATATCATTATTGCAGTTTTACAGATGAAATAGAAAAAAAGAGACTTGTTCCAACTAAAATATATTTCTGCTTTCCAGGCTGTTGATCTCCATATTCTCCAGATGAAGAATACATAATTATTTGTAGAAATACAGAAAAAAAATGTACAAGGTTGCCCCTGTAGATGGTAAATCCATAGTATTTCCCTTTATTATGTATATGGTTATGAAAAATATCTCACTGTGTCATTATTCTTATTTGCCTTAAAATTAAGGTATTGAACTTCAAAATTCTCTGTCTGTGGGTAAAAGTAACCTTTGGTTCTTTTTTTCAGCAATTTAAGGTTTCTCTCAGGTTTGGGAGGTTCATAAGCTCTGTTAGCCTCTTTCCTTTACTAGGAACTTTCTCAAAAGCTCCAGAAGAATGTTAGCTACACAGAATGATACCTCAGTTGATGATAGAAGTGTCTTATGATGGGAACAGTTGACCTCAAAGATTTCTTTCAATTCCAAGAGTCTGTAATATTCTAATTATCACCTCCACCCACCCACCCCTCAAAAAAACCAACTTTCTAGAGATGTATTTTAGTGTCCATAGTGAAAGTATTCATTTCTGTTCAGCACATTTTAGGAAGAATGTTCTTAAACTGGAAAGAATCTAAGGTAGGGCAACCAAGATGGTGAGGTGCCTTGAGCTCATATCCAATAAGGTTTGGTTGAAGGCACTAGAAACATTTAGCTCATAGCAGAAAAGGCTGGGGTGAGTCATGATAGTCATGTTTAGTCTCTGCAAGTGAGATTAGAACTGTTCTATTAGAATCCTAAGGACAAGTCAGCGGGCATTTATTAAGTGCTTACTATGTACTGGAAACTATGAGAATCAGAGGACTGGGCTTTGAGTTACAGGCAAATTGCTTAATCTCTTTGAGCCCTACTTTATTTGCTATGAAAATGGAGATAAGAATACTTACATTATCTGCCTCTGACACATATTAGCTGTGTGACCCTGGGCAAGTTACCTCACCTGTCAGTGTCCTAGGCAACTCTCTAATACTGTAAATTGTAGAGACAGTACCAACCTTCACTGATAGTGATTTTTTTCATCTGGGACTTCTCTTATCAATAACATCACAAATCCAATCCCTGAAGCACAGGGTCATTGGCAGCATCACATCTCTGTCACACCAATATCAGGCCTCCCTCCCATCTCCCCTGCTCCCATCAGGATCTCCTTGGTAGTTCATAGAAGGTGATTCTTGCCAAGTACAGAGCAGTTACAGTACTGGAGAAAGGTCTGGCCTCACTTAGCTAAGTGAGGTTTTGAGCACAGGAGCAGTGACTGCCTAAGGCTATGAGTGAGGCTCCAAAGTTTTTCTTAGAAGTGGGATGGGCCTCTCTCACACCAAAGACATGCTAATATCATGCCTATACCATACAACATCATGCGTATGTCATGCCAGCATCACGGCTATGTCATGTCGATATGTATCAATGACATCCCTCTGTCTCACCAATATCATGCCTCTCTTCCATTGGCCCCATCCCACCCTCCTTAGTACCCCCTTGGTAGCTCACAGGAAGGTGGATCTTGCTGAGTTCTGACCTCCCTTAGCTGGGTAGGGTTTTGAGCCCAAGAGCAGTGATTGCTACTCTGTGGGTGTGGTTCTGAAGGGATGAAGGGGTGCAGCCTGGGGTCCTTTTCCTCAGAAGGTGGGACAGGCCTCTGTCACATCATTGTCATGCTTCTGTCATACCTGTGTTCTTCCTCTAGCATGGCAATTCTACTTCCCCATCACACCAATATAATAGCTGCAACATGTCAATGCCATGCCTTGGTTATGCCAACATCACACCAATGTCATGGCTGTGTCACACCTCTCTCTTGGCTGTGTCATGCCTCTTGTCTCATCAGTGCCACACATCTGTCATGCCTCTTTCTTGCCAATGTAACAATCTGTCATGGCTCTGTCAGTCATCTCTTCTACAGTTCTGTCATGATTGTGTCAAACCAATGTCATGTCTGTGTCATATCAGCATCACAATCTGCCATGGCTCTGACAATCTGACAGGGACAGTCTGTCATGGCTATTCATGGAGGGTAATGTGAGGGAAGGAATTCCAATTTCTTTTTATTTCAATCAAAGGAAGGATTTTCAAGCATTCCTTATGAAAACACTGTAGTTACATAGAAACGTAAACAGAGCAAACAACCATAAAGGGCTAAACAAGGATGAACTACATTCTAACATGGAAGATGATCCATATGTCTTCTTTGGCCTAGGACCCAGTCTAGGTTTTTGGTGCCTCTTGATCAACCAGCCAACAGTAAATCCTAATTCACCAAATAAACACGAGCAATAACTCTTACAGATAGTCTCAAAGGTTTCTTTGATGGGACTGAGCTAGGTGGGATAGAAATGGGATCCACGATTCCAAATAATATGAAGGTGTCTTCTGATAAATCCGACTGGACAGGCTTTTCCATTTTGAGTCCATTTTACTCACGGCAAAAAACTCACCTGAATGACTGCTGCAAATGGAAGATTGATTTCTCAGAATTTACCGACACATGGAGCAAGATAGGGAGAATGGGGTAGTTCAGAGAGAAGGATGTCATTTGTAAATGGGAACAGGAGGAATAAAAATGCTATGAGTTAAGATTCTGCAGGCCTAATGATTTTGGAAGACTCTTTGAAAGGTTAATATAGAGACACACATGCACCATTTGTAAAGTTTGTAAAGCTCTTTGGAACCCTTTGGGATGAAAGGCACTAGATAAAAGAATACATTATTAATGCTACTATTATGTGTGCCTGCTAATGTTCCTATCTAATGCTGCCGAAAGAAGTATTTTAATGGGGCCTACTTTTTCATGCAACTCATAGAGTCCTAGTTCAGAGTGCCATACACTAGCACTGAATTATTGAGATGAGTTTTAATTTGGTTGGACAACACTCAAATTTGCAAAGTTGAAAGAGATAACACTGGCTCAGAATGATGGGAAGTAAACCAGAGTGGCCCAGAATAATGTAGTACATATTTCCTTGCCCACGTGTCTTCGTCCTGATAAGCTGTGATGTTTATATGGCCACTGCTGGTCTAAGAGGGTGCTTTATTATTATTAGTGGGTATAATATGATAATGCCCCTTTGTTTCTGTCATGAATTAATAATTTGCTTTACTGTATTCAATAAAAGCTAGACATCACCTCATTGGGATCTTATCAAAAACAATAGCACCCCTCCTTCCCATTAAATTGAATGGGGAATACCATTGGTTGGTTGGTAAGTTTTGTAGAAATAAGGTAAAGGAAGTAGACCCTCGACCTCAGTAGAATGAACCACAGCTGAGAAATGTCTGAGGACCAGTGAAAAGGTACATGGCTGCTTTTTTTTTTTTAAAGCAGCTAAGTATTATGGCTGATAGAGCACCAGGTTTGGAGTCAAGCAGACTTGATTTTTAATTCTGCTTCAGGTACTTACTAGCAATATGACCCTGGTAAATTACAGAATCTCTCTTGGTCTTAATTTTATCATCTGTAAAATGGGGATATATACATCCATATATATATATATATATATATTTATACACACACATATGTAGGTGTGAATATACATATATATAAAATAAGTCTAAAAATAATCTAATGTTATTTATTAAAAAATTTTAGTAATATCTAAATAAATATAAAACAACACCTACCTCACTGGGCTGTTGTGATGTCCAAATGATATAATTCTACAAAGTGCTTTGAAAACCTTAAGTCGCTATATAAGTGGTAGGCACTATCATTGGGGACTGTATTTTGTACTTTTATTGTCTCTTAAACTAGCCACAGCTTGTTTACTTCCGTTGGTTTGGCCTGTGCTTCTGACTCCAAGGTCACTCTAACCATTTAGACAGGTCACGAATTGAAAGCCCAAGAGAGAACAAAAGACAAATGAGGCCCCTAAAGCTTTTATATTTACATCTCATCTCTTCCCACACTTTCCCCACTTTTCAGTCCTTGTCCTTTCAATAACATAAGTGCATTCACCTATTCAAGGTAAAGTGTAAACTCTTTTGCCTGGCATTTAAAGTCCTCTAAAATCCAAATCCAACCTATTTGGTATTGTAGAAGGAGTACTGGCCCTAAAGTTAGAGAGAGCCTGAGTTCGAATCTTGCTCCTTCCACTTAGCACCTGTGTGACCTTGGAAAAATCATATCACTTCTCTACGCTTTGGTTTCCTTACTCTGTAAAACAAGGAGGTTTGACTAGAAGACCTTGAAGGTCCCTTCCAGCTCTAATGTAAGATTATCTTATCATCTTTAGGCACATGTAGCATCTAAGTGACACCATGTAGTGAAGGTTGGAGCCGAAGCCAACAAGTCCTGAGTTCAAATCCTGCTTTAGACACTTGCTAGCTGTGGTGACTCCAGGCGAGTGGCTCAACCTCTCAGCTTCAGTTCCCTCATCTGGAAAATGAAAATGAAAAGCACTTTGCTTACTGCTTTGTGAGAATTGTAATGGAATAATATGCAGAAAGCACTTTTTAAAATGTAAAGCAATATATAGACAGTAGCTGTTACTACTATCTCACAGGCTTGGGACAATGTTCTGAACCTAGTAAGCTGGCTAGCAAATTGGTCAGACATAAAGTAATATAAAGGTATATGTGGTAAATAAAGTTATTTATATATAAGGTACATAAATATATATATAAAGTATACAAAACTCTTTGTACACAAGGTATATAAAAGTATAGAAAGCTCTTTCTATATGAGGTGTGTAAAGCTCTTTGTGCATAATATACATAAAGATATACAAGCTATATAGAGCTTTTTCTATATAAAATATATAAAACTCTTTCTATATAAGATACATAAAGCTCTTTGTACATAAAGGAATATAAGATGTATAAAGCTTTTTCTACATAAGGTATATAAAGCTCTTATACATAAATATACATAAAGCTCTATATAAGTATAATAAAAGTTCTTTCTAGATAAAGAATAGGTAACTCTTTGTACATAAGGTATATAAAGGAATATAAGATGTATAAAGCTTTTTCTACACAAAGCATATAAAGGTCTTTGTAAATAACATACATAAAAGTATAAAAAATATATAAAGCTCTTTCTATATGAGGTATATAAAACTGTACATAAGGTACATAAAGGAATATAAGATGTATAAAACTTTTTCTCCATAAGGTATATAAAGCTCTTTCTTACAAGAATATAAAGCTCTTTGTATATAAGGTATGTAAAGCTCTTTTAAGGTATATAAAACTCCTTGTACATAAGTTATATAAAGGTACATGAGCTATATAAAGCTCTTTCTATGTAGAGTGTACAAAACTTTTTATATCACGAAGGTATATAAAAGCCTTTTGTCAATCTTTTTTTTTTTTTTTAAGCAATTGGGGTAAAGTAACTTGCTCAAGGTTACACGGCCAGTTATTTCTGGGTGTGGTGCTGAGTGTCTGAGCCCGGGATTCGATCTCCAGGTCGTCCCAACACTGGAACCGGTGCTCTTACTCGCTGAGCCACCTGGCCACCCCAACCTTTTGTCAATCTTAAAGCATTATATAAATACTACATATTTTTATTATTGTTATTATTAATTTCATCATTATCATAGGCTCTGTCTTAAGTAACCACACCAGTTCTCCTTTTAATTACTGTAAAGAATACAGAGCTCAGGGGCAGCTAGGTGACCCAGTGAGCAGAGCACCGGCCCTGGAGTCAGGAGGACCTGAGTTCAAATCCGACCTCAGACACTTAACACTAGCCATATGACTTTGGGCGAGTCACTTAACTCCAATTGCCCCTCCAAAAAGCAAAAAAAAAAAAAACAGAGCCCAAGTGGTTGCTTTTCTTGGGGTACCTATTCTCTTGTCAGCCAATGCAGGGTCTACAGTGGATCTTTTTCACTGAATTAACAAGAGGAGAAAATACAAGAGGGCTAGGTATCTGAAGTTAGCGTGGCAGTGATAGAAGATCTAGATTTGGAAATTCTTGTCTGAGGGGAAACTGGGCAAGGTGGCCCTGGGGAGCCAAGAAACAAGAATCCCGTCAGTCCTTGGGTCCTTCTGAGCAGCAGCATAATTAAGGAAGAAATCAATTCTGCCATGTCAATCTCATTGGCCTGAAGGTCAGTCCAATTCCTGCAGTAAATTCTGCCATAGGCTCCTGCCGATGGCAAATCCAGCCTACTTTTCTCTTGCATATGGCAATCTGGGCCTCCCACAGCTCCTGCCACTCAGTCAGGCAGTCGAGTGGCATGGTCTGGTGGAAAGACTGATCAGTAAGAAGGCCTAGGTTCACATCTGCCCTCTGACGCTTAACTAGTCGAGTGAGTGTATCACTTTACTTTTTCCAGGATCATTTTCCTCATCTGTAAAAACAGGGTATTTCAATATTTGACAGGGGAGTAAAGAAAATACCTCAATACCCTCCCTCACAACATATGAGATGATGTGAGCAAAGCATTTTGCAAACCCTGCTATTCATCTACTGATTCCTATAGGCTACCAGCATGCCTTCCTGCTTGTTATGGTTGCCAAGATGTGGATGTGGGAAGAAAGACGGAAACAAGCATTTATTTAGCACCTACTATATGCCAGGCACTGTGTTCAGTGCTTTATAAATACATCTCATTTGATCCTCACAATAACCCTGGGAGGTAGTTTCTGTTATTATCCCCATTTTACAGTTGAGGACAGAGGGTTAAGGGACTTGCCCAGGGTCACACAACTAGAAAGTGTCTGAGGCCAGAATTGAATTCAGGTCTTATTGACTCCAGGCCCCATGCTTTATCTGCTGTACCAACTGGCTGCCTCTGGATGTGAGTTCTGTTTGAACCTCCACTCCTGACTAATCTTGAACCAGTCTCTTGAATTTAATCCAGTGGTAAGACTCTAAGTTCAAATCCCACCCATTCATACCCCAAGTCACCTTGGCCCTACTATTTATC
This sequence comes from Petaurus breviceps papuanus, assembly GCF_028583685.1. Lineage (NCBI taxonomy): Eukaryota > Metazoa > Chordata > Mammalia > Diprotodontia > Petauridae > Petaurus > Petaurus breviceps. Next base: position 607,684 of record NW_027185694.1, on the reverse strand, counting down.
TTCTCTAGGCCTTTTTTTTTCTTTAACCCATATGCATAATCAAACAAAACAAACCGCCACATTGAGCACGTCTAATAATTTATCTCATTCAGCATATTTAGTCCATCACCTTTCTATCAGAAGGTAGGTAGTACTATTCATCATTTTCTCTCTTCAGTCATTTTTGATTCTTCATGACCCTATTGGGAATTTTCTTGGCAAATATATCAGAATAATTTTCCATTTCCTTCTCCAGCTCATTTTACAGCTGAGGAAACCGAGGCTAACAAGGTTGTGTGACTTACCCAGGGTCACACAGCTGGTAAGTATCTGAGACCAGATTTGCACTCATGAAGATGAATCTTCCTGCTTCCAAGCCCAGTGCTCTATCCACTGTGCCACTGTCCAAAAATTCTAATTTGACCTTTATTTTCTCCTCTATGAAATGAAAGGGTTGTACTCTATGTTTTCTGGGTCCTTCTAGCTCTGGGTCTAGGATCCTTTAATCCTTACTACAACTCTGAAAGGTATACAAGAAAAAAAAAAACACACGTGAAAATCACCATGTCCTGAGACCTTTTTATGACACTAAAGGTCAGTTTTATTTGAGACAATCACAACATGGCAAAGTAAATATTACACCATAATTTCAGATTGTGATAATAATATTCCTACCAACAAACTCTATATTATTAACCTGAGTCAGCCTGTCCTGAATGTTGTGTTTGGTGTTATTAAAGTTGTGGAATTGGAAAAGAAAGATAAGGAGAGAAAACCTATAAGACTATTTATCCCCACTTAGAGGCTTCTAGTGCTGTGCTTGGTCATGGCTTCACTGGGCATTGTTGGGGAATCACTAACCAAGTTCTGTCCTGTTATAACTGTTATAAAATACTATTATTCTCTTAAGAAATGGCAAAAAGAGAACTTCAAAGAAACATCAGATGACTTGTACAACCCGATGCAGTGATAAAAGCATAACCAGTATCTATGAGTGAGTCCCAAAATGTAAATGAGAGGAACACTCATAGGGAAAATGGACCTAGATTAAAAGCAATAGCCAATTTTGGTCAGAGACATAAAGGGTTACAAATTCTCTAAAATATGTCACTTTGCTGGTCCATTTTTCTTAAATATTAGACTTTGTTATAAGGGAAAGTTTAATGGAGGAGAGTAGGATATAGAAAAATGATATGTCAATAAAACTTTTAAAGAAGTCACCCTCAAGTGAATATACCAATAAATAATGCCTATTGAAGCCCCCATTATGAACCCCACGGCTCTGGGCAGCTGGCCTCCTCTCGGCCTCGCTTTGTTTATCCTTCTGATGTTTGGACTCAAACAAAACCTGACTGAACCCAGTGTGAAATCTCTGTCTGAGGGCCAAAAGAAGCCCAGAGAAGCTATCCTGAGGTGGATGAATTCAGCAAAGAAAACTTTCATCTCTGAGGGGAATCAATGTCTTAGTTTCAAAGGTTAGCAACGTGCATTTTTCCACAGCACATTTCCAAAGTATTTGTTCAAAACTCTAGCCAGGGGTGAAATAAGAGCTGACTGGAGCTCCGGGAAAGAGAGAGGAAGAATTAAAGGGAGCAGCTGAGCTCAAGAAAAGTCAATTAAGGAGACTTAACACACAAAGAGAAGTGCTTTGTGCTATGCACTAGAAAAAAGAATGATAAACAAAGCAATAACCTGGAACATTGGTCAGATGGCAATCTAAAAGTATCACAAACCTTTTCAAAGCTCTCGGAGGGTGTTCCCTTCCAGAAATCAGTCGAGTCACCAAGTGACAATCCTGGATTGAACTGTGTTGGGTACATTTGGCCCCCATGCTGGCCTCCTTGGATACCATCCTTTTTACCCTTCAGAACTTCCTCAGGACTGGGACGTGCAGCTGGGCACACAGCAGGGAAAGATCTAGAAGAGTCTTCCTGCCTCAGGAACAGGCAAGCATGAGGTCCAAGGCCACTTACTTGCATAGGGCCTTATCAGAAGTGAAATTAAAACCAATGTCAGAACTACTGGGCCTCAGAACGGGGTCATACCCAAACCCCACCATGCCCCTTACTCCTATATTATTACTTAATGTTGTTCATACTACTGTTCCTCTCAAAACAGAGAAAAGATATTTATAGCACTTCCAGCTTCTCAATAGCATAATAGACCTATTTTGGTAGACTGATATGGTCTAGGTAGTGGAAAGCATGCTGAATTTTTCTATAATAGGACCTATTAAACTGAGAATTGTGTGAACTGGGGCGGCTAGGTGGTGCGGTGAATAGAGCACCAGCCCTGGAGTCAGGAGGACCTGAGTTCAAATCCAGCCTCAGACATTTGACATACTTACTAGCCATGTGACCTTAGGCAAGTCACTTAACCCCAATTGCCCAGCCTTCCCACCTCCAAAAAAAAAAAAAAAAGGAAATCCTAGAGCTGGAAAGCAGTCATCGATGGTCATCTCTTCTAACCCATTCATTTTGAGGTGAAATGACTTGCCCATGGTCACACAAAAGTATGGCAGAATCAGGATTTGAATCCAGCTAGTAAGTGGCTGAGACAAGATTTAAAGTAAGATTTTCTTGGCTCCAAATCTGGCACTCCCGGTGCCACCCAGCTATGCCAGAGGACAGGAGATGGAGAATTCTACAAAGTTATCTCTGTCTTCTTTAGTAACTACTCACTTCTGCGCACTAACAATTAGATCCAACCAAAAGTAGACTGAGTTACATAGGGAGGTAATTGATTCCCCATCACTAGAGGTCTTAAAACAGAAATTGAGGGACCAACTTGTCAGAAATGTTGTAGCAGGAGGGACTCCTTTATCAAGCATGGGTTGAAGTAGACACTAAAGGACCTTCTAACTCTAAATTCAGTGAATCCATGATTCTATTATTATTTGATTCAGGTACAAAGTGAAGTCTGTGTGTTTGTTTGTTTGTTTTTCTCCTCAAAACTTTGGCTTCACTGTCTTTATGTTCCAATTGGGAATGTCAATGGTTTCGGGGTTTAGAATATGGCAACTTTCATTTACACAGGATTTGTTCAGGGAAATAAGTCTTATTTCTTAAAGGCCATAACTCCACTGATCCACAAAACCCCTCTGTGAGCTATTTATAAGTAGGCTGGAAGCCACTTCGGTCACTGCTTAATTGTTCATAAAAACAGATGGTATGAGAATAAAAAATGAGGAGAACTTCCATGTAGGGCCTACTACCATAAAATAAAATTAGCAAATAGAATAAGAGTTCCATGAAAACACCATGGAATGAATAGTCTTAAAGGTTCTTAACTGTTATGGTGTCATGGGTCCCTTTGACAGTCCCATGAAGGCTATGGACCTCTACATAGAATATTGTTTTCAAATGCATAAAATAAAATATATAGGAACACAAAGGAAACCAATAATATTGAATTTTAAAGCATGCGTTCTGATTACTCCTTTCCCCAATCTACCCTCCCCTCCATCACCCCTCCATCTCTTATTACTCTCCCTTCTATTTTCCTGTAGGGCAAGATAGATTTCTGTACCCCATTTCTCATATATATTATTTCTCAGTTGCATGTAAAAACAGTTTTTAATATTTGTTTTTAACTTTTGAGTTCCAAATTCTCTCCCTTCCTCCCTTCCCACTGGTCCTCGTTGAGAAGGTAAGCAATTCGATATAGGTTATACAGGTGTAGTCATGCAAAACACTTCCATAGTAGTCATGTTGTGAAAGACTAACTATATTTCCCTCCATTCTATTCTCTCCTTTGACCCTGTTCCTCCTTAAAAGTGTTTGCTTCTAATTACCCCCTCCCCCAATCTATCCTCCCCTCTATCATCTCTCCCCCTCTCTTTATCCCCTTCCCCCCTACTTTCCTATAGGGTAAGATAGATTTCCATTCCCAATTGAGTGTATATGTTATTCCCTCCTTAAACGAAATCTAATGGGAGTAAGGTTCATTCATTCCCTCTCACCTCCCCCCTATTCCCCTCCACTGCAAAAACTCTTTCTTGCCTCATTTATATGCCTCCCTCCATTCTACCTCTCCCTTTCTCCAACATATTCATTTTAAAGATGAGGAAACAAAATCTCATAGAAGGCAAGTGACTTGACTGAGAAAACACAGAAATCTATCTACGTAGAGCTTCCTTTTCTCAGCTAATGAAGACATGGCTACCCTTGGAGTCTAGCACATACTGATATTTTTGTCTGTATTCACACATTAACTTTTTCCCTCAATGATCTTAATCACAATTAATACCACAAGCACATCTCCAGACTCTCCTTTCGCAGCTGTGATCCAGAGGGATCAAAGATAATGTGAGAGGGGACGCTGGGAACATTTTTTAAAATCCAAAGCCTTGTCTAGCCTCATGCAGGAGGAGGGGTGGGAAGTGATGTTTGGGGACTGGTAATGGAGTGAGCTACCAAGTTAGGGCTCTCCTCCTCAACAATAACCTCCATTCCCTGCTGACCATAGAAAAATAATAGACATTTATATCATCTGCAGGTAACAGCAGTGGGCAAAAAAAAAGCAGGTTTAGTGAAGGGGGCAATGATTAGACCTGAAATTTCATTGATAGAGGGTAAAGGAAGGAAGGGAGGGGCATGAACATATTTATAGTATCTATTATGTACCAGGAACTGTGCTAAGCACTTTTTTTTTACAAAGAACTCATTTGAGCCTCAAAATCCTGGGAGATAGATGCTATTATTATCCCCATTTTACAGTTAAACAAACTGAGGCTAAGTGTCTTACCCAGTCACACATTTAATAAGTGCCCAAAGTCAGATCTGAATTCAAATCATCTTGACTCCAGACTCAGGACTCTATTCCAGCTGTCTCAGGGTATAGGAAAATCCAAGATAAGAGAAATTACTTCTGCCAGCCTAGGACAACACCTTCTCTGTAACTAATAGTCTTGTGAAGATGCCTTAAGGGCTTAGATGTTAAGTGAGACTTGCCCAGGGTCACACAGGCACTATGTATGAAAGACAGAACTGGAATCCAGGTTTTCCAAATTTGATAACAGCTCTCTATACACTACACCACAAGGCCTGGTGAAACAAACTATAGATAGAAACCAAGAGTCCTTGATGGTGGTGAGAATTTCAATACCTGCCCCTCATTCTCCCTTCTGGGCCCTTGGGAGAGATCAGAACAACTGTTCTTTCAAGGACAACAAATGAAGCAGGGGTGTCTGTTTTCACCACCATTCTCTTTTCTTCTCCTCTCTTGCTACTCTGGTCTTTCCTTCTCAATCTATTTCATTTTCTTTCTTCTTTCCCTGCCTCTTCCATCAGACACCCCTTTCCCTCACCATTAACACTACCAGCAAATAGCATGGGAGACAAGGAAGATAGACCAGCTACCCAGGCAATAAGAGATGTGAAATTATATTTTAAAAAGACTTTTTTTTTCTTCTAATAGATTCATATTTATGACATTTAGTTAGGGGTAGAGGGATGCCTTCTAAATTACAAGAAACTCACAAGTAGTGTCAACAAAATTTTGAATGCATGCAACAAGATACTGTAGCACCAACACAATACTCATAGCACTGACAGTGACTATGAATGTGCCAGCATAATTCTGAATTGCAAAATATAACAGACTCTCCATATATAAGACAGAAGCAAAACATTTATTCAGACACCAGAAAGTCAAATCCCAACACCAGAAAACAAAATTCATCATAGCAACTAAGAAATCTATACACAATAATACTGCAGAGAGCAACACCATCCCAAAGCCTTCCCACAAACACTCACAAGCCTAGCTGTATCCTTGCCTGCATCCTTTCTCTCCCACTATACTAACTGCTCTGCCTCCCAGCTTCCTCTCAGCTCTGCTTCACCCTTCCTGCTCCACCCATTCAGCAAACTCCTCCCACCACAGGCTCCATGTGATTATATTAGGCCTATTAGGGGGCAGGGAAGATCTTCGAATTCCCATTATCACTACAGATATATAATTTGATTCTATACTGTTTTGTTTTCTGATTATTCCATGCATATTAGATGTCTTCCTGTCTAGAAACTTGGCCTTCTTGAAACCAAAGACATATATCCCATATAATACCTAGGATGGTTTCAGAAGCAGTATATTATATAGTATAACATGCCAGAAAGAATACTGAACGTAGAGTCAGAAGACTTGAGTCTTGACCCCCATATTTTGGCAGTTGTATGCACATCAGCAAATTGCTCAATCCTTCAAAGCCTTGGTTTTCTCATCTTTAAAATGGGAATGGGAATGCATGTAATATCCAAGCCTGTGTAAGTGCTTTGTGAACCATACAGGACTCTAGAAATGTGAGTATACAGTTTTGTAGCTGAAGGAAGCCTTGGAGTTCATAGAATCCAACTCACTCACCTTACAAAGAAGCCTGAGGGTGAATGCCTTGTACAAGGTCACAGGGTGTAAACCCAGGTCCTCTGTCTCAAAGCCAGTATTCTTTCCACTGTGCCCTGATGCTGATTCCCTGGGTCATTGCTGATACATGCCTAACTACATGGGAGGTGTCCTAATCCATCAGCTCAAGAGTGCTCCGCATGTCTCATGCTTGTTACTTTTGGGAAACAAATATCTAAACAACTCTCCTGAATGTGGGAAGCCTCTTTAATTTGTAATTTAATCAGTAATTTACTGATCAAATCAATATACTGCAAAACAAGGAAGAGCTTGTGATTCGATGAGCTTTCTGGTAGACCTGACTATCTCCCTGGTTCTCCATCTTTTCTCCATTGAGTATTTATATTGTTGAGTACCTAAACAGTCCTGCTGCCAGCCAAAAAGAGTCCGACAAATGGGTACATGCCCTGCTGCTGTCTTGAGCCTGGTTTGAGTTGAGATTTTCCTTTGTTATTCTTTTTTTCTATAACAAGGGCTCCAAGAATGTTTATTTATTAAGTGATTAGTTGGAGGGGTAGAAGAAAGAAGCCAATAGGAACCAGAAACAAAAGGCTTTTCAGGCTTACTTGGCACCTGATCAGCTTTGACCAGTCATTTGTGGTCTGCAATGGGCATCATAACCATTGCCTTAAATTTCAGCCTGACAGAATAGAAGTCAGTCATCTTGGTTTGAAGGCTACCTCAGATCTTTACTAGTTCTGTGCCTTTGGCCAAGTTAGTTTATCTCTCAGAGTTTCGATTTATGTGTCAAATTTTGTGTATAATAATACTTGTTACCTGCTTCACAGAGTAATTGTGAAAATGAGAATTTTGTAAAACTTCAAGCATCATAGAAATTTGGCCTAAAGCAGTAGCAACAACAATGCTACTGGAAGTAATGCATTTCATTGACCATATTTATGTAGACATTCATAGGCAATGAATTAGCTAAAGCTTCAGCTTTTTTAAAAGCTATCCACTGGTACCATTGAAAATGTGTGTATATGTGTGATATGTGTGTATTACATATAGAAAGAGATATTTACATATATATATACATACAGATGCATTCGGTGACTAATAACATCAATACTGATATAGGTTATTTTATAAGATAGATGTCATTATTATTAGGAGAATTCAGTGGAGTGAGGGAAGTAGCTAAAATGTGCCCAGGGCATATGGAGAGACATTTGACTGAATATTTCAGGAGTAGGAAGGATGGTATCCTACTGGTGGATACAAGACTACTGACCACAACCCTATTGCCTTTGGCCAAAACTAGTTTAGCCGTGTAGATTGTTGCTGACCCAAATAATCCTTTCTATGCAGGGAAGGGTGAAATTGCCATAGTGGGAATCTCCTGAAGAGTCCCCCCTTGAACAGGCATCCTCTGTTCCCTGCCAGTGAGAATACCCACTGGGGAGGCAGGAGGTGTTCTTGCCAGATAATGATGGAGTATTCATAGTGTTCCACTCTATGTGTGTCTCTGGACTGCATCTGTTTGGTGTCTGCCTAGAAGTAAAGGGTCAGTTCACTGAAAGGCAGAGGTTATGGTAACATCATAATTCAGAAAGAGCCTAATTTTGTTGTTCAGTTGTGTCTAACTCTCTGCGATCACATTTGGGGTTTTCTTGACAGAGATACTGGAATGGTTTGCCATTTCCTTCTCCAGATAATTTTGTAGCTGAGGAAACTGAGGCAAACAGGGTTAAGTGACTTGCCCAGGGTCACACAGCTGGTAAGTGTCTGGAGTCACATTTGAATTCAGATAGATGAGTCTTCCTGAGTCCAGGCCTGGTACTCTAACCACTGAACCACCTAGCTGCCACCAGAGCATAGTAAAGAAATGGATTTAATCTTCTCAGAAATGCAAGAATCTAAGACAGTTCCAAAAGACTCATGGTGGAAAATGCTATCCACATCCAGAAAAAGAATTATGAAGTCCAAATGCAGATTGAAGCATGTTATTTGCTTGCTCTCTTTTTTTGGTTTGTTTCTTTTTTTCTCGTGGTTCCTTCCATTGGTTCTAATCCATCTTTACAACATGACTAATGTGAAAATATGTTTAATAAGAATGTATATGTAAAGCCTGCATCAGATTGCACACTGTCTTGGGAAGGAAGAAGGGGAATGGGGGGGAGAAAATTTAGGACTCAAAATCTTATGGAAGTGAACGTTAAAAACTGAAAATAATTAATTAAAAAAGAAGTAACAATGAAAAAAAAAGAAATTAATTTAAGATCCCATATCTTATAGTCTAGGGTTTCTTAACCATGTTTGATATCATGAAATCCCTTTGGCAGTCTGGAGAAGTCTCTGGATCCCTTCTGTGAATAATGTTGTTAAATTAATAAAAGAAAGTATATAGAATTATAAAGGAAATAGATTACAATAAAATTCAGTTATCAAATATTTTTTAAAAGGCAAGTTCACTGAGCCCAGGATAAGAACCATCCCTACTCTAGGGGTAAGTTTGAAAGCCCTAGACACAGCAGTGGGTATTGTATTATAGGCTCCCACTGATTAAGAATCAAAATTCTTAGGGGAATGAATCCAGAAAGCTAATACTTGCAATTGAAAGCATAGCAGGAATGTGCTTTTAAAATGTGCTTTTCAGCATTGCTACCTGATACACTTGCACTATAAAAATGTCTAAAATAAAATTGCTCATGAGCAGACCTGTAACTATGAATTTTTGTGAGGGCCAGAGCTACAAATCATATCTAAGTCAAGCTGCAGGAAAAGCACACTCAGTTGAAGGTGGCAAGGTAGACACCACCCTTGGGGGGGGCGGGGCTTTGGGCAGGGAAGTGACAAAGACTCTGGGATATTGACATGAAGATGATATTGCGAGGAAGGAGCTCACCCCAGAGCAGGGAAGAACTGTAGTTGCTGTCAGTACCCTCTAAATTTCAGTACCCTTTGTACACAACTCCAGTTGCCCGATCCTCGTTATGTCTCTGCTAATGATTTTTTAGCATGGACACCCACTGAGGCATTCTTGGCATTTTTCCTGAAAAATCATACATATCTATGGAGGGAATTAAGGATGCTACAGAATTAATGTTACATGACACTGGTTTGGAAAATACTTTTTGGAATAATGGCATATCAGATATAAGGAATGGCACTACTATGTAACATACTACTCTGATCATAAATGTTACTAATGCACTAAAGTTAAAAATGTATATAGGATTACAAAAAAGACAATTTTCATAAAAATTGACACAATCAATGTTATAATCCCAATACAATCAACACAGTCCTATTTAGAGAAGTTCTTACACTTAAAATTTACCGTCTACCATTGCAAAAATCAAAAAGAAAATTCAAGGAATCATAAATATTATTGACCTATTTCTTTCCCTGCTTAGGAAAAGCTAACTAAGAAGTATATTGGAGCCTAATGGAAGAGTAAAGGAAGATGTTTGGGTTGTTTTGTCTGAATATGACTGAGAATGTTTATCTCAACATGTCATCTGCAAGTGGTAATGGTCCTGTGCTGGCCAAAATACCTCTTCAAATGGCAGGGTTCCATCTTACAGTGAAGCCCATTACAGATTGCCTTATTAATGCACCACCTGGAAAAACAGTCAGTCTTAATTAAGCACAACCATCTCCAAATAAAATTTTGTTTAAGCAGCAAGGGTTAGGTTTGCTTTTGGCATAAGGGAAAATGGGTTCTACATGGAAAAGTAAAACAGTCCAAGAAAGAGACCTCACATATGTGATTTTATAAAAGCAAACAATTGTGTGAAAGAGAGGCAGGAAAAAAAGGAGAAAAAGGAAAAGGGAAGGGAAGGGAAGAGAAGGGGAGGGGAGAGGAGGGGAGGGGAGGGAACGTGTCATTTCCTGTTAACAAAACAATTCTATAACTTCTTCAAAGTTAGCAGTGATGTCTCAGTCATCAAATCCAGTAGTTTCTTTTATGTTTTAGTATTCAGCATCTCTATACAACTGCAACATAACACCCCTTTAACCCAGACTGGATAGGGAAGAATATTAACTAGTTTGACCACTAATTTTTGAGTCCCTCTGCTCTCATAGAAGAAAATGAATTAATAAAAATAAATGCATATGTATATATATATGCATATGTGTGTGTATATATATATATATATATATATAATATGCGTTTTGTTGAGATTGGAAACTTCTTGTAGGCAAGGCTTAAATTTTCTACTTAAAGAATATTTAGGTAATTTAAGAGAATATTTAAAACATATTTAGAGAAGCAAAGCTGAACCAAAAGAACAATCCACATCATTATAACAATATACATAAAAAGATTACTAAAAGGAAGTTGAACTCTGAGAAGCAGAAAAAGTCATTTAAATTCTGAATAGAGGAAAAAGCAATCAAAATCCTGGAAAAGGCATAACAAAATGCAACTTGTCTCTCCTGGCAGAGAAGTGGGAGCATGGCACTGGGTACCTTTTTAGCCAGGATCTTTGTTCTGAATGTTTTTGTTGCTGGTTTTCTTTGTCACAAGGAGAAATGTCAATCTGAAGGGGAAATGCTAAATGAATTATTTTTTTTTCTTTTTAAAGCAATTGGGGTTAAGTAACTTGCTCAAGGTTACACGGCCAGTTATTATTTCTGGGTGTGGTGCTGCGTATCTGAGCCTGGATTTGATCCAGGTCATCCCAACACTGGAGCCGGTGCTCTTACTCGCTGAGCCACCTGGCCGCCCCTAAGCAATTGGGGTTAAGTAACTTGCTCAAGGTTACACGGCCAGGTGTTTCTGGGTGGGTGCTAAGTGTCTGAGCCCGGGATTCGATCTCCAGGTCTTCTCAACACTAGAGCTGGTGCTCTTACTCGCTGTGCTACCTGGCCACCCCTAAATGAATTATTTTTTAAAAAACAAACACAGAGAAATTGGAGGGTTGGGAGATTTAGAGGTCAGTAAAATTCTGACAGGCCAATAATATGGTAGTTTATCTTTACAAGTCTAGTTATTCACTTCCCAAAAAGTGAAGCATTGTTGAGATCCTCCCTGCCCACTCTGAGAAGAAAATTAAAATCCAGCTTCAAATACAGTTATCCCTTCCACATTATGACTTCCCCCATCACAGTTTTGATAAATCATGGGTGGGCATAAGACATTAAATGGGAATTTGGGGCGGGGTGTGAAAGCAGCAGACTACATGCAAAGGTCAGTAGACAACACAGATAAAGTTTAGAAACTCAGAAATGCATAAAACATATGCATAGTATCATATAATGTCAACATATTTTATCTTTTAATGTTGTAATAATTCAGATTTCTTCTCTGGTACGAAGGGAGGGCCAAAAAATTTTACACAGATTTGCCCAGATTGGGGGGGTGGGGAGTGGAGTACAAGACTGAATAACTGTAATCACTCTACTAATGCTTGAAGCTACGTAGCCCTGTTGATGGTGTTAGATTTGGAATCAAGAAGACCTAAATTCAAATCCTACCTCAAATACTTACAAGCTCTGTGTGTGTGTGACCCTGGGTAAGCCATTTAATATTTATCTGTCTCTGTAAAATTTGCATAGTAATAGCACATACCTCTCAGGGTTGTTATGGGGATAAAATGAGATAATATCTCTAAAGTGCTTGTAAACCTTGAAGTGCTAGTAAATCCTAGAAATTATTGTAATGATATTATTTATCAATTAATTGCTATATTTTTATGTTATATTGTATTTTATTGCATTGTATTGTATCATATCATGTATTGTTATTATGTCAGATATAAGTCAATATATAATATATACATCAATATAAATAAAGCACTGTGAAAACTTTAAAGATTTTATATGTGTGTGTGTTAGCTACTGTAATCATCATCATCCCTTATCATCCCTTTGACCTTGGATCACATCATGTCTCTGGATGTCAGGTTTTACCCCTCCCCTCTATAAAATGAGAATGTTGAACTAGTTAATTTCTTAGTTCCCTTATTTATACCTTTCTAATTCCACGATTCATTAACATCTTTCTATATTCAAGATGCTATTTTAGATATCACACGAGACACAGAGGTATATATGATACCCAGAGTTTGTGATCTCGCTGCAAAATACAACCCATATAATAACAACTCATTTATATAGTATTTTCACATTACACATACATTATAGTATTTCATCATCACAACTTTTGTTGTATATTATGATGATCACATCATGATCGCATAATTTGTGGCAGGTGCTATTATGATTCCCATTTATAGATAAGGAAGTAGAGGCTCAGAGATGTTAAATGGCTTCCCCAGATTCACAGAGCTAGTGAGTATCAGGGGCAGAATCAGAAGCCAGGTCTTTCTGACTTCAAGTCATACTCCATATACTATGCCAAGCCTGATTCTTCCAATAAGAGAAAGTTGGCTATAAATGTAAAAGGTTTTTTCTGATAGCAGTGCAAAAAGCATTCCAAGTGAACTCTTCTTAACCTCAGGGCTGGTCATGAATGCATGAGGAGAGGAAAGAAGCTGCTATCCATTTTGCCTGGTGGGAGTAGTCAAAGCTTCTCCCACGCTGGGAAGACAGGTGTGATGACGAGAGATCAAAAGAGGAAATGAAGCTAATATTTTAACCAAAAGAGCAAAAGTTTCTCTGACCTCCTGAACATAAATGTTATGTAATTTCCTGGCTAGGGATAATGCCCCAATCCCACCCAGGGAGGTGAACAGTCACAAGATACCAGTAAATTTTGGAGATGTCATACTAGGTAGTGGGGATGTGGAGTTCAATCTCTCATACAACCTGTGATTTAATTAGCATTGATCGTGGCTTCCTCGAATGAAACTCAACCTCCTGCATTTGCTCTCTGAGAGTATCACAGCTCAAGCTACTTCTGGTATGTCAGACCTTGGGTGGGGGAAGGGATGTAATGGAAAGGAGAGCCTGGTAGGATGAAGGGAAGAAGTAGAAAGAAGAAACTGATCATGGTATTAGAGATCTGTCACAGACTTAATGAGACCTCTCAGAAATTTCTTTATCAGAAATATCTTATTTCTGGTTGGAAACAGTTACAGGAGAGAGGGGAAGGAGAGAAAAAGGGAGGGAGAGAAAGGAAAGAACTTAGAGAAGGAGAAGGAGGTAGGGAGGCAGAGAAAGAAAGAAAGAAAGAGAGAAAGAGAGAGGAAGGAAGGAAGGAAGGAAGGAAGGAAGGAAGGAAGGAAGGAAGGGAGGAAGGAAGGAAGGAAGGAAGGAGAAAAAGAAGGGAGAGGGGGAAGGGAGGGAGGGGGAGAGGAAAAGAGAGGGAGAGGGAGATGGAGAGAGAGTGAGTTGGAGGGGAAGAGAAAAAAATGATAGAGGAAGAGAAGTGGAGAAAAAAACAGAGTGAGGGAAAGGGAGGAGAGAAGGAAGAGATAGAGAAAAATAGTAAGGGATAGAGAGAGAAAAAGAGAAAAAGATGAGAGAGAGAGTTGGAGGGGGAGAGAAAAGAGTAAGGGAGAGAGAGGTGGAGAGAAAAACAGAATAAGGGAAAGAGAAAGAGAGAGAACTCATATCTAGACAATTTGGTTTAGAATATGTAACTGGGAAAGTCTTCTCAGTGCTTTAGGCCAAGTTGTATAGAAGATGCCCACCGAAGTGAAAAGGCCTTTTCTCCCCGGGGTGTTCATTTTCCCAGTGAAGTCAGAGGATCCATGCCGATCCGTCCTGCTTATCTGTGGTGGTTTTTCATGCTCTCACTCCATCTCGGTTGTGAGCTTCTTCAGAGAAGGGATCGTCTTTTGCTTTTCTTTATCTTTCCAGTGATTAGCACAGTACCTAGCCCATAGTAGGCCTTTAATAAATGCTCATTTACTGGGTGACTGGAATGCTATACATATATTATTCAAGTCAACAAACATTTAAGTGCCTACTTTCCAGAGTAAAACAGAAACTTCTCGATTTGCATTTAAAGTTCTTCCCTATCTGCTATAATCAGTCTTTTTATACATCACTCCTCTCCACACACTCTATGGCTCAGCCCTGCTGACCTATTTGCTATGCTGTAGGCATAGACATTCCCTCTCCCATCTTTGCCAGCCTTTGTATTGTCTGCATAGAATGCACACCTTCCTCACTTCCATCTCTTCCCATCCCTGATGGAAGAGTTTTAACTCAAGCACCAATTTCCACATGAAGTCTTTTGTCTCCCCATCTGGTTCCCTCCCTTGCAAAACTACCTTGTTTCCCTGTATATATTCTGTATATACTTATCTTCATCTAGTTTACATTCCCCCAGAAGAGTAAGCTCCTCAAGGGCAGCTTTCATCTTTGTTTCCCTGGCTCTTAGCTCAGTGCCTGGCATGCAAGGCCCTTCTATTCTCTGCTATTGCCCAAAGTCTCTCCAAGCTCATGTTCATTGTTTCTATGATACCATCTATCCATCTCATCCTCTTTCCTCCCCTTCTCCTTTTGCCTTAAAGTATTTAGGCTTCAGTTTCAGTATTTGTCCTTCCAATGGATAGTCCGAGTTAATTTCGTTAAGTATTGATTTGATCTCCTTACTGTCCAAGGAACTCTCAAAAGTCTTCTCCAGCACCACAATTCAAAATTCTGCAACATTCAGCTTTCCTCATTGTCCAACTCTCACATCCATACATTGCTACTGTAAAAAAAAACATGGCTTTGACCATATGAATATCAGCAAGGTGATGCCTCTGCTCTCCAGATTTGCCATAGCTTTCCTTCCAAGAAGCAAACCTGATACACAGTAGGCTCTAAATAAATACTTACTGATTGAGTGCCAAGAATACAAAAGAAAAAAATGAGAACATTCCCTGCCCTCAAGGAGCTAACCATTCCGCTGATACAGAACATGTGAAAACACAAGTAGTCACTTTACATGGAGGTGCCATGTCAATTCCTGCTCAAAAATGCGAAGTAATTTGAGGAGGGAGAGAGTGCCAATGGTTAGGATACATGTGTATGTGGGTGGAAATCAGAGAAAGCTTCTTGGAGAAAGCAGCACCTGGACTGAGCCTTGAAGGAGTCTGGGAGCTGAGGAGGAGGAAGGAGTGTGTTCCTCGTTTGGCAGATGGTTTTTCAGAAAGTACCAAGGAGCAAGATGGACTGTTAAGTTTGGTGGTCTAGCTCAGTCGGTACCATTTCAAACTCCATTAGCGCTGTAGAGCAAGCATTGACTGAGATAGTATGGCAAGAGTAGTAGGGCTGGGCCTCGGGTGGTAGAGGAGAAGAGCTAACGTTGTTCTCTTCTCAGACGGTCATATTAGGACAAAAGAACAGAATAAAAAATAAGTACTCTCTATACGTTTGATCTCAAAATGACCCAAGTGACATAGGGTAGTTTGAGTATTCACATGCACATTTTTCAGGTGAGGAAACAGTCTCAGAGGTGTTAAGTGATTTGCCCAGCTTATAAATAGCAGAATCAGGTCTCAAAACAGGGTCTTCTTAGCCCAAATTCTATGCTCTCTTTCTATGACCTCTCTCAGAGCAATGAATAGAAACTACAAATGAACTCTTTATGCTTGTTCTCTGCTTGGCTGCCAAGTCTTGGTGGGTTTCCCATCAAGTCACTTTACATGGAGGCGCCATGTCAAGTCCCTGCCCAAAAAGCCCCGGAAGTGGCTTATTATTGTTGCTAGGCTAAAATGCAAACTCCTCTATTTGGTATTTAAAGCTTTTTGCAGTCTGGCTCCAGGCTATTGTTTCAAGCGTTATATATCACTCCTCTTCATACGCTCTATAGACCGTGCAGCTGGCCTCTTTTCTGTTCCTCACACATGCCTTTGCACAGCCTATCCTCTATGCCATGAATTCACTCCCCTCTTAGAACTGCCAACCTATTACGAGTCACAGGGCAAGAAATCCAGCCTGGCTGAAGCAGCAAGGTACCCTGAGGGAGAGATAGGAGGCAGCATGTGCCAGGCAAGTCAACCCCCTGCCACCTCCTGGACCACCTACCTCCCTTCAGACACTGATGGAAGTAGTCCAAGATCCTGAACCCAAGAATCTTGGTAATAATGGTGTCTCCCAAACAACCAGATCTTCTTCTAGCCCAGCCCCCAGAACCATCATTGAGGGAGGACGTCATTGTGCAGGGTGGGGAGCACCTTTCTTATCACCAAAAGCAATAGCTGCTTCCCAACAGCCTCCAGCAGGCAGATGGGCACAGGGCCCCTAAGACCACCAGTCTTACTTCCAGCCCAGCCCTCAGAGATATCATCCAGGAAAGCAGTTCTTGTAAAGAAAGGTCCACCCATGCCACCACTCACACTACAGGCAAGCCAACCTAGCTGAAGCAGCAAGGAACCCTGAGGGAGAAAAAGGAGGCAGCATGTGCCAGGTAAGTCAAAGCACCATCACCTTGACTACTGCCTCCCTTCAGCCCAGAACCTGAACTCAAGAGCCTTCGCCCTGGAAATGCTTCCAGCCCAGTGCCTTCAGACATCATGCTGGGAAACAGGACTGTGGGGATGCACAGCTCCTTCAGGTGCTGCAGTCACAGTTACTAAAGACCCAGAAAAGAAATCCTGTCACCCAAGTCCTCGGCACTAGCAAATGGTTCAGCATCATAAACTAACATGATTTCATGGGCCAGAAATGTCTTACTTTTCTATTTGTATCCCCAGCATTTAGTACAGTACTTTGTATATAATAGGTGCTTAATAAATGTTTCATTCATTCCAGAGGCTCAAATTAAAGCCCACCTTCTATGTGAAGTATTTTCCTAATCACCCCCAACTTCAGCTGCTAGAGCCTCTCCCCACCTCAAATTACCTTGTCTTTATTTTTGTATGTGTTTTTCGTGAGTGTGTGTGTGTGTTTAGAAATTTGTGGCTAATATTCTAGGCCTGGTGTCAAAAAGACAAGAATTCATATTTTGCCTCTGTTACTTACCTGTGTGTCTATGGGCAAGTCATGTGAACTCTCTAAAGCACAGTTTCTTTATTCATAAAATGAGAGGACAGAATCAGATGACCTCTAAGTGTCCTTCTAGCTCTCAATCCTAACATGCTATGGTATTATGTTGTTTCCTTTGGTGGATTGTAAGCTCCTTGAGGTCTAGAATTGTTCATTGTTGTCTTTTCCCCAGTACCTAGTATAGAACCTAGCACATAGGAGGAATCTAATTCAGGGCTACTCATTGATTTACCCACTGGAACCAAGATACTTAGAAGTTACAATCTCTAGTTGGCAGTTTACAACTACCTGTGATGTCAGTGGTTCTCCTTGAAAATGAAGGACGAACAAGAATGCTACCAACTGTTTCTGAATCTTGACTACTTTGAGATACCTAGAAAACATCTGATTTGTAAACTATTGTCACTAGGAATTTGTTTCAGCTTTGAATGAGTAATTTATTTCGAACTTAATTAAGAGCGTAATTGCTTGTCAATAGGAGTAAAGGGGAGAAGTGAGATTGTAAACAAGGTCAACTGATCATTCCTCTGCAGCTATCTCCATCTCATTGATGAGGATAGCCAGGTAGGTTTTCATTTATCATTTCCTTTTTACTTTAAAATTTCCCTTTTTATTTCAAACTGAACAACCATTGACTGTTGGGTTCCCGGTCCCAACTCCAGCCTTATCTTACATTATACCAGGTCTTCGGACGTCTCCGGCTTCTTGTCTCCAAGAAGAACTTACCCCCACAGAACACCCAGGGACACGGAAAGTATGATGCGAAGCTGTTTATTCTGTTACATCTTAACAGCACTACAAGCAAGCACAGGAACAGGCACAGGAACTAACTTACTTCCAGGCAGAACTGGAACTAAGCAGGAACTAACTCACTTCCTCTATCTCCCCAATTTATAAGCCTTGCGGGGCCAATCATGTACTTTCCCGAGTGTGTTGTAAGAGACCAAGGAGTAACGTCCTTCCCGGAAGTCCTTTACACACTGCCACACAGAGTATCACTCGCGTGTCACTGCGCCCAAAACTCCCTTATCCCTGGTTCTTAACCTCCAGGCAAAGTTGTCCCAACAACGTCCCTCAGAAAGCTATGTGCACCCCCTCAGGCCGCCCCCTTGTCACGTGTCATGTGGGAGCCACTCCTCCCGAGTGCAGGACAAAGGAGTATATGTTAAGAGGAGTCCGTGTTTATGGGGCACGCTCAGCGCCACGTTGGCCTTTCCCAACCCAGCAGAGTCGGCCCCCACGACCCTACGCTCAATGCCATGGCAGAGTCGGCCTCCATATCTCCAAGTCCCTGCCCCTCAGAGGTCACATGCACTCCCTCTGACATCTTGTGACTGCCGCAGTGTCTCTCACACTCACGGCTCTAACAATTGACAAACACAAACACAATGCAAGGAAGAAGTAAAGGGAGTGTATGTGTATATATACATATATTATCTAATGTATTTATGTGTTCATATATGCATATATGCACAAGCACGTATATATGGAGATATGTTAAATTTAATAAAGAAATTACAAAACTGTTTCATTTGTTCTGGTCCCTTTTTTGTACTTTTTTTTTCTTTTGTGTATTTTAGGAAACGGGTTCTAACCATCCCTAAACTGGACAATATGGTTCTTAAACAATCCTTAAAAGACTGACAGAAGGTTCATTACATGCTTGAGACTTTGGTAGTTAAAAAGTGGTGGCCAATTATAAGAACCCAGTGGTTTCAATTTACTTTGTTCAGCTGTGAAACTCTAAACTAATCTTTTTTTTTTTTTACTATAAACTAATCAAATTTTTACCATAATCAAATTAATTCTGTCTTGCAAATTAGTACTAACAATTTACTAGCCCACAAAATAATTCCTCCCAAGCCCATTTTAACCATCCTACTTTCCCTGCTGGAAGCACATGGAAAATTAAATAGTAGATTAGAACCTTTACATTCTCCCCAGTGAGTGGGATGATTTGTAAGGCTGCTGTAGCTTTGTTCCCAGGAGCTGAAGGGGAAGAATGAAGACTCAGAGGCATAACAAGTGCTTTGGGGCTTTACCCCCAAATGTGTAAACATTGTAAAGGGGAGGAGAATTTTTCCCACCGGTTGTCTCATCAGGCCAGTGGCGTCAGGGGCCAGCAAAGAACCTCAGAGGAGGAAGTGAGTACCCCATCCCACTCCACAGCTGTTCCCAGTCTACCACCTTCCAAGAATCTGTTGCCTTCCTGACCATCAAATGGCTGCCTTCCCCCCAGCACTGAGTGCTTATAAGAGCCAGTGGTAGCAGATGTGTGCCTAGCTTACCCTCCTCCCAACTGTCTCCAAGTGCCAGAATTCCGTTTGGGCCCTATAGACTTTGTGTATACCTAACCCCAGACCCTATAACTCTCAGATCCTATAATCCTAAAACCCTTATTTAAACAAAGAGTAAATTCCAAGTGCCAGAAAGATTCTAGACTAGCTTGTAAAATAAGGTTGTGGTCCTTCCTTCTCAAAGAGGACCCAAATGATGCTAAAGTGAAGTTTCAGTGTGTCCAACAGTGGCTGATCAGACCAATACGAGCTTGAAATGCTCAGGCACAAATAGTCCATGTGAACATTTGGGTGGATTCTCAAAATTTGTGCATCCCGTGTTTCCTTTGAGCTGTTTGAATTCTCCTTTGCTCATAGACCTCAGCACTTTCTCTGACGTAGGCACACCATGCTGAGTGTTCCTGTGCCAGTGTCTCCCGTGTTCCCACGTCACACAATCAGTTACAAAGTTCTTGAGAGAGACCTTGAGAGTGTCCTTGTATCACTTCTTCTGACCACCATGTGAACACTTGCCTGGTGTGAGCTCTCCCTAAAAGAGTCGTTTTGGTAATCTTACATTTTGCATTCAAACAACATGGTCAGTCCATCAGCGTTGTGCTCTCTGAAGCAGAGTTTAAATGCTTGGCAGTCTAGTTCAAGAAAGGACCTCAGTGTCTGGGATCTTATCCTGCGAGGTGATCTTCAGAATCTTCCTAAGACTACTTAAATGGCACTGGTGCACCATCCAGGTTTCACAGGCATCCAACAATGAGGTCAGCACAACAGCTCTGTAGACCTATTCGAATACCTCTTCTCTGCTGTACTTTCCTTCGGAGCCTCGCAAACACTGAGCTCTGGAAATGTGTGCATCAACTTCATTATCAATGTGTACATCCCCCGAAAGTGCACTACCAAGGTCAGTGAACTTGTCCAGAGCATTCAGAACTTCTCCATTTGCTGTAACAGATGGTTCCCCATATGGATGGTGTGGTGGTAGCTGATGGAGCACCTATGTTGAGGCCAAAATTAGCACAGGCAGCAGAGAATCGATCCCTACTTTGTTGCATCTCAGTTTCAGAGGCTGCATTGAGTGCACAGTCATCTGCAAACAGAAAAGCATGCAGCAACAGGAAGCTAATCCAGAAAAGCAATCATAAGTTATATATCTTCTGTGTCCTCAGAGCTATTGGAAATGCCACTAACCATGATCTTGCAGTTCAGGGGAACAGACAGAAGGTATGCATTGAAAGACAGACCTTCTTAGAAGCAAAGCTAAATGTAATAACCTCCAAGATGCCTTACAAGAGACAGTATGCTGTACTATATGGTTTACATTGCACCAAGGAAGCTTGGGAAGGTCTAGATTTTGAACTTAAAATGGGAAAATTTTAAGAAAGACCAGGAAAACCTCAAAATCCTTTTTAGCTCCTATGTATTCAGGAATTTCTCCAGTTCAGACTTGGCTTTAGTTAACCCAGCCTTTTCATAATTAAAGATGACAAAAACAGTATTTCGTGAAGCTGAGACAAAGTAAATGTATGACTGTAACCTGGTACTATTGGAAGCTTCCATACATTTAGGGTCACTATGGAACCTTTGGGAGGCAGGGGGCAGCAATTTGTTTCCAGCTAAAATTCTTTTAAAATCCCATTCCTATTTGAGTACCAGGAATAAGGAGAAGAAGACCTGATTCTTGAGATCGACCAGATTTATTCCAAAAGTCATCGACCTGTGGGAAGTTTGTCATGGCCTAGAAACATGTCAGAATGATATTAGCCTTGTGTGTGTATATATGTATGTATATATATGTATGTATGTATGTATGTATGTGTATATATATATATATATATATATACCCATATACACAAAGCACTGAGTGGGCTCATCACTCCCTGTCTAATGGCCCTGCATTCCTCTGAGTG
Organism: Petaurus breviceps papuanus; assembly: GCF_028583685.1. Lineage (NCBI taxonomy): Eukaryota > Metazoa > Chordata > Mammalia > Diprotodontia > Petauridae > Petaurus > Petaurus breviceps. The sequence continues at coordinate 586,269 of NW_027185694.1, read as the reverse complement.
CCTTTTAAGTTGTATAGATCCTACAACATCCCAAGCTAATATTCCTTCTGGATATTCAGAGGCGTAATGGTCATAAATAGAAAGTGTGGCCTCAGGAGTCCTGGGCAATGTTATAATGCATTCAAGCTCTACTCTTGGGTCACCATCTAGTACCATTCATTGGAGTCTTACCCTTTGTGTCCATACTCCCTTCCCCTGAATTAGACAGCATAAAAGCAAATAGAGATCTTGACAAAATGTTTCTGTGGGCTTCTAGCTTATTCCATCTCCAGTAGATCGTGTTACAAAAACAACTTTGGTTTCATTCTGTCCAATGACTCTAATCAAAGGGGAATAAGGTTAGGGATGACCCCCAGTTTGTACCCAACAGCTTCTTCAACATCTGCAGGCATGGAACAGGACTTTAGCAATAGAAATAAGCACAAATATCTGGGAAGTCTCTGTGGATATATCAGTTAGTTTTGTTCAACTGCTTTTTGCCTCCTCTTTCTTTCATATTCCTCAGAAATACATAGTGGATCAAAAGTAGGAATGTCCTGGCAAATGTTTGACAACCAATTTTGGGGTGGGGGGCGGTGTACTCCTGACATGCTCTTTTTTTTTCAATTAATTAATTTGTGTACTTTTAGTTTACAACATTCAGTTCCACAATCCCTTGAGTTTCAAATTTTCTCTCCCTCCTTCCTCTCCTTCCCCCTCCTGACATACTCTTAAACTTAATCTGTGTCTTTAATATTTTTCCATCATTTACTAAAGCGTAGAAATCAACAAAACAATAAATCACTCCCTGATTCATAGCGTTCCTGAGGTGTAATTATTCATTCTAAAATTTTAACAATCAACCCAGATGTGTAGTGTTTGCTGATTTCTGAGGTATCATTGCTCATACTAAAATTATTTAACAATCAGAAACTTGGGAGCAGGTAAGACCTGAGACCAGCACATTCCTGATAAAGAACTGGCCTCGAACCCAAAATAGGCCTGGGTCAAAATCTCACTTCTAACATATACTGCAGGTACTGGCCGTGTGACCTCAGGCAAGTTCTTTAACCTTTCAGCTCTCTGGGAAGTCTTTAAGCCTATAAGATACAAAGATATCCACCTTTATTGGTAAAGGAAGTTTCCTTATCTCTCCCTATATAAGGGAAATTATAGATCTGGTCCCAATCCTTATATCCTTTACCATAAAGATTTACTCCTTATGGTGAAGGAGAGGTGGCTATGGAAATGAAGGGGATGGAAAAGCAAAATGTATTGATATGATGCTTTTTAAGAGTAAATCCAATTTATTCCTGTATAGGAAATTGTAAATTGCACATAAAACTATTAGTAGATTGAGAAAAAAGACCAGTGTAAATACCAAGTTGTTGAGCAACTTTTCATTCTGGGTTTATCCTACCTTAACCATATGCTGCTGACTGTGTGACCCCAGGGAAGTTACTTAAATTCTTCATGCTCTAGGCAACGCTCTGAGATTATAAATTGTAGAGAAGGTTCAACATATGATGGCAGAGTAAGTTTTCTTTCCTGGGAGTTCCCTATGCCAGTGAAATCACAAGTCCTGTTTGTATCCTCATACTTATCCCTAAATGTATGTTCCTCCTAAAGAAAGTACATATTTGGTAAGGTCTTATACTCTTTATTTTAATAAATGGAAATACCTTTTCAATTAAAAATGCATGAAAATTTGCCCAAAAATATTTATTGTGTTTTAGAACAAGAAGAGATTAGAGATCATCTAATCCAAAAGTTTATTTGTTGAGGAAGAAACTAGCAATCAGGTTAGTCTCAAAGTCACACAATTCATTTGATATCTGAAGATGATAGAATAAGAGCTAAATCATACCTTAGGCCATCAACTCTGACACTCTCAGTTGAGAGAGGAGAAAACTGAAACCCAAGCCTTGTCCCAAGATCCCACAAGGAGTCCATATTGGAGGCCCTCTGATTCCAAGCCTAAGATCCTTTCCCTTATTCCAAGGCAACCTCCAACTGGTGGCAAAACATGGATGAAGACTCAAGGTTCCTGTCTCCTAGTCACCACATTACAGAGTAATTCTTCCTGCTATGTCATTTCAGTGAAAAAAAAGGTTTGGAAGCAGAATTCTTTTTTTTAATATTTCATTTTTTCCCAATTACATGTCAAAACAAGTCTTTAATATTTAGGGGTTTTTTTAAGTTTCAAGCTCCAAATTCTATTCTTCCCTCCCCCACCCCAATATAGTAAACAATATTATGTAAGTTATACATGTACAATCATGTAAAACATTGGAACCAGAATTCTTAATGGTAGATTCCAGGGACTAATGTTTCAGGTGTGATATTAGTAAATATAGATCAATAACAACAAAAATAACCTTCAGTAAATCAATCAATCAATAGACATTTATTAAACACCTACTGTTTGCTGGGCACTGTGTTAAGTGTTGGGGATACAAAAGAGCAAAAGACAATCCCTGACCTCCAGAAGCTTACAGTCTAATGGAAGAACCAATGGGCAAACAAATTATATATATATATATATATATATATATAAAACAAGCTATATAAAGGATAAATAGGAAATACTTAATGGAGGGACAGCCCTAGAATTAAGAGAGAGTGGGAAAGGCTTCCTATCAAAGATAGGATTTAAATTTAGTTAATTTGAGTATTTTAAATCAATATGGGCAAACCACTTCTCCTATCTAACCTTAATTTTTTCTTCCATAAAATAAAGGGGTTGGGCTGGTCGAGTTGAACCTTTCCATATCTAAAAAGCAGTTAGGTGGCTTAGAACAGAGATGCCAGACATGCAGCCCACAACACTTTTGGTTGAAACCAGAGTAAAATATAATATTAATATTTAACAAAACAAATAATATAATACAAATAGTGTTTATTTGTGGCTTTGTAACTCAATGTGTGGCCCACAGAGATGTTTCTATTTGAGTTAGACACAGCTGGCTTAAAGGATCAAGTGTCCAACTTGGAGGCAGGAAGACCTGAATTTGAATTTTGCCTCAAACATTTACTAGTTTTGTGACCCTAAATAAGACACTTAGCCTTTTTTTTTTTTTTTTGAGGCAGTCAGGGTTAAGTGATTTGCCCAGGGTCGCATAGCTAGTGAGTGTCTGAGGCTGGATTTGAACTCAGGTCCTCCTGATTCCTGGGCTGGTGCGCTATCCACCTTGCCACCTAGCGGTCCCTGCTTAACTTCTTTTAAACTAATTTTCCTTGTCTGTAAGCTAGAGAAAATAATAATACCTACCTAACATTGGGTTGTGAGGGTCAAATGAGAGAGTATATGCAAAAATTCTTTGCAAAAATGTCCACTCTCATTATTATTATTAAGTTCTATGACCATTATCATTGTAAGTTTTTTATTAGATGTTTATATTTCTATTGTCGATAATCCAGTAATATAACAACGAAATTTAAAATCACATCACTTAAACAAAGAAACAATTATACTTCACAATAGAAGTACTGTATACCCTGTTCCACCCCTCTGAAGGCAGGAAGTAAGGAGTTAGTCAATCATGACATCCAGGACCAGGGGGAAAGTGGGACTTGCTTGCATTCCAAAAGGTGTAGACAGATGTTGTCAGCCCAGGCAAGAAAGTCAGTAGGCTGGAACTGGAACCAGAATTAAAAGCAGAGGCAACAGCAATAAGCCACCCCTGAAAAAAAGCACAGGTGTGAAGGATGCCAAGACAGAATGGGAATGTCAAGAATGCAAGAGCCAGAGTGAAGGGACAAGGGAACATTGAGGAATGGGACTGAGAAAAGATGAAGAGCCAAGAAGGAACAAGACAGAGCCAAATACCAGAGAAGCAGCGTAGGCACATAAGGCTCACGGGACACCAGGAAAGGAAACTGGTTAATATGCAATGGCATGATTCACCAAAGATTCCTTTTAACAAAGAGCTGGCCACAATCCCTATTCTTCCTAAAATTTATAAGCTTTTTACTGTATAAAAAGGGCTCATCCATGAATTTTCTAATTGTTCTCTGCTGATGAAATTAAGCACTATCACTTTTAGTGGTGAAAAATTATAAATTGGCCATGTGTGAGATACTGTGAGGCTTCAAGGGTTAAAGGTAAATGCATGCCGTAAACTAGGAATTCTAAAAATATAAAGTTTTAAGATAAAAAACTTCCTAAGGGAAGGGGAGGAGGGAGGTAGCTAGAAGGTGCAGTATACAGAGACTCATCTTCTGAGTTCAAATCTGGCCTCAGGCACTTATTAGCTGTGTGACCCCGAGTAAATCATTTAATCCTAACCCATTTTGCCTCAGTTCCTCATCTGTAAAAAACTGAGCTGGAGAAGAAAATGGCAAACAACTCCAATATCCTTGCCAAGAAAAACCCAAATGAGGTCACAAAGAGTCAGACGTGACTGAACAAAGGGAGAGAAAATTTTTTCCAGAAAAAAAAAGACATTTGCTGTGTATGTATATGTTCATGTATGTGTACATATATGTACATCTGAATGGAGGGGGTGGCATTTTTAAGAGGCAGCATGGTTTGGTTGATAGAGTACTTAAGCTAGAATCAGGAAGTCCTTGATTCTAATCCCACCTCAGACACTTGAATTGTGTGACCGTGGATGAGTCCCTTGACTTCTCTGAGCCTCAGTTTCCTCATTTACAAAATGGCAGTAGTAATACCTGTAGCAATTAACTCACAGGGTTTATGTGAGGATCTAATAATATAATGAATAATTATTAAGATGAAAAATTTAATTTTTGTACCGAACATATGATTTTTTTAATTAATATTGGAGACTCTCAACAAAGAAGTTCTTTCTACCAATGTAGATCAGGGACTACACTACAACTTACAGTCTTGAGTTGGCCTGGGGGCACTGAAGGGTTAAATGACTTGTCCATTGTCACACAGATAGTATGCATCAGATTTGGGACTTGAACCCAGTTTTTCCTAACTCCCAGGCCAGCTTTAAAAAAAAGTCTCTCTACTAAGACACATCGAGATTTTAACAACATAAGAAATTCAAACAGGAAAGATTAGAACATTAATCAGGAATGGAAAATTAAACCAGACTGGCAGATCATCAGAGTGTTTCATTGATGTTTCTATGTATTTATCATGTTGCAATTCAAATAATTGTTAACTGCACATGTTCATGCTAACTAGATCGTTAAGCTCATTGAGAACAAGAACCATGAATGCTGGCTTCATCTCTGAATTTTGCATCTCACTATACACCTAACATGGTACAATGCATATAGCAGATATTTAGTAAATATTTCTTCAATGTTAACTTTTTAGATATTTAGTAGATGTTTCTTGAATGTTGATTTTCTCCAAAACAATACAGTAAAATTCAAAGACAAGACAAAGATGACCAGATAAGAGAGTATTTTTTCTTTGCCTCCTTCCTCAGATCATAGAATCACAGATTTAGAGATGGAAGAGATTTTTAGAGGCTACAGAGGTCTATTCTTTTTTTACACAAGAGAAAACTGAGGCAGAGAAGGTTAAGGAACTTACATAGAGTCACACAGTTAGTACCCAAGGCAGAATCTGGGCCTAGTGCCCAGGGCCCTATCTACTATTCTACTCTGTTTCCTTTTCTTCCTCCTCCTCTTCCTCACCTCCTGCACTTTCTGCTCTTCTGCCTCCTGTCACTCCCCCAATCCAGAAAGACTCTCTCCCCTTCAAAGCATACTTATTAGCTCATATTCTCTTGGTTTGTCATTCTTTTCAATATATTTGTTCATATTTTGCCTTCACAGAAGCAAACTATGAGGTAGCGCAAGGCCTACAGTCATAACTAAGTCATCTATCATCTTTTCCTTGGTGCCTGGAATGTTGCCATAGACCCAGAATTATTCACCCATAAATATATCTTTGCTTGGTTCTTAGATGTGTCTGAAACAAGAAAGATGAAGAGGATCTCTTTCTGAGTATAACATTGGGATACACCATCTACAATCTCCTAATGACAATCCACGAAGCAAGAACCTTTAACTGAGTAATCAGTGGAGCTCTGTTTACACATGGAATGCCTTTTATAAATGTTTTCTCATGTTTTGGTCAATGACAAGACAATAAAAATTAATGAGTTGTGACTAGGAGGTCCTCTTTTGAGAAATAATGGTCTACAAATGTTTGGCATCTGCCTCCACGGACAAAAGGCTTATTCAATGTACACACACACACACACACACACACACACACACACACGTACACACACACACGTACACACACGCAATTACAAAGGCAAATGCATCTGTGGTACGGTGGAAGAAAGACCTCCATCTTACCAAGATGGGAGCATATTGCCCTCACAATAAAGAGAATGTTTCTCAGTCTTTGATTTTTCTGCATCAGTTCATTCTTTTAGGTGGAGTTTAAAACAAGGAGTAACAGACTGAAAACTGAAATGTAATTTATCCATCCTCTATGAGAAGAAAAGTTCTTCGAACAATGAATTTCAGAGTTCTAATAATGGCAGTTGAAACAAATGGATTTATAGGAATTATTATTAATTAAAGTCCACAAAATTAGAGGCTTAACAGTAAGTGCATTAAATGATATTTAAGCAAACAAGCCAGTCCAAGTATTTGCAGAATAATGCTTCTGGTTTCCAACCTTTAATATTTCAAAAGCAATGTGGGTATTCCCTCCACCTTTGACCTTGAGGTGCCCCATGTTTACAATATTTTTTATCTGGGAACTAGTTTATCTATAATTAGATAGGAGGGAGGAACTGTGATGAAGACATGTTGCAAGATTGCAGGACTGTCTCTCTGGTAATTCTTATACACTAAGTGTGTGCCTATACTAAAGACAGCAGAATTTAGACCATTGTAATGGGAACTTTGACCCTTGGCAGTGTCCTGATAGAACTTGCATCCCATTGAAGAATTTGTTTTGAGAGCCAAGAATCATCTCTATGAGGTATCATAGTAAGACTTTAGGGAGTCCCATCACTTAGAAAAAAAGCAATGGCTATTATAAATTTAAATTCTGGGACCAGCCCCTAAAGCTAAAATATCAGAAAGGGCTCCTTTGGTACCTGTAAAAAAAAAAAAAGAATCTTTGGAAGAGGTTGCAGATAGGCATTAATAGACTTTAGTTAAATGTGTGGAAGTATGAATGAAGAGTTCTTAAATTTGTAGGCTTTCCCTGCGATGCAGGGATTAGTAATGCTAACACCAAAGCAACCTACATTGAAAAGGCAACCTCACAAATGAAAACAGAAAATATTACCACAACCTAGCAGTAGATGAGGCTGCCCTGATTTTACTAGGACTAAAGTCTTGATGTAATGAAAATCTGCAGTGCCTGTCATAATCATTGGTTTGATTGTAAACAAAGAAAATTGAATTCATAAACCTTATTTACACAGAAACATTTTTGTTCACACAATTCTTTTGTTTTGTTTTTCAGAGCAATTGGGGTTAAGTGACTTGCCCAAAGTCACGTGGCTAGTAAGTGGGTCAAATGTCTGAGGTCAGATTTGAACTCAGGTCCTCCTGACTCCAGGGCCACCTAGCTGCCCCAGTTCATGCAATTCTTAGTTTAATTGGGAATGATGGCGGCTAGGTGGTACAGTGGTTAGAGCACTGGACTTGGAGTCATGAAGGACCCTGAGTTCTATTCAAATCCAACATCAGACACTTACTAGCTGTATGACCTTGAGTAAGTCACTTAACCTCTCTCAGCCTCAGATTCCTCATCTGTAAAATAAAAAGATTGAACATAATGGACTGAAAGGGCCCTTTCAACTCAAAATCTGTCTCTTGAGCCAGTGACTACCTTGTAAACTCTGAGCTGCTACTACTAAAACTCCCTGGTGTAGTTCTTCATAGTCACCAGTCATTTCCCTGCTTCTGAAATCACCTCCTGTCGCCCCTCTACTGCCCTCTGGTTCAGCTTCATGGAGATTCAGAGGTATAGCCATAAATAGGAATTATGCATTGGGAATGAACTCACAATGGTGGCAAGAAAAGGCAAGGAGAGAAGTAAAAAACCTTGGGGAGAAAGTGAATGGCCACTACCAAAGTAAAGAGTAGAGTTGGGATCAGCTGAGATGCAAGAAGAGCTCAGTACTCTGCCCCTGGTGGGTTTCAAGCCTTGGGTTCCATTATTCAAAATTAGGTACAGTTGTGTCAGAGGAAGGTCACCAGAGTTCATCCTCTATCCCCATAGAACTGCCAATGATCCCCAAATTCCCAACCTCCAGAAAGAGATAAATTGATGGCAAGTGGTAGGTAGAGAACATGGCAATGGGAAAAAATGGCGTAGTAATTATCTAAACACCATTTGGATGTATCAAGAACATGCACAATATATAGCAACAAGCCACCCAATCCCAGGAAAGGTAGGGATTGAGGAAAGGGGAAGCCTAGCTAAGGATAAAAGGTAAGTCCCACTGCAGCTGTGGGTGGCAGCAATGAGTATCAATGAGCAATGATTGGGTGCTCAAGTATGAGGGGAACAAGGTATCAGAATGACCTAATGACATAAGGTAATGGTGCCCTCCATCCAAGATTCGGGATCTATGTTTTATTTGACCCAAATAATAAGACCCAAATCCTAATCTTTGCATGAATACACACACACAAACACACACATATCTCAAAGGAGGAAGTACTATCTTCTGCAATTTGAGACCTAATTTCTAAGGCCAAAAAAAAAAAAAATCAAGGAAAGACCGTCCTTGGGAGTTTACCTAACTTTGTGAGATTGTCTCTACTTTAAGAATCTCCTTTCCTAATAGACGGGGTGTCAGAATGCATGAAGCACCAGGGAGATCAGTTCTGTTTCTTGTACATGAACCCTGAAGACCTCCAACTCTACAAGTTCATGAAGAACTCTACTGCTCTAAAGGACTGCAGGAGTCAAGGGTCTTGTGCCAGGCTTGAATAGCATCACAAGGTGTTGGGTAGCATAGCTTGTCTGTAGCCCCAGTTGCACACAGCTGTGCATGTGGCACGACTGATTAGGAACCACTAGATGTGAATTTCTACAAGTAGGAGATGCCCAAGGACAAACTTCTTATACAAGATGAGTAAATGCAAGTGAACTGTCCAGAACACTACTGCCCTCTCATGGAGGAGTCCAGAGATGCATTCAGGTGGAGAAGCAAGCAGGTCTTGGTCTCTAGCTACAGCACAATTAATTGTAAGCTATAGTATCTTAGCTTCAGACCGACCTACAAGGGGCTTATATATAGACTTATATAAGTCTATAACCACTTATTTAAGGAAAGACTCTCTTGCTCCTAAAACATGTCTACTCAGGGGTTGCTGGCAAATTTCTACCCTCAAAGCTTTATTCCCTGAAGACTTTGATATCTGTGAAAATATAAATTCCCCATGGGAGTAATAATACATTAAGGTTTTACACCTGAGGGTATAGTCACTTATGCTTTTGTATGAATGAATTTATAAAACGCTTTCCTGAGAGCAGGTTTTATTAAAGGGGCCAGTAAAGATACCAAGCCTAAGGAGATTAGTGGGAAGACAATTGGAAAGGGAATGGAGGACATAAACATTTGCTCAAGGGCATTTTTTTTTTTTTGCATATTGTCATCCTTCTTGAGCTCTAACAGTCTGATACTACTGCTTCGTCCCTTCCCCAAAGTAAAAGGTTGAGTCTCTCCCTGCTGCCCCCTGTAGATACAGGAAATGGGGCAGGTTGCAGCAAAGGAAAAATTTCCCAGAAAAGGAATAAACTGCCTGGTTTCAATGAGCATGAAGATGAGGTGTGAGACAAAACCAAGAGGTGGTAGAAGACACTGAATGAAAGTCAAACTCTCACCAAATTAAATCCAATCAACATTTGTTAAGAATCTACTAAGCAAGGCACTGTGCCAAGCACTGTTTCTGCAAACAAAAGATAAAATCATATTTACCCTCAATGAAACAAAGCAAGGCTTATGAGTGGGGAAAACCAAATGCTGGAGTGATTATTCAAATAAAATGGCTAAACATTCTAATACAGAGATTCTGCTTCTAGGCCTATATCTCAAGGTGGTCATTGATTACAAAAAAGGAAAGAGAAAGAAAGAAAGAAAGAAAGAAAGAAAGAAAGAAAGAAAGAAAGAAAGAAAGAAAGAAAGAAAGAAAGAAAGAAAGAAAGAAAGAAAGAAAGAAAGAAAGAAAGAAAGAAAGAAAGAGAGAAAGAGAGAAAGAGAGAAAGAAAGAAAGAAAGAAAGAAAGAAAGAAAGAAAGAAAGAAAGAAAGAGAGAAAAAAAAAGAAAAAGGAAAGAAGAAAGTAGGAAAGAACAAAAGGAAGGAAGAAGAAAGAGAAAGAAAGAAGGAAGGAACGAAGGAAGAAGAAAGAGAAAGAAACAAAAAAAAAAGAAAGAAAGATCCCCTATATACCAAAATATTTATATTACCAGTTTTTGTGGTACAAAAGTACTGGAAACCAATTAGATATCCATCAATCAGAGAACCACTGAACAAATTGTGGTTACATTAATATACTGGAATATTATTGTGCTATAGGAAATAATAAATATTATGCATATAGAAGAGCATGTAAATATCTATATGAATTGATATGGAATAAAGTAAACATAGTTAAGAAAACAACATACACAAATACTACTACAATTCAAATGTAAAGAGCAATTACCACAAAATAATTGAAAAGTAATGTTGTAGAATCTCTAAAGAACAAGTTTAGCCCCAAAAAAAGAGATACCTGAGAAGCTTTCCCCTAATTCCTTCGACTCCTTTGCAGAGGGGAGGGGGAGCTCATAGATGTTAAACAATGCATATGTAGATAGATTCTTTTGATGTATTGATTGATTTCATTGATTTTTTTTCTTCTTCCTTTCTTCTCTCCCCTTAAAGAAGTCTTTGCATTAGCTTTCTGGAAGGAGGAGAGAAAAGTGTAAGCAATGTAAATACTAAATATAGCAATACAATGTTTTTTAAGAAAAAAAAGGAGGGAGAACAACCTGGTCAAGCAATGATCTGGATAAGATGATATATACAGATGGAATAAACCTCAAAAGTATGGCAGCTAAGAGATATAGTTGATAAAGTATCAGTCCTGGAGTCAGGAAGACTCATATTCCTGTATTTGAATCTAACCTCAGATACTTACTATAACTGTGCGACCCTGGGTAAGTCACTTAACACTGTTTACCTCAGTTCTTCATCTGCTAGAGAAGCTGGAGAAAGAATCATCATCGTCATCATCTGCTAGAAAAGAAAATGGCAAACAATTCCACTATTTTTGGCAAGAAAACTCCAAATGGCATCATAAAGGAGTGAACAAAGGGACAGGTACTTGCTTTATATGGATATGTCCATGTAGATGTATGTGCATGTGTATGAAATGGATGACATTTTAAAGAAGCAGCATGGCTTGGTTGACAGAGTACCTAACCCTGAATCAGAAAGTCCTTGATTCAAATCCCACCTCTCACACTTCAGTTGTATGACCATGGATGAGTCCCTTAACCTCTCTGAGCCTCAATTTCCTCATCTATAAAACGGGGATAGCAATACACGTAATAACTCATCACAGATCATGAGGGAGGCAATATGTAAATATCTAGGTGTATGCAAGTTAGATTCAAAAATAGGTGAAAAGTAATCTCAGAAGGGAAGGCATTCCCAGTTGGGGGAACCAGAAAAGGCTATCTTTTCCTTGAAGAATAGAGAAAACTCTTTGGCTTTTTCCTGAGGCTGTCATCCATCTAATTCTCATTCCCATTTTCCCTTTAACCATAGAGCAGTAAGAACAATCTTGGGCTTCTAATTAAACACCATAGTCCATAATATTTAGCCACAAGACATAATTCACATGGAATCTACACAATGAAGGGCTTTTAATAAAGTCAATATTCATTTACCAGTGAGAAGATAATCTGAAAAATAATTTTTATTTGAATTTTTGGAAGACCTTATATAAGTTAGGCAGCAAAGTGGACTTGTTATTATGTCTGTCTCAGGCTAACTTACAGATGGGATGTGGTTGATATAAACTGGCAAATGAAGGCCTTCCACAGATATAAGCAGGACAGAATAGACAGTCTTTAGAAGAGTTTTCTCCTCACCCAGGATTAGAGGGTGCATTTTTACTCTCGATTTCTAGAATATGAAAATTGGCCTTCATATCAGTGTGTATTCCCTAAACACACATTAGTTGGGCAGAATGAAAAGTCTGGGGAGTATAACTATGTCAGAGAGAAAGCCAACCTGGGATAAGAAATCATTTCCTATGAAATCTAATCCAGGAGGCATTTATAAATCATCTACAATGCACTGAGTACTATGCTAGATGCTGGCAAAACAAAAGCAAAAATTAAAAAAAAAATCATCCCTTACAACAGTTACATCCTATGGAAAGAGCAGGAGAAAATGGATAAAAATGGTTTTGTTGTTGTTTTTTACCGTCTGTAAAATGAACTGGAGGAGAAAATGGCAAACCATTCTAGTATCTTTGCCAAGAAAACCCCAAATGGGGTCATGAAGAGTCAAACATAATCAAAACAACAATAATAACACTGCAGCCACTAGCTGGGTCAGTGGATAGAGTGCTGTCCGTGTGTATGAAAGACAGGGATGACATTATCCTGGAGTCAGAATAGAGAAATTCAAATACTGTCTCAGATCTTTATTAGCCCTCTGACTATGGGCAAGTCATTTAACCTCTGCCTCAGTTTCCTCAATTGTAAAATGGCAATAATAATAACACCTACCTGAAATGGTTGATAAGAATCAAATGAGATAATATTGTAAAGAATTTTGCAAACCTTCAACCATTCAAGAAAGCAGAGAACACTCATTGCTAGGGGGATCAGCAAAGGTTTCATGAAGAGGGGACCTTGAAGAAAGCTAGGGATTCAAATAGTCAGAGGAGACAAGGGAATTCATCCCAGGCACGTACAAAAATTAATACAAGAAATGGAAAAGAGAGATCTAAAGTTTGCAGGTTGAAGGAACAGCAAGTAGAATAGTTTGGCTGGAACACAGAGTATGTGAAGGGAAGTAATGTTGTGGACAGTCCACTATGCAAACAGTAGGCATGTAGATAATTGAAAGTTGACTAGTATTATTTTGACCTGTAATACTAGCCTGTTAAAGTTCCCCTTTTGCCACAATCCTATAGCATTCCTACCTCAACCAGATACCATCCTTGTGTGCACAGACACAAAAGACAATGATTATTAGGGTTTGTTACCAGACATCTTGATAAATCCAGAGCATAATATAAACTATCCCCTCACCCAACTCACTTTCCCCCACAGGTCACACTGCCAGAGCAAAAAGCATCAGTGACCTAGGATAACTGCTTTTCTCCATCCTCAGTCTGCCGTGTTGTCATTCCAGAGATATAGGCATCATCACCTGACTTTTGTCTCGGGAATGAAGTTGCAAGCAAACCCTGATTGGCACCATAATTTCATGAACAAATAGAGTATAGGTACGTTTTTCAAAAACACTATTTCACCAGTCCCTTGCTTTTCACAGACCATTTTATCAAGCATGCATCCCATGTATCAGGACTATTTTCACAAAGGGCACCCCAAGGACATGACACTCTGGTTCAATTTACCTCCCTTGTCACAGTGAGCTTACCAGCCAGAGCTGATCGCACATTCCAGTGAATTACTTTGTTTCTGGTTTTTGGGGGGTTTTGGTTTTGGTTTTTTTTTTTTTGAAAAAAGGCCCAGAGAGAAATTGAGATAATATGCTCACTTTTCTTCAGTTAATGCAGATGCAATAGCTATGTATACTCTTTCTGCAGTTCTCTGTGTACAGAAGACTTTGTAATTATTTTGAATTCTTCATTCATCAGAAGAACTTAATAAAGGAGGGGCCTATTATTTTTAATGAGGAAGAGAGGGTGTACTTATTTCTTTGGCTTAGACTAGTATGACAAGTGATGCCTTCCAGCTAATTCAAATTTCAACATCTTAACCCTTCGGGGAAGTCTGCCCACTATTTTATTTTTTTGGTCTGGATCCATCATCAGACACTAAATAATAAGCATTGTGTGCCCGCAAATGTACTACACACATTTCAAGATTCTTCTCTCGTTTCAAGTATGCATATGGAATCCAAATGCAAAAACAGAGCCATCTCAGTTAGATGCCTAATTCATAGCCTGAAAGCACTTAGAAGACTTAAATGTTCTTCTTTCCATGCTTCTTATGAATTAGAAAAATAGATCATAGATCTAGAGCTAAAAAGGAACCTCAGAAGCTACCTACTAAGCTTTTTGACAGTTGAAATTCAGACCCAAGGAGAAAATAAAGTCACTCAAGTATAAGTGATTATCAAAGATGGGATTCAAAACCAGAGGTTCTGACACTCTCAAACCATTCCTTCCTTTATAGCATGCTGCCTCCCAGATCTTCAAATGACATGACAAAACAGAACAAGGGCTGAACAAAAGTTCTCATTGATATTGATATTTGAATACAAAGAATAGAATTTTCGGTTATGACCTTGAGAAGCATAGACCATTAAACAAGTTTGATTAAATTGCCCTGTATCTTCTGTATTATAATGGAAACTCATGTGCACGCACGCACACACACAACAGTCTCCCAAAGCTTGTATCAACCCTCATCTACAACATAGGTCCTCAACTAGCTTTCAATAAACTGACTTAATATTGACACTTTGTCCAAGAAATAAATTAATGAATTACAATTAACAACACACTCTGGCTGAAAGTTTGAAATGCCCTTTATCGTGTAATCTAATATATATAAAGTGATTTGTACATTGTAGAATTTATTCATGGCATTTATCAGAGTCACAACTAGGGTGGAGCAGTAGGAGCTTTGTCCAGGGCACCAAATTTAGAGGTCACTTACTATCTTTCAGCAGACAGAAGTAATTGACCTTAGCATCTACTTAATAAGAATAATTAGATAAAATCAGAAGTTACTATTCCTCCCCTAGTGTCATGACATAGGTGAACTCCTCCATGACCTAGAACTAACCTGTTTCTGACCCCTCCTTCCACAAACAGCTGGTTTGTGGTTTTGTGATATCCTGGAATCAGGTGTTTATCCAACCCTGAGCCCCCAACTGTTCTATGTCATTTGTTCTGAAGTATTTTTTTAAATGTTCATTAGAACTGTTAGTTATTATAATATTATTTTTTATGATTTTTAGAGTCAGCATGCTTTATAGTCTTAGGAGACAGGAACACTTGGTATTAAGTCTGACCCTCTGACACACACTGGCTACTTGACTGTGGATATGTATGCATGCATGTGTGTATGCGTGTGTGCATGTATGTATGTATGTGCATGTGTGTATATATATACACATGTATGTGTACACATCTAGACATATAAACATACCTCTGTGTGTGAGACTCAGACTCTCAGTGCCCCCAGGCAATTCTCCAAGACTATCTTCATATCTTCATGTTCACAACCTGTCTCATATCACATCAAATCTTAGACTTGAAGTTGAAATCTTTAACATGCAGGCATAGTTATTATTCTAAGGCTGATTATCAAAATTGTAGGTCTTCCATATTTTTTCTTTCTCCCTCTAACTGCCCATCTTTTAGCTTTTTTTTTTCTGATAGCTTAGGAAATAAAGGGAGAGAATTAACTCGAATTAACACTCTGGTGGAAACTTTAGTGGGAGACAAAGATTTCAGGGATCTGTTTGATTCTAGGTCTCTACAACTATGGAAAATATAGAATTGGCTGGAGCTAATTTGGGGTTATAACCTTATTTCTCTTGGGGAAACACACATTCTAACATATGTTTGCTATCTCACCCCAAACTTCTTTATCTCTCTCACAGCTGGCTTCCAACCTCTAAGTCTTACAGGGTCAATGACATTCCTACCTTTGTTCCCATTCCCAGGCATCTGCAACTATGCTCACCTTGCAGTTTAGACATTTTTAACAGATGCTAATTTGCTTGCTCAGCTCCAACCTCACAGTAAGGTCTGGCTTGTATCTTCCTCACTGTATTAAGACTGTGATAACCTATCTTAAGTCATAAACCCATTTTGATAAGCCTTACCGTTTCTAGATTATAAATTTAATATATGTCCAAACTGTGTTTTGGTAAACTTTTAACCTGACTCCCTAAGAAAAATGTGAAGCAAGAACAGAGACAAAGGGTGGGAGAGAACCATTTTTGGTCTCATAAAAGAAACTCTAAATCGATTCACTTCAGAATCAGAATCACCAGTGTAATAAGAACCCACTATCCTCACTCACTATCTCTGCAGGGTATTTATCTTGCCAACTTCTGATGAGAGGAAGGACTGGTAAAAGGACAGAATCAGGAAATTAACAAAAGAGGAAATCAGCTCCTTTCCCTGGTGGATATTGGCCTGTCAGAGGTTGACAGGGCAACTAGAAATGAGATAGAATGTGTCTGGGACTTATTAATTGAATGCCTTCTACCCTCAAGACCTCCAACTATGTTATTCAATTTCTGGAGATGACAATAATTATCACCCCCATTGCACAGATATTGCCACTGAGAACTAACCTAATGCCTTATCATACCATGGGGGTGGACCTTCGTTCCTCTATGGATCAATAAACATTTATTAAACATCTCATGTGCCAAGCACTGGGCTAGGGATAAAAGAAAAATGAAACAAACAGCCCTTGTCCTTACAGAGCTTACAATCTACTGGGGAAGACAATATGTGTATTTTTAAGCATATAAAAATAAATACATAATTACAAGGAAATGAGGGGGATGCCACTAACAGCTAGGGAAATAAAGGCTTCATGTAGAAATGATTAACTGAGCTTTGAAGGAAACTAGGCACTCCAGGAGGCAGAGGTGAGGGAGAGGCACTTCTTAGAAACTACGTCAATGGTGCATAAGCTTTGTAAGACCTTCCCAAAATTGAAAGGCTTTTAGTATGTGTCCCAAAATGGACTGTATGTCTACAGGTTCCTGAAACACTAGTGGCTTCCTGCCCAAACTACCTTTGGCTATATATACATGCTCCATATGTGCGTGCTATATATGTGCACATATTTGCATGTATGTATATATGCACATATATATACACATGTGTATTGTGTGTATACTTATATATATACATATATTATTTTTAATTTTAAACAGTGACTGTGGGCTTCCAATACTGAATTTCATGATCAGTCAAACCCTTTGACGAATTTAAAGCTAGCCCAACAAAATAAGGAGGGGCAGGGTTCAAGCAAAACCCGCAGTCAGAAGTTAGGCTGGGATCCGAGGAATTTAGGAAAGAGAAAACAGTATCAAGAACGTGAAAAGTATAAGAGAGAGCATGTAGCCTGGGGTTTGCCAAAGTAGTCCCTGAACCTGCAGGGTTCAGGGTATGAGTAGAGTGTGGGTTAAGGGGCCCATGCGGAGTTTGATCAGTGTCCAGAGGTGGGTTGAGTACTGGGTTGGGAGGGGGGGGGAGGGATCCCTTGGTACCAGAGTGCACTGAGTAGTGAACAAGGCTCCAGGATCCCTTCCTACAACATAAAATCTAATTCCCCAGGTCCTCCCCATTTTCCAAGTTTGTTTAGTCCAATTTAAAACCCTGATGACAACCGGGTTACATGATTTAGGGGTATTACAATGAAATGAAATGTGGTGGTCACGGTTGCCACCAGAGACCCAGTCAGCAATGGTTACACAATCCCAGTTGACAGAGTGATATTTCCCAGTCCCCCCACAATCGGGAGACCCATCCTCAGGGCAAACATACCAACTGGGCTGACCAAAGGCTGCTTTTCTGCTCCACAAGCAGCACCATCAGTCCCCACAGAATACATGCCTGTGTAGGGAAACAACATATATCTGGGGCTGAGCAGGGTACAGAGATCAAAGAAAAGGATGAGCTGGCCATGAGTCACATTTTTGAAATTAGAGTCCCATCAATTGTCCTAGTAAGAGTCCAAGAATACAAAGTGGGAGTGTAGGGGTTAGAACCAAGTAAAGGCAAGAGCGCTAGAAGCAGGAACATCACAACAGTCTCTTGATTTTCAGTTTTAAGTCACTGGTGGGTTCTGCCACTCACAGGTCTGGAGAACTGGGAGGAGTCGTCACTTTGACATGGGAGCGGTGAATCCAGGCTTTCCTTCCAGTCACTTTAACAGCAGATGGGGTAGTCAGTATAACCTGGTGTGGGCCAGTCCAACGGGGCTCAAGTGAAGAGTCTTGGGGTAGTTTGCGGGTGGGTACTCAATCTCCAATATTCACTGAGTGTGCAGGATCTTGGAGTGGCGAATGAGGAGGGGCCTGGCACACTGCCCGAAACACGTTTTTGACGTCTCAAGGAGCCTGGAGGGACTTGAGAAGTAAATCATTAACAGTCATACATAACAGCATTCAACACCCAAAATACGATAGGAGGTGGGGTGCTGAACAGAATTTCAAAAAGAGAAGTGAATTTTACACAAATGTATTCAGTTACAAATATTAACACTTGCTTAGATGATAGAGTAACTACAAATTCAGATTAAAACAGCAAGTTCTTTTCTGCTTTACAATTTGTTACATCAATTTAGCAAGAAACATGTCTTGCAAATGGAGGTTTTAGTGGGTCTCTTAGAATCACACTAGAGATTTTAAAAATTCCTTCTAAAGGTATTTTCCTTCTTCGAAACAGTTTCAGTGATCACTAAACCTTTGTGAAGGAAGTTAATTGAAAACTTTTAAATGATCTTAAGCAGTTTGCATAAACTTTCTATACATATTCTAATTCTAGATGAAAAATAATATTAGATTTTCCAAGAAGCTAACATAAAAAGCTCACATCTTTTACTGATTACTTGTTCTGAGCATAGAAACCTGTTACAGAAGGAAAAAGGCAGGGACATGTGACATTCCAAATATGCCAGGAGAAAACGTCCTTGGCTCTGTGTAAATTCAGGTACAGTTACAGATATTCCATCTCATGCAGCATCTGTTCCACCTCATAGCTAGACTCAGGAATAGGTGGGAAACATTCCTTTTCAAAGGAACCTCATGGGTAAACTGAGCCAGGAGGGATCCCATCCCAGGCAGAGGCTAAGATTGTCTCTTCGGCCATTACCAAATGTAGACTTCCACCTGTTGACAGCACAGGATCACATTCCTCTGAGTAGCTAGTGGCATTTCCTCTCAGACACTGATTTAATGTAGACAACTATACCCAAATTCAGACTCAAAATAAATTTAGTTATGGTCCCAAGTGCTTTTTACCTTAAACAACAAGCCTCACCAATCACAGCTTTAGAGCCAGTTACAATTATTTCTATTCTCATGGGGCTGTGATAAACAATAAAAATGTATCAGATCTTATAATGTAAGGAATTCCTTTTCCTTCTAAAATATAAAAGCCAATTTATAAAAGTCCTTTTTGATCTTTGCAACTTCTTAGCAAGTTAGGTTCATTTAAAACTTCCTTTCTCAGGCTGAATGACCTTGCCTGGAAATAATTTCTAGAGGATTTAACAGTTCTACAACATAAGGAAAAATTTATATGAATTGTAAGCAGGAGAGACTGCTCTGAATGGGCAGAACTAGTCAAACAAATTTTCATACAATAATCAATAAACAATTTTAGGTTTTAACATTAGAACATCAGCCCAAAATAGCTTAGTTAACAGTCTTACAAGTTTTTCTGAATAGCAGATATACATATTTAAACTAACACTACTGGTCTTACACAATTTTCTCCTCATGTTTTACAATATACAGTGTAGAAATACAACAATAATATAAACTACAAGATGACATTACATTAATTGCCTTTTCAAATTACATATAAGAATGATTGATCTTACCAAGTGAAGAGGCTAGTTGACTTCTGACCTCATTTTCTCCTCTCTTTTTCTCATCTCCCCACTTCATAGATGAATTAAGACTCAGGGTTAAATGATTTATTCTAGGTCACACAACCAGTCAGCACAGGGTTCAGAACACACTGTTTCTCACTGACAAGTTGTTTTTTTCTTAAAGCTTCCAAGCATATCGCTTTATTAAGCAATGCACACCAATTACATAACAAATCTTTTCCAGGCCTTTCTCAATTTTGCTCCTCAGATACAGGGGGAGACACACTTTGATGCACTAAAAACCATCAAATAAGACCAATTAATTAAAAGAAAAATTAACCAGGCTGGGGCGGCTAAGTAGCACAGTGAATAGAGCACCAGCCCTGGAGTCAGGATGACCTGAGTCCAAATCCGGCCTCAGACACAACACAAAAACTGGCCATGTGACCCTGGGCAAGTCACTTAACCCCAATTGCCCCTCCAAAAAAACAACAACAACAACAAAAAATTTAACCAGGCTACAAAATTAGGCAATCTGATTTCTAATTGAAGGAAAGATTTGGAGCTTTCCAAGTTGAGAAAGGGAAAGTGAACAAATGCAATAGCCTAAAATCAGAAAATTTGGTGTTCCATTCCCTTCAAGTGTCTGTATTCAATCAAAGAAACATGGAAACAATAACTGATTAATCAGTAAAGGGCCAGTTAAGAACAGACTAATCTAACCCTCTGAATTCCCTCAGTTGCTTGAGATGTATAATTGTCAGTAAAGTCCTTGGATCTTTGGATCAGACAGGGTTTCTGGTCAGTATAATCTAGGTCCTTAGCAACCTTCTCTAATTCCTTGGCACTGGAACAGGCAAAGTGATTATTTGCAGTAAGGAAGATATCTCTTAGATGGTACTGAAGTTGGGGCTTCATGGTACAGAGTGAATTCTATATTTCAGGAGGAAACCCTCCATTTTTCCAAACTCATCACACTCAAAGCAATTATCAGCTTATACTTTATCAAATAAACCTCTATGAATGCTTAGCTGTAGCAGACCTTGGTTATGGGGTGGTCGATTTGCCTGGAGCATTGAGGAGAGGGTTTGGGGAACTTGAAGTAGAAACTTCAGGCTCTGCTTACTTAGAGAGGTGGACTTCAGGGTACCTGGGGATCTAAAACTTGCTGATGGGAGTTAAATAGTTTACTAAACTATTTAGGCTGTGGAAAGAATATAATTCTAGGCTGAATAGCTCAGGTGTAACACACACTTTAGTAGCTCAGATGTATCCCAGGCTTAGTATATAGGATAATGATTAACTTGTATTTGTACCTTTGTTTCACAAGCTTCTTTTCCCTTGTCTAACTGTTCCCATGTCATTCAGAAAAAAAAATACTCTATTTCAGGGATTTAACCTTTCAAGTAGGCAGATAACAAGGCCATGTAGCTCCGATGTAGCTACTGTACCTTCCCCCTTTCTCTTTTTGGAGAAAGTTAACTCAAATTAACTTCACTGCAGCCCTAACTCAGTTATAGCCAGGACAACAGGGAGAAGAAAAAAAATCTTTATGGTTCAAACCTCTTACTGTCTCCTCAGCTCCATCAGAGCTGGATGACAGCGGAGGGCTCCGTAGCGCTAGCTAAGAAGAACTGGGACCACAGGGAAGAGAATCTTGGTGGAATTTTCTTTTTGAACTTTTGCTCAAATAAACTTTTCTTAGGCGTTCATTCCTTTAAAATATCAGATCTTGGGGCGGCCAGGTAGCACAGCAAGTAAGAGCACCGGCTCCAGTGTTGAGAAGACCTGGAGATCGAATCCCGGGCTCAGACACTTAGCACCCACCCAGAAACACCTGGCCGTGTAACCTTGAGCAAGTTACTTAACCCCAATTGCTTAGGGGTGGCCAAGTGAGTAAGAGTACCGGCTCCAGTGTTGGGACGACCTGGAGATCGAATCCCGGGCTCAGACACTCAGCACCACACCCAGAAATAACTGGCCGTGTAACCTTGAGCAATTTACTTAACCCCGATTGCTTAAAAAAATAAAATAAAATAAAATTTCAGATCTACTCCAAGACTTTAAAAGAAACCGTTTCTCATACAACATATATAATACAACTGTTTACCAGTAACAATCATGGTCTTAATTTTGAACTTTGAAATAAAAACAATTGAATAACCAAGCTGGTGACTTTAAACTTCAGTTTTTGTAGTGCCAAACAGTAATCAGAATGAATTCAATTACCTGGTTCTATATTCCCAATGATGTTGCAGTTCTCTTTCTGTGACCCAGGAAAGGGTTAAGTGTTAGTCCTATTTCAAAGTGCAGCTTGAAAACCTACTTCTCTTTGATCATTGAAGTGACCCCTTTTCCCTTAGACAGATTTTTGGGGAGAAATTTCCCATTCTTTTTCTGTCCATTTGTCATTCTACTTGGAGAATTCTGGCTGGAGTTCAAGGAGTAGGAGAAGTGGTTTTTTTCTGCCAGCAGCCTTTCTTTAAGAGATTATCAATCTTTCTAGCTCAGGTACAGCATTCTTTTGGCTGCTTGGGTGCATTTGGCTTACAGGGTGGCAGATTTAAAAATTTCTTTACACATACAGACAGAATATACAAAAAAAAAAAAAAACCCGCACCAGGGCAAAAGTCTTTTCTACCTGCCAGTATCTCAGAGACAGGATATACACAAAACAACACAACACACAGACAGTGACATCTAGCAACAATCCACAAATAAATAGACAGTTTAAGATACAGCAACACTTTAACAGCAAACACAAAATTCAGAAGAGAGGGAAAAGAGAAAATAAAAAACAGAAACCGGGCACTCCGTTAGCGTCCTGACCTTGGAGGCCTGTAGGGGCTGTACTGCCGCGTCCAGCTTAGCCTCCTACTTTTACCTGGGGCCGATGGACAGAGTCTTGGTGATCACCCCCTAGGCACTTTCACAGACCCTGAGTACTCACTGAACAGAACACTCTTGGATCAAATTGAAAGAATTTGGATAGGACTCAGGTTCCGGTCCGCTCAGGGAAGCAATGCGAGCCTGGGGCCGAGGAATTTCACTCGGTGGCCTCCCCTAGGTCAGATTGCTCTCCTGGCCCTCCAGGGAGCCTGGTCTAGCTGTCAAAACAGAGCCAAAGGCTATCCCGGGGGGGACCTCCAATCTGTAATGAACACCCGAGATATAACAGGACAGCTAGGCCAATTATGATTTGATAGGCGTGTTTATTAACCGGCCAGGACTGCCTCTCAGACCGAAAGACAGCTCCGAGCTTTCTATTAGACATAATTTTATAGACAATGTGATTGCTAGCAACAGAATATGTTTCTAAGGAGTTAGCATTGTGTCTATTGAAGCAAAACATTCTCAGTATTATTCTTATTGAAGCAAAGCTTTCTCAGTATTATTCCTATTGAAGCAAAGCTTTCTCAGTATTATTCTATTGAAACAAAGCCTTAGTATTATTTCTACTGAAGCGAAGCAAAGCCGTAGTCCCTTAGCAAAGCCTTGGATACAAACATAAACAGACCTGAATCTGTGGGAATTTGTGGCATGTTTTAGCAACACAGGTGAAACATTTCTTTACTATTGGAGCCTATTAGGTGGTTTCCAAGGAACCCAGTAGGGGTCTCCTCTAGCAGGTTTAAGGGGACTCTAGTGTATAATTTCTGGTGGGCACTTCAGATCCAAAACAATTCCAAAGGACAATATGATGAAACCTAAAGAGAAAGAACTGATATAATTTGAATACAGATGGGAGCATGATATTTTTCACTTTCATTTTTTTCTTTTATTCAAGTCTTCTTGTATAAAATGACTAATATGGAAATCTTTAACATGATTGCACATGTATAACCTATATCTGATTGCTTACTGTCTCAGGGAGGGGAGAGGGCAGAGAGGGAGGGAGGGAGGGACAGAATTTGGAACTCAAAACTTAAAAAAAAACAAAATCATTAAAAATTGCTTTAACATGTAATTGGGAGAAAAATAACATATCTATTTTAAAAATATAAAACCACAAAAGCTCAAGCTATCTACATATATATATATATATACAATACGTATACTTGTATCTCTAAGCATCTAGCACAATGCCTTGTACATTATAGGCATTTAATAAATATTATTGGTTGCTTTATTAATAGGCTCTGGAGCAGCTTAGTTTCGTTCAGAGAGGTTCATAACCAAAAGGATGACTTATTTTGACCTTAGCAGGCAATCCATGAGACTATGAACCATGACATGAAGAAAAGGTAAGATGTATGCCAGGAGAAAGGACAAAGGAAAGTACACTGGATGAAATCATGGTTCCCTGAAACATTGAAGAACATTGAAACAGATTTTTAAAAAATAATAAAAGAACACCAGGGGCTATCAAAAGATTTCCTATTATTAGAAAACACAGAGTGAAGTCTATAGGGAAGCTAAAATTAGAGACTAGAACTCCTAATTCCAAAGCTCCATTGTACACTAGGAAAATATGATATTGCCTCTATTAATGGAAATAATGCCTTTCAATAAACACTCTTTTTTCATCAGAAACTTCTTAATTAGAGTTAGAAATAGCATAAGATATATCAAGGAAGAATTCCTGAATGTCAAACAAGCAGACATAATATATTATAAAAAAATCATTAAAACATCAAACGTGTCAGAAAACATAAATTATGAATCTGATGGGGCTTGGATTAGATTATTTCTTAGATCCCTCTTAACTGTGGCATATTCTGGCTCTTTGGTGGTTGTGGTGGTAATGATGGTGGTTTGTCCTTTGTTCTTGAAGAGGACCATGACATCAGGAGGCTCTTTGGCAGTCCTGCTACCTAGGAAGGGGAGGGGTTGAATTAGGGTTAGTGGAGGTAAGAAAGAGAACCAGTCCACATGCTCAGGCACAGAAGGGTTGGGTGTTGTCTGGAAGGAGAGAAGATCTATACTTAGTCAAGGTGGATTCTATATCCTAAAAGAAGCTGGTAACCAGTTTCTGCAACTTTCAGCAGTCTTAGCCCAGTCTTCTAGGAATTCTAGAAGTTCTGGGGGATTGCTTTAGAAGAGAGATATCCTACCATCTCAGATAGTGTGGCACTGATTCTGCAATAAGGCGACCTGAGCTTGAATCTGACTTTTGATGCTTATTTATTACAGAATCATCTTAGATAAACCATTTAATCTTCCTAAGCCTCACTTTTCTCATCCATTAAATGCCCAGGGAAACTAAGTCAGTCAGTCAGTCGACAAGCATTGATCAGGCATCTACTAAGTGACCTGTTCAAGGTCATATAGGCGGTGTCATAGGTGGGACTTCAGCCCAAGTCCTCTTAGTCCAGAGTCAGCAAACACTCTTTTCACTTTACCATGCTGCCTTCTACAAAGCCCAACTTATACATGAGATGAAGCAATTTGGTCCCAGTCATATAGAGCTAGGTTACATGCTGAGAGACTATCACATAAATAAGACCACAGCAATACTACTAATAGCACTTTACAATTTGTAAAATGTTACACATATATTGTCTTGTTTGATTCTCACAACACTGAAGTAGGTGCTGTAGTTTTCCCTACTTTATATATGAAGAAACTGAGGTTCAGAGAGGGTAAGTGGGTTGTTCAGAGTCACAAAGTTCATAAATATACATGAGACATTTACTGATTTTATACCTCTGTCCTTTCTACTATGCTGTCTCCATGATCATAACCAGTCAGGGCATAGAGATTGGTACTGGATCTGTGATTTCATTGGTACAGGCAGAGGTATACTGGTAAATGTTTAACAGCTGGATTTGGGGGAGTGGGGAAATGACACACTTTGAAGTTTAATTTGCATTACAAACATTTTCTCCATCACTTCCTTAACACTTCCTTAGACAATCAACAAAACAATAAACCAAGTCCTGATTTGTCCCATTTGCTGATTTTCAACATGTAAATAATTACTCTGAGAACTTAACAATTGGCTCTCCCAAGCCTATTCTAGTTGACTTCAGCCTACCTCTGCATATAGGAAACTCTTAGCTGAGAAAAGTCCATCTACCAATGCAGATCGATACTCTCTCTGTAACCTTTACCTTTAGAGAGTTACTTAGAACACAGAGAGCTTGAAAGAATTGCCCAGCATCACATAGCCAGCAGGTGAAAGAATTAGGATTTGAGTTTAGGTTTTTTGGGTCCAAGGCTAGATCTCTTTCTAGTCAAAAGACAAAAAAGGGGAAAGTTAAAAAAGGAAATTGAGAAGGAGGGATGAGAAATAGCATTCCAGAAGAGCATATAAATAACAGACATGCACAACAAAACTCATGACTCTGTTCACAGACATGATACCATAAGTTAGTTTGTCACATTATACTAGGAGACATATCTCACGGGGTGCTAAAGTGGTACAAATATTGGGAGGGGGACCAGGGAGAACAACTATGTCTCCTTACTAGAACTGGCCAGCTGTGAAATAGGTACTATTATGGACATCACTGAACAAAAACAGAAGCAAGCACACATAAATGTGTGTGTGTGTGTGTGTGTGTGTGTAACTCTTTCCATCTTAGAGTGAACATTCTATTTCTCTACTGAGCAGACCCTCTGAAGTTGAAGAAGCTGATCACTCCGCTCACTCTGGAAGAGGCTGACATAGCATTTATGCAGCATTTAGCTACTATGTACTCAACTCTCACCACGTCAAAACAGGTTGCAATCTGTGTGTGACTCTGACTGAAAAAAAAATGGATATTGGGACCAGTAAGCCTTAGTACCATGTATATCCTGGCATCTTCAGCTTTGTCCTTGGATTTGTACCTTTCTCCCATTAGTCTTTGCATGGTTGCTGCTATAGGCAAGCCTAGCACTGTTTGTGGCTTCAGTGTCTTCTGGCATGGGCTACTTGGCACCATGACTCAAAGGGAGCCACAACCTCTCACCTATATCCTTCATTGTATATCGGTATGGAAGGGATTGACCACTATAGTTTCTCCAAATACCACAGCTGGGTCATAAGGATAGGGTGGGGATAGAGACTGGACCTATTATTTTACTGGTATTGGGAACTCCCAGATTGGGGCCAAGGCATGAGCCTACCAAAGCTGGCAGGCACCTTCTCTCTAGCTTAAAGACATTGAGTTTTCTGGGGCACTGACATGAGCAGGGTCACATATCTAGTATGCTGTTATGGGCAGGGTTTGGACCCAAGTCTTCCTTCCTGGGGTCCCTGGGGTCAGGGTTGTATGCATTACACCATGTTACTGCTGATGTAGGTCATATTGGTTAAATTTGAGATTCACAGCATCCTGAGAGTATGTTCTGTCGTGGACCTAAGCCCATGAACTTCATCTCAAAATGATGTTATTTTATGCCTAAAATAAAATATAAGATTACAAAGGGAAACAATTATATTGAAATAAAGATGTACTTTTCTCCATCTAAGTTCATGGACCCCTTAGAGATCCATGGCTCCCCAGTTTAGAATCCATGTCTTAGATCATTTTGGTCAGCTTTGCTACCACACTTCACTCTCCCATTTGAGAGCCTTTACAACTGGGAGAGGCATACACAAGTAATTTATGGGATTCTAAAACTCAGAGTTGGAAAGAACCTGAGACATCGCCTAATTGAACCCCTTCATTTTAAAGATGTGGAAATACAGAGGCAACGCAACATAGAGGATAGAATACTGAAGTCAGAATCCTCCTCTGATGCTAGATATGTCCTCATGGGTAAATTGTTGACTCTCCGAACTTCAGTTTCCTCATCTGCAAAATGGAAATAATGCTGTCAGTTATCAATGAGTTGTGTAATGTCTCACAGACCAAAAGTAGACACATTTAGGAGAGGATCATAGATGTAAAGGTGTAATGGAGTTTAGAAGTTAGACCAATTAGACCAATCTCCTAATTTTACATATAAGGAAACTGAGGACTTGAGAATTCAAATGACTTGCCTGCTATTACACAGTTGGAATGGAACCTAAGACCTCTGACTCAAAACCTTTTGTTTCTACTATAGCCCATTACAGTACTTCTAGGATATGAATCCAGATGTTCAGATTCCAAATACAAGGTTTTTCCTACTCTACTCTATTGCGTTATATTTCATTAGATGGTCCTGGGGGAAAGGGGGTATATGCCAACATGCTATACAACTAAAGGCAAGTCCACAAGAACAAAATAACAGCAAACTTTCCTAGCAAGAACAAATGACAATAAGAATGACTACTTTTTCTCTTAAATTGTGTATTTATATTCTGCTTAATTTTTTGGCACCATTTTGTTCTCCCCTCCAATTGCTTCAATTGAGAAGCTATTAAACCGTTACCTTAGAATAATTTCTTCCCCTTGCTTTCTCCCATTCTCCTCTCATTCCACCAATAAAACACCAACAGCTTCTACCCAACCATTCTTTTATACAATGTGAACTTTTAAAAGCACGTCCACTAATGGAAAGAGCAATATTTTCTTCTAGATGAGGTTTTTAAACATTTTCCTAAATGTTAGTTTTCATATGCAAATATCATGAAAAAAAACAGCTTCAGTCTGCCAGGCATGATGCCAGTCAAGTTTCTGCCGGTGCTAATAGTCCAGATGTGAATGAAGACCATTAGTCAGTCTAAGTAACTAAAAATCAGGCAAATCTACTTTGCTTTGGGAATAAGTTTCACGTTTCTCAATCATCCAATGTTCCATCCTCTTGGAATATTTGCCTCAGTGAAAAGAGCCTAATTCAAAATCCTTGGCCTTCTTTTGTTTGGGTTAGTCATTAAACAGTACCTCCAGAAGGATGTCATTTTCTACTTTTGTTTAGGAAAAGAAAATCTACTGGCCTATTTGTTTCTTTCCTGGGCAGTATTCCTAGAATCATAGAATGAGTAGTACATTTTACATATGAAGAAACTAAGATCCAGGAAAGCTGTGACTCCTCCAAGGTCATAAAATGGTTAAGTAAAACTGGTGAGGTTTGAACTCAGATCCTCTGACTTCAGAGCCAGTGTCTTATCTTTCTAGTCAGGAACTCCTACTAGAAGTACTATGTTAGTCTCTTCACCTTCGAGGGCAAGAATTTGGAATAAAAACAATAATAATCACTCATTTATATAGTGCTTGAAGGTTTACATGGTTTATCATATACACAATCTCATTTAGAAACTCAAAAACCTTTGAACATCTCTGTCACATAAATTTTACATCAACAAGAAAAGCAATTGTAACATTTTATTGTTAAAAGCTTTCATGGCAACAAAGAAAAACCACCTGATTCAGGGTCCCACATCTGATAACAAATACAACATTCTGCCGTAGTAGCTATCACCCTACTTTCATTATGTGAGGAAAGAGATATGTTTCATTATCTGTTCAACAGGATTATTACTTAATTTCTCACTCAGAGCTATGTTTTTCTCATTTACATTGCTGTAGTAACAGTTCTTTCAGTTCTCCTGATTTCTCTCTGCATCAGCTCATACAAATCTTCATGTTTCTCTGAATTCCTCAAAGTTGTTATGTCTTACTTCATACATAATAACATTCCTCGCAGTGGTTATGTCTTACTTCACCATAACATTCCATTACATTCATATGTCGTAAACATTACTGCCCTGCCCCCACCCCACTATCCCTCAGTGTAATCTTAAAATCATTTAAGAAATCAGAAACATTTGGGCAACACTAAGGCTAGTTGTCTTGTTTAAGGATCTAGAGATGAAAGGGAAAATAGAGATCATAACCCAACCCTTTCATTTTATAGATGAAGAAATGGAGGCCCAGAGATTTTTTCCCAAGATCTCACAGCTAGCAAGCTTCAGAGATGTAATTTGAACCCAGGTCCTTTGATTTTTAGAGTCAGTAATCTTTCCATTGCATCACAAATCTCAATTAGAATTATTTTAACTGATTTTTTTAAATGTCATTGTTTCACTTTGAAATCCTGAATCTTATACCCTAAAATAAAGGGTTTCAAGGAACCAGCTTCCATACAGTGGGCTATTTTTGTTTTTGTTTTTTTTCCAATACATTCTATGCAGGTCTCTCTGTGACTTGTAAAGGTACTGTGTTTATGGAGGAAATATAAAAAAGCACAAGAGAGAATCCCAAGTCAGAACACACCTGGAGAACAATTCAGAAACCCAGGGCTTCATATAAATAAACATTTGGACAACATTGCAGCTGGTTATCTTGTTCGAGGATTTTTCAGATCTTTTTGTTTTTTTCTTTCCATTTCCTTCTGATGAGAATGTTGATGTTGAGGAAGATGTCAGAAGAGGGGAAGGAGAAAGGGGATGAGGATAACTGACATTTGTATGATGATTTTAAGTTTTCGAAAGCTTTACATACATTATCCATTTCTCTACTTATTAGCACCACATCAGAGGGTTTCTTCACTCTCTACATTGTCTCCAAAATTCTTCCATTAACATATTTGAGTGGGGAAGGTTCTCTGATGTCCCCAATTTAGGGGAAAAAAAAACAAATCCCCCCACCAGAGTAGATGTTTATTGCTCAGTAGCTAAGTCCTGAAGAACTACCTGAAGTACCCAGAGGCAAGGGACTTACCCAGGATCACACAGTAACTGTCCTACAGCGGATTCAAATTCAGACCATCTTCTATTCTATACATTGTGTATATCTATATCATCATATATTGTCTCTCCTCGATAGATTATAAGCTCCTAAAGGACAGGGACTGCTTCACTTTTGTCTTTATGTTTGATCAGCACCTAGAACAGCACCTGATACATTTCTGTTGTTCAGTCATATCTGACTCTGTGACCCTATTTGGGGTTTTCTTGGCAAAGATACTGGAGTGGTTTGTGCCGGTGTGTGCCTTCTCCAGCTCATTTTACAGATGAGGAAACCAAGATGGAAGGGGTAAAGTGACTTGTCCAGGATCACGTAGTTGGTAAGTATTTGAAGCCAGATTTGATTTAGGAAGATGAGTCTTCCTGTCTCCAGTCCCGGCACTCTTCCACAGCTCCACCTAGCTGCCCTGACCTGACTTGTAGTAATCGCTTACTATGTGCTTGCTGATTGGTTCCTGACTCTGAGACTCACATTTCACCCCCTATATCATGCTCCCTCTCCCATGAGGATAGGATTTCAAATCACCTTGTTTTTACTTATCTGAATAAATATCTTATCCCTCCACTCCCAACAAAAAGTGACCTCATTGAAGACAAAGACTGTGTCACTTTTTGTCTTTGCATCCTTAGCACTTAGATCAGAGCCTAACACATAACAGACACTTAAAAATTTTTAAATAAATGAATGAATGAATTTTTTAAAAGATACAGAGAGGAGAAAGTGCAAGTTTTCTCCTTTTCCCATCAGGGAAACAACATCTCATATTTTACTGGATTAGCTAATGTGTGCTCTGAAAGGAAATAGAAGGTCCCCAGGGGAAGAGGACACAGACCCTACATCCAAAGGGAGAGGATAAGCACAGTGGGAAATGTTAGATTTGGAGGCAGAATCCCTGGCTTCATATTCTGATTCAGCTAGTAACTACCTGCATGCCTTTGGACGAGACAGCTCACTTTTCTGGGCTTCCTTTTCCTTCTCTAAAATGAGACCACTGGACTAGAAGACTTTTAAGGGGACTTCAAGCCAGGATCATAGGTGTAGATCCTATGTTCCTATAAATCTCTGGTTTTATTCCTTACTACGTAGGAGGAGGTAGCAGGGAAAAGGAGATGTCTAATGCCTATTATACCGATCACAGTTTTGTCTTGGACCTATCCTTAGAATCCTGCAAACTAAAC
Source organism: Petaurus breviceps papuanus (assembly GCF_028583685.1). Lineage (NCBI taxonomy): Eukaryota > Metazoa > Chordata > Mammalia > Diprotodontia > Petauridae > Petaurus > Petaurus breviceps. The sequence goes on along the minus strand of NW_027185694.1, from coordinate 554,826 downwards.
TGGATCTGGTTATTTTAGGCTAGAGTAACCCTCCTCCCCCTGTACTTTCTTCCATTTCTAATGCAAATCTTTAAATCTACACTGGAAGTAAAGAGAGAGAAGGAAGCAGGACATTGGGTAATTGCTCATTTTGCCTTGAAAATTTTGCTTGATGATTTTGTTTAGGGTGTCGGAGCAAGAGAAGCAGAAAGGACCTTAGAGAAAATCTAAAGTTAATAGGCCACACTGGCACAGCACTTTGAGGGTTATAACATGCTTTTCTCAAGGTAATCCTATGAGGAGCAGAAATGTATTTGCAATGGAAAGGGAAACTATAAACTTTGCTGGTTTTGTACAAAATCTGAGTATAATCTTGGGAATATGATATTCTGTATTACTAGACCCTTCACATCTTTACTGACCTTTGAAATGTACAATTTTTCCACGTTCTAATCATTTGATCTTATATTTTGGCCCCTTCTGGCATGCCTTGAAGTTTACCGCTCTTTTCCATAGAAACAGGTCAAACAAGGGTGGCTAAGTGGTACAGTGAATAGAGCAGCGGCCCTGGAGTCAGGAGGACCTGAGTTCAAATCCCTCCTCAGACACTTAACACTTACTAGCTGTGTGACCTTGGGCAAGTCACTTAACCCCAATTGCCCTCCTTCCTCCCTCCAAAAAGCAAAAAATAAAGAAATAAGTCAACCTAACTAATGAGAAGTCAGGGAGGTATAAGAAATATAAAGCAATCTGCATCGATATAAAGTTTGAATTATAAAATATTTACAAACAAATATAGTTTAATCACCTTAGTTCAAACTAATAGTTGACAAAGGGTGACCAAGTGATAATAATAACTGACATTTATAAAATACATAATATTTGGTTTGAACTGTGGGATTCCTTGCTCTCCACCATACAACACTCCCTTTCCAGTACATAGGTAGGAGAAAGATCATAGAATTAGGGGGATAAATGAGGATCTTTAAGGTTTTATATCTGGTCCAACCTCCTTATTCTATAGTTAAGGTAACTGAGATCCACAAAAGGTAAGTAACTTGCCCAAGGTCACACAAGTAACAGCGTGGCAGAGCTAGGATTTGAACCTGAGTCCACTGACTCAAGATTCAACATGCTTTCCACTGAACTGTGTGAGAAGTCCTTCCTTCCAATTATGCTTTCATAATGAGGATCATTTATGATAATCATAAATGATCCTCATCATGAAAGCATAATTCTATTCTATTCTATATTATATATATATTCTATATTATTCTATAAATCTATTCATATGAGCATTTGAAGTACTTGAAAACAGGCTATTCTATTACATGAGAGAAATAAGAAAGAAAGAAAGAAAGAAAGAAAGAAAGAAAGAAAGAAAGAAAGAAAGGAAGGAAGGAAGGAAGGAAGGAAGGAAGGAAGGAAAACTAGCCAAAGAAATAAAGTTAATTAATCAGATTAACGTTGCCTTTTGCTTGTCAAATAAAGACTTCTTTTCTTCAGAAAAAGAAACATAAACCAACCCAAACCAAGTCCTCATTGCCACATTTGTGAGGTTGGGACTGTGCAGGAGGCTTATTATACCCCATATGACAAAAGGCCTTGATGAGGCTCCAAGCTTTCCACCAAACAGAGAAAATGTCCTCATTTGTGTTTGTCTCTATGGCTTCAGAATGTGTTTTGCCTTTGCTGTGTATGAGACATTAGTAGTCACAGGCAATTCCTCATCTTTGTGTTTGTTTTTCTTCCTGTTTATCTGCCTTCTAACTGTCTTCTCCCTTATGCTCAGAACTAGCCGTGGCATGAAAGAATATTGAAACTATATGTATAGCATATGGATGCTGAGCAATATCTTTTAAAATGCATTCTTTGTCAAGGGTTTCTGGAAGACAAACCAGGCCAAAGACAGAATGGCTGAAACTGGAGGTGCATGGCTATCCAGATTTAGGAAAGGGAAGGAGGGCAATGTGTGTACAGAGAACAGCTAGACATAAATTAATATGAAGAGGATTTTTTCTCTGGGAGCTCCAAAGATAGGAGAGATTTCTCTGTAATTCAGGGTCTTTTTTAAATTTAGCACCCTATCCATTAGGACTCTCTTCATACAACCATTCTGCCTCCTACTTAATAGTCACATTTATATAGAGCTTTGTAGCTTGCAAAGCGTGTTACATGATTTATCTCGACAATCCTGTGAGGCAGGTACCAAAGGTATTATTATCCCTGATTTACATAAAAGGAAACAGACTCAGGCTCAAAGAGGTTGAGTGACTTATATACAGTCATAAAGACTAAACTAGAATTTGAACCCAATTCCTTCAGGCTAAATAATATATGCTACACTGTCCCATTCCCTTGGTCAAAATACAATGCTATTCTTCCAAATCTTTAGCTTGAGGAGGTAACAAAAGTAAGGAAGTCAGCCCAATGTACAATTTTGAAAAAAGGATGCTTGTCTTTAGTACCCTTAGTCTCCCTTTTCAAAGTTCCTGTCAGTCCTCAGAGACCACTGTGCCAACCAGACTGGCCAGTCCTCTGATTCTTTAATCTGCCCAAACTAGACAGTAACCCATGTGTAACAACAATGCAATATTCACAACAACCATGATGACCATAAATATGCTAGTATAGTTGTGAATCACAAAATGTAACAGGCTCTCCACATGGAGGACAAAGCCAAAGCATTTATTCAAATACCAGAAAGTCAAGTCCCCAAACCAGAAAGTCAAAGTCATTACAATAGCCGCAAAGTTGGTACACATAGTTAATGCACTGAACACCCACATTCCCAAGCCTTCCAAACAAAACAGGCTCCCTCAGGCAAAGATCCTCCTCACTTACTCCCTTGAGCAAGGATCTTCCTCTCCTCCCTCATGGTAGCTGCTCAGGCTCCATGCTGTTCACTCCAAGCAGTTCTGGCTCCCAGCAGTTCTCATTCCTGGCAGTTCTCAGCAGAAGTTCTGGCTGGCTCTCAGAAGAAGTTCTGCCACCACAAGTTCTGTTCTCAAAATCTCTTCCCTCTCCGGCCTGGGCCGCTCCTTATATGTGGTATTAGCTCCTCCCTGCCCCACCCCTTCCTGCTATGTCAGCAAGTTCATCCCACTGTGGGATTCACAAGTTCTGTGTCTTAATACTTGACACAATTATGAACTTGAAACTGCATGCTAAGTACCTGTTAGCTTGCCAATACAAGGTACATGGAAGACCTTCAAATCCCATTACCATTACACCATGCCCAGGATTTCTCTGTGTCTACCCTTTCCTCTTCTCCACCCATTGGAGCCTTCTCTCAGCCTGATTATACATAGTGGGTATAGCCAAAGAGAAAAATCCAGAGGACTTCGATTGCCACTGTACTTGAGACCCAGAGAGAATCGCACCTTGAAAGCAACTCATTTTCAAGGAATCTGTACATCTAAGAACAGAATACCCCAACTATCATGATTCTACTAAGGAATATATGAGACAAGGGAGGTTAAAAATCAGATCTTCCAGAGCACAGGTGTGACCCCACAATGGCATACCTAAACCAAGGGGACTTGGCCGAACCCTAACAGCCCTGCAGCCAGTGAGCAAAATTACTGTACCCCAAAGATGTTAGCATGTCTCCATCACAGCTAAAGAGGACATCCTCTAAAGTGCTAAAAGAATGGAAGAGGAAATGGGGAACAACTCTGTATTTCCCCACTCTGGTCTTATACAAGAGAGTTTTCTCGTCTCTGATGAGTTTTCTGGAAAAATTGTTCTCTTTGTACATGGCAGCCTATGAATTATCCCACTATAGATATTAAGAAAGTTCTGAAAAACTGATTCATGCTGAGATATTGTTGAGTGATAAGGCAATTGTTTTTTGTTTCTCTTTTGGTGGGGAAGGGAACATTTTCAGGGGTGTGTTTATAAATATTTAACAACCAGCTGAGGGGGGGAATGGGGCATGTATCCATGACACATCTCTAAGTTTAATTTGCATTATTAACATTCTCCATCACTTTCTCAAATTTAGACAATCAACAAAACAACAATTCCAGCCCTGATTTCTAATGTTTGCCAATTTCTAAGGTATAAATGTTCACACTGAACATTTAACCATTGACTCAGCTGATTCAAGCTGGCTCCAACAAAAGGGAAACCTTTAACTTGGAGAAATAAATTTGTGGTGGTGTAAATTTCAAGCATGGGGTGGGTGCCAGAGAGATACTTTTAGTCAGAAGAGCCTTCTCATCATGCTCTCAAATGACAGCATAGAGATGACTTTCTACTCTGATCAAGCAAAAGCTAACCCTGATACTGGACTGTGGAGGTTAAAGGAGGAGGTAGTGGGGGCTGAGTGAATGAAATCCCAGAAGACTGAGAGTGAGAGGTTCCTTTAAAAGAAAATGTTATTGATATTTGTTATTTTACATGACTTCCATTTCCTGGCATACCCCCTTACTCCCCCACCCAGAGAGCTCTTACAGCAAAGAATAAAAGGGCGGGGGGAGGTTGTTCAGCAAAATTAACCAATCCGGTCAACCAAATCCAATAGTATATGCAGTGTTCTACGCAGTCACCCACTTTCTGTGAGAAAAAAAAAAGGAAAGGGAGTGTATTTTCATCTCTCTTCTTTTGGGTCAAGCTTGGTTATTATAAATACACAGTATTCAATGTTGATTGTTTTATATCACTGAAGTCATGGTATATACTGTTTTCCTGGTTCTTCCTACTTAGTATCAGTCCATAGAAGTTTTTTTTTTTTTTAAACAGGAAAGGGAAAGTAGAATCTGGAAGCAAGTCCCAGAGCTGATATGTATAAGTGCATAACCATCCTCTCAGAAACCAGGTAACAGTCTACTTTGTAAAAGTTGATGGAAAGGAGAGTTCTTTGGTATATTGATGTTAAAAGCCCTGAATCAGGAGGATTTGGATTTTGATGATTATTGATTTCATATGGGAAAATTCTTTAGGAACTTATGAGACTTTAGAGGAAAGCTTTCCTTTATAACCTAGACTAATTATTTCTACTTTAATTAATGATAGTAGTTGATGGGAATTATTTCATTAACAAAACCACTCATCTCTGGAGGACTGCTTACAACCAAGACAAGGTTCCCATAGCCTCTCTTTAGGATCAGTAGAAGTATCTCATTGCTGCTGTTTTGTGAACCTACCCATCTGTTCTGGATTCTAAGAAGTTGTCTCTTATCCGCCAGGATGAGCAAAATTCCCATACACTTCACTGTGTCCATCCTGAATGCTAAATACTAGCCCATGCCTGTATGTTTAGAATCTGCTTCCATCTTTCCTGGATCCTCCTGCCCAGCTCAAGGTTCTGGATAGTAAATTGGGTTTTATAATTCCTGGCTGTGACCTCTACCTAGCTTAGGCCTCTGCTCCTCTTTTTGAAGGAGCCATGAACTCCCAAACCTCCACTTAAGGAGGGCTCTCAGTCCCCCAACTTTGCATTTCTCACCTGTCTGCACTACTCTGGGTCATCTCTGACTTCTCCACCATGTCCCAGAGTTGGGGGCCTTCCTGGGCCACCTCTCCACCTCCCACCCCACCCACTGTTTTTCAGCTTTCTTTTGTGCATTGTCTCCCTCCATTAGATTGTAAGCCCCTTGAGGGCAGGCACTATCTTTCTTTGATCATTATTTGTATCACCAATTCTTAGAAGAATACTAAGTACTCAGTAAATGCTTCTTGCCTATTGACTTGGATCTCTAAATGCCAAGACAAATGTAAGTCTTTCTTCTTTGATTCAAGGCCATGCTTGTGTGCTCCAGTCAGTTGTAACAGGGCGTTTTTGTGCCTGAAGCACACTTTACAAAACCCAGTGGGAGAAGCGGTACAAAATGTGTCCTCGGATCAACTTCCAAAGTCAAGTTCAGCTGAGGCTGGGGATACAGAGACCCCAGTCCATAGTAAGACTGCTCTACCCCAAAGATGGAGTTGAAGGGAATTATTCAAGTTTGGCAGCCCTGGGAAGGAAGTATTGGTCACCTCATTTTAAATAATGAGGAAAGAACTGGTATTAGGAAGATATAAAATCAAGTTTTCTCTCTGACTCACACTGCCTGTGTGACTGAATAAGTCACTTACTGTCTCAGGACTATAAGCAAATGATTAAGACTCTCAGTGGCAGAGAAAGTGCCAGCTTAACATTGGAAGGGGGAACTTCTGCATTTAGGAATTCCCTATATAAATGAAATCAAAGGTTGAATTCTTATTTTTTCCCTTTCTCTCTCCTTGCAAACAAGGTACTAAACTCAGCTGGTTTTAGTTACTGAAGGAATATCTCTACTGTGAGTGCCCTCTATATTTTTGGTGCCCTGGGTTCAAGTTCTGTTTGTCCCTCCCTAGTTATGATTTTTTTTCTCCAGTGTAATTCATTGATACTCTCTAAACACTATTTTGCTTGTGGTGCATAGCAGTAAATACCCTGCTCTACCATCCAGGCCGGACTTCTCCTTCAAATTGTTTCTATACTACCCTGTCCCATGGCTACCCGTGACCCTGACCTGAGCACAGATGTTCTGTCCTGGTTAGGGCCATTAGGAAAAAATCTGCAATTTGGTTAGCTCTGAGGCATCATTTGAACAAAGAAGACATTTCTTTAGGAAGGAAGATAAGCCATCCCTGAGAAACCTAATGCTATTATTTTAACATAAAATAATATTTTAGTAGAGTAATCAAGGAAGTCACTCAAAATTTGGTCTAGATGCCAGCTCTGAGGAAGTTGACAGCAGTGCAACATACAAATAGCTTTAAGAATTGAACCAAACTTGTTAAAACAAGTACTCAAAGGGGCAGCCAAGTAGCACAGCAAGTAAGAGCACCAGCTCTAGTGTTGAGAACACCTAGAGATCGAATCCCGGGCTCAGACACTTAGCACCCACCCAGAAACACCTGGCCTTGTAACCTTGAGCAAGTTACTTAACCCCAATTGCTTTAAAAAAAAAAAGTACTCAAGAAAAGCAATTAGATGAAGTCTTTTAACTGGAATCAAGGCTTGGCCTTTAAAAATTTGCAGCATCCCTCTCCCCAACTTTCAAGCCATATCCCACTATTTCCACATAGCACATCAGAGCACTGGACTGGACCCTCTTCAGTCCTGAAAGCCAAAGCTCTAAACAGGCTCAGCAAAGCCTATGAGCAGACAAGGGCAAATTGTGAGAATCCAAAGCCTACTGAGGTCTACTTGGGGAACATATGGAATTCAAATATTCAGGAACACAAATTTCCAGCTTTGAAGTTAGGAAGATGTTGAGGATTATTTTATTCTCTCGATATCATTAGCTCACTCAGACCAAGTTATCACAAAAGGATAATAGAAAACTGTTGGACAAAGTGCCCCATACTGAGCCAATATACAGATTTCCCATAGGGCTTGGATTAGCAGTTCTGTTTCCCATTCTAATTGGTCAGAGAAGGGTGTAAGTGATAAGTAATCTAAGAATCTACCACTTCTTAAAATTCCCATATTTCAAATGGAAAAAAATAATAAAGCAAGCATGATATAGTTTGGAAGTAGACATGAGCTGTTCTGAGTCAGGCCTATCTTTGGCTAGTTCAGAAATTCAGTTTTAGGATTAGAATATAGTAAAATCTTCATGGACCATAAAAAAAAACAATAAAACACAATAAAATCAGTAATAAGAATAAAAAGGATACAATTCCCACTTAAATTCACATAAAACACTACTCCTCTCTGTCTTCATATTAACCACAGCAATAAGCAATCATAAATGAAAAAAGTATTACTGAAAAGCAAAAGGATTTCTATTACATTCTCTAAAGCCCCAAATCCACAAATGCAGAGCCTTTCATGACTCTTGCCTGAAGGATCTATCAAGTCTGAAGGACTGTCTCCTTAAAGGGACCTATCCCAACCTATATAAAATAAATATCTTTCCCATCCCATTGACTGGGTCATGATTAAGTGGATAGTGCTACATGATCCATACAATGGAATATTGACTTGTTCTAAGTTATGAATATGAAGAATGCAAAGAAGCATAGGAAGATTTATATGAACTGATGCAATATGAAGTAAGTAGAGCTAGGAAAGCAATATACACATTAACCACAACAACGTAAAAGGAAAGAACAAAATAAAAACCCTTAATGTTGGCTTATTATAATGATCAGGCTTACTTGAAGAGAGGAAAAAATAACTCCTTCCTTTCTTCGGAAAGGTGGGGGCTTGTGGGTGTGAAACATTGCATACATTTACACTGTAACCACTTTAACCCATGTTTTCCTCACCTCTTGACAAGACCATTGAGATAAACTTATAGTCTTCATACATCCAGTTTCTCACCTCTCCAAATTATCATCTATCTATATAGCTGCCACTAAAGCTCACATTACTCTTCTACTCAAGAAATTCCATCACCTTTAAGAGGCCTTTCCTGATTACCCCAGTCGTTAGTACCACACCAAATCATTTTGCGTATTTATCATGTTTACCTGTCTACATATTGTAACCCCCCAAGTAGAATGTAAGTTCCTTGAGGGAAGGAATAATCTTGTTTTTATATTTGTAATATATACTTAGAAGAGTACCTAGCATACAGTTGGTGCTTAATAAATATTCATTGAATTGAATTGTTTTAGCCCCCATCCTATCAGCTCCTGTCTTCATTCCCTAACCCTTCCTGGTTCCTTTTAGGTAGTTAGAAAACACATATTTGTACACAATCTTATTTAAAATAATAGAAAACAGGTTAACACCAATGCATTGAACAGGCACACTTGGAGTCAGTAATCCTCCTTCAGGCCCCACATCTTATGTGCCCTCACCCCAGCATCAGGTAGTCTAAAAGCCTGGACATTCAGCACCTCACAGCAACGCTAGGGGGTAGATACTATTATGATCTCTATTTTAGTTGAAGAAATTGAAGCAGAGAAAGTTAGGTGACTTGTCCAGGGTCACATAGCTAGTAAAAATCTGAGGCCAAATTTGAACTCAGGGTTTCCTGACTCCAAGCCCAGAGCTGTATCCACTGCACTATGTAGATGCTTGGCAGGGAATAGGTGAGAGCATTCTCTCATGACAAATCCTCCAAGGGAGAGCAGTATATGCAGGTGGGATACAAAGATTTGGAAACTTCTACTGTTCACTCTCAAAGATGGCATAGGCTGTGAAAGTAGGATGTACCCAGGATGTTACATCTGCTTACTGATCCCCAACCCTGCCAGCGTCATATACCAGAGCTTTGTCTCTGTCTCTGTCCCTGTAATACTGAGAAGACCTAAAGGTGAGTTTCTGGTTGATAACACTTCTGGTATATTGTTGTTGTTGAGTTTTTTTCAGTCCTGTTTGACTCTTCCTGACCCTATCTGGGGTTTTCTTGGCAAAGATACTGCAGTGATTTGCCGTTTCCTTTTCCAGCTCATTTTACAGATGAGGAAACTGAAGCAAACAGGATTAAGTGACTTGCCTAGGGTCACATAGCTAGTAAGTGTCTGAGGTCAGATTTGAACTTGTGAAGATAAATCTTCCTGATTCCAAGCCCAGTGCTCTATCTGCTGTGCTATCTTGCTGCCCAGAACTGCTTAGTGATTCCCTACTCTACCAGAGTGATACTTTAACTTTGTCTCTGTCCTTGTCACACTGATGGGGGTTTCCTTTGTCCCTGTGGGATGAAAAATACACCGTCCAACCAAGACATCTGGAGACAGAAAAGGCATGCAGGCTTCCATTTTCCTAATCTCTCTCCTCCCATTCAAATTTGCCTCTTTTAAATCTCTCTCTCTCCCTTGCCTTGTTCCATCAATCCTATAACCTGGCATTATCCTTGAATGTATTTACCCTTGAAGCATTCTTTGGGAAAGGTACAGGTACTACATTCACAATAGCCTTGTTCAGTAATTATTATGGGTACTATTGCCCCCATTTTATAGATGAAGAAACTGCAGCTAAGAGAGATTAAGTGACAAGATCTTTCTTCTCTACTGAGGCTAACTCAAATACAAATCTGAGATGGAATTTGAACCCAAGTCTCCCTTACTATAAGTCCGGTGTGCTATCTGTTCACTTAACTTCCCATTGAGTCAGTTTCCTCATCTGTAAAATGAGAGCTGTAATTCTTGTGGGAGGTGCTCCCAAAGGTTCATAATGAGGAAAGTGTGCAGCCCACCACCAGTGTTTTGAGACCTGTTCAGTCCAGAAATCCAAATTTGGCCTCAGATTCTTACTAACTGTGTGACCCTGAACAAGTCACCTAACCTTTCTCTGCTTCAATTTCTTCAGCTAAAATGGAGATGCTATGGGTGGGTGCTATGGAAAGAGAAGCCCCATGATCACATTCATTGGAAAGAAACTTCTTTATCCCATTTGTTCCCCTACATGAGGTTATGTCTCCTAGACGACATCCATCATATGTTTTTCCTCCTGACAGTGTTTAAATCCATCATTCCAGGCTCCTGGCTTTGTTTTAATTATTAGCCATGATTAGATACTCTGAGGGCTTTGGAGCAGCCGGGCAATTGAACACATATAATTTTCCTGATTATTGCCCTGACTCAGCCTGGAACAAATACAAACAAACAACAGAAGTCAGAGAAGGGGTGTTTGTTTTCTCAGCTTGATCAGGGTGATTTTACACCTCTTTCCCATTTACACTAATGAGCATTACATGAGTAATTCCCCCCACACAATGAGTACAGATCCTGAAGTCCCTTCCCTGGAATTCTAAAGTGGTGGCAATGATTTAATGTAATTGACTGCGTACAGCCCTAGACCGTGATGTGAAGCACCTGGGTCTGCACATGCATCCAGAATTCTTATAAATAGCATGGTGGTAGTGTCAAGGATTCTTTCTTAAATGCGTTCCACACAGACAAATGTCTCATGACCAAATGCTGGCTAATGCTCACTCTGAGGAGGGCATAATTAGAAAATCTATGCATTTAATAATAATAACAACACCCCAGCGTGCTGACCTGCTAGGAAGGGAGCCAGGAGGGAAAATGGTGGTGTGTCTGTCTATCTCGGCCAGGCAGCTCACATACTTGGGCTTCCCTGCAGTGGGGGACCAATACACGTGAAGGGGGAATCTGTGATGACAGGTTCATTCAGATCCAGGTTAGGCTGCAATTCTGCAGAGGCTCTTGTACTGAAACATGACCTCATTCCTCTAAGAGTGTTCTTGAGAGCTGGGCATTAGCCAGAGTTCAGTCTTTAGCTAATATGTGTGTATACATGTATATGTATATATGTGTGTGTGTGTGTATGTATATGTATATATGCATGCACACGTATACATATAAATATTCTTTTTGTTTTGTTTTGGAGGTTGGAAGGTAGGGCAATTGGGGTTAAGTGACTTGTCCAAGGTCACCGGTTAGGTTTTTGTGTTAAGTGTCTGAGGCCATATTTGAACTCAGGTCTTCCTGACTCCAGGGCTGGTGCTCTATTCACTAAGCCACCTAGCAGCCCCTACATATATAAACATTCAAATATCTTAGCCTAAATAAGACTGCTGTTAATATCATTAACGCAATGGAAATTAAGACAATTAAGACAATGGAAAAGTTGCTAGATAGGACTTTAGAGGCCACAGGTTCAAATTCCGGTTCTGCAAATTCCTACCTGAATGACCACAGATGCATTAATCTTCCTGGGCCTCAATTTTCTCATCTGTAAAATGAGAGTTAGATTATATGATATCCAAGGCCTCTTATAGCTCTAAATCCTATGATCCTATGATCAAGGCTTGGTCTTGCGCAAGTGATGTGGTCTCTCTGGCCCTCAGTTTCTTCATCTGTGAATTGAGAGGAAGAGAATGAGATCACACTAGCTTTGTTCATAGGATCACAGGGCTCTGTATGGGACCATCTAATCTAACACTCTCATTTTACAGATGAGGAAACTGAGGCCCAGGGAACTTTAGTGACTTAAACAAGGTCACATAAGTAATAAGAATCTGAGGTAATGGCTGAACCCAGAACCTCTCACTCCGACACAGTGGTCCTTCCATTGTGCCACTGACTTCCACAGTCACATCCCCTTTAAGGCTGGATTTTGTTCCTCTGACAAATTGCAGAGTATTGCAACATGACAGCAGAACAATAGAAATGTGAATTGCTCACCCACAACTCAATGGTCCTCTTCCCCTTTCTTTCTGCCACACAAATAGCATTCAGTCCAAGTCTTTTGTTACAACTTTCATGAACAGAGACCAGAAGGGGAAAAAAAAACCTGTTAAAAGGATTATTGCTGTGTGGACAATGCCCATATTAATATAGTGTTCTAAGATTTACAAAGAGTTTTCCTAACAATAACTCTGTTAGGTTAGTGAAAGTATTATTATCTATCTTTTTATAGATGGGGAAGCAGAGAGTCACTGATCTTAAGTGATTTTCCCATAATCACACAGTTAGTAAAGTATCAGACCTGGGAGCTAAATCTCCTGATTCCAATTCCAGCAATCTTTACTATATAACTGGGCCCCAAATGCAAAATATGAGAGTACTAAGAACCTTCTTTTCTGCTGAAAGCAAATAAATGAAATACTCTATTTCTGTTGGCCATCTCCTATGACATGGACATACTCTTTATAAAGAATTTTTGGACTCATCTCTATTACCACAGATTACAGAAGGTCTGAAATATTAGGAAAATAGAAGAGAGAAGGTTGAAGGGGCTGTGAGAAGACAGGAATACTAATACTGTTGGTGGACATTAGAATTCCCAACTTTTCTAGGCAAAACTTTGTGATTATTCAAGAAAAAGTACTAACCCTATTCAAATGCTTTGGCCCAGAAATTCTATTCCTGGGCATATGGTTGTAATGGTAATGGAAATGGGAAGATCTTTCCCATCCATTAACAGGCCCATGTGACCTGCTTAAGCTGTATGAGTTTGAGTCACATGAAGCCTGTGGTGGGAGGAGTTTGCTGAATGGGTGGAGCAGGAAGGGTGGATCAGAGCCCAGAGGATGTTGGTCACAGTAGTTAGAGCTGAGAGAGAGAGGAAGCAGGCCGTGAACTGTGAGTGTTCTTTTTCAAGAAGGCCCTAGCAGGGGGGAGGCTTGGGGATTGCAGTGCCCCCTATAGTGTTATTGTATATAGATTTCTTTGTTGCTACGATGGATTTGGCTTTCTGGTGTTGGGATTCAACTTTCTGGTGTTTGAATAAATGTTTGGTTCTGTTTTCCAAGTGGAGAGTCTGTTATATTTTGTGATTCTGAATTACACCAGCATATACATAGCTGTTGTAGGCACTGTGAATATCATGTTGGTACTACATTGGTTTAAGAAGTCCAGTGACAGAAAGAATAGCCACAATGATATTTTTTTCTAGTGGTAAAGAACAAGAAATATAGTAGGTAACCGTGAATTGGGAAATGAATGAATAGATTGTTATGTGAATTAATGAAATAGTATTATAAAATAAGAAATTGCAAATACAAGGAATTCAAAGAAGTAGGGAAACCCTGCATGAACTGATGAAGAGTAAGGAAGGCCAACCTGGAGTACAATATATATTATAATTTCAATAAGAAAAGTGAAAACAATACTGAAAAGCAGCCAAATTCTGATTGTTGTAACCAAGCTCGACCCCAGAGAACTGATGACAAAAAAATAACCCAACCCACTTCCCTTCTCTCAATAGGTAAGTGGGAGTCTGCAGACAAAGAATGCTGAATGTTACCAGATATAGTCATTGTATACATTGGTTTTGCTTAACTTTTCTCCATCTATTATAAGGAATTGTTCCATTAGCAGGGAGGGAAAAAAAGTAATATATTGGAAAATAACCATCATGTAAAAACAAAGGCATAAATAAAACTGTAAAAAATATAAGAAACATGTCATTGATTACCTAAAATTCTCTATAATCACTTGTTTATTATAAAACACCCTGGATATTACATGTACAAATTTAAAATAAATGTACTGTGATGTCAGCATTTCTGCATGTATTCAAACCTTGTTTCAGTGAAAGTTCACATGATCACTACACCTGCTTGCAACTGTCCTAGACTAGGCAATCAACATGGATTAAAACAACAATCTACAAGAGCGTGACCCAAGTATTCTATTACCCAACAAAGTAACAGTTTGTACTTATGGGTTGGGATAGGAGAATTTGTAAAGAAATATCTTATGGATATTAAGAGACTTGGACTTCGGGCCAAAGGCTGAATATAGTTTGCATTCTTTGGGTCAAGATCCATTGCCTAGACTGATTTATCTACATTGTGATTTGATTGTTGTGGAATTTTCCTTCATTTTTACTCATCTGGTTTAAGTTATGTTGTTTTAGCAACATCTGGAACAAACCAGAATTAAAATATCTCCCAGTTATGTATTCTGTGGTGGTCTGATCCAACTGGGATCTTCATGTATTCAGTCCCAGGGACCACGGCTCTAAGCTAGATCTAAGGAGCTTTATGTCTTTAATTCAGGAGAAAAGGAGGCCTTAGTGGTTCTTCTCTTTCCCCGGGCACTCCAGCAATGCTTCTGCCTCCCTGAAGACTCCCCACACCGACCATCACTTGATCATGTTTTCACTTGCATCCCTGTATACATCATGGTGTTCTCACCCAACTAACGCTCACAATTCATCATGGTCTCCAGAAATCTATCATCTCACAAGATCACATCAACATTGAAACTTACACCTCCTCAGAACCCCTTGCCCCTGGGCCTTCTCCCTTCCTTTGAATGGAGAGGGTGGAGGGTGGGCATCAAAGAGGTCCTCCCAGATATTTCACTTAAGAAGGGCACCCAGGACAGCCGCCTCATCGTTTCCCACCCAGCTTTACTCCATCGGAATTCATCATGCCTTGGCCTGGGTACCCTTTCTGCATCCCGCTCCCCTTTTGGCTTCTTATGCACTATCTTCCTCTATTAAACTGTGAGCTCCTTGACAATATAGGGACTGTCTTTTACCTTTTCTTATGTCCTCAGCACTTAGTACGGTGCCCAGCACATAGTAGGCCCTTCATTGTTTATTGACTGACTGAGTCTCTTAAGGTTGTTTTCTGCATTTTTTTGATGACAATGATCCCCTAATTGCAATTGCTGGCAGTTAAGTTATAAATATGCTATAACAGGGGTGGCTAGGTGGTGCAGTGAATAGAGCACCAGCCCTGGAGTCAGGAGGACCTGAGTTCAAATCCGGCCTCAGACACAACACAAAAACTAGCTGTGTGACCTTGGGCAAGCCACTTAACCCCAATTGTCCTACCTTTCCCCCTCCAATAAATGAATGAATGAATGAATACATATACATATATATATATATATATATGCTATAATAATCCTTCCTCACAGAGGTACTTTCATTCCT
The DNA here is from genome assembly GCF_028583685.1 of Petaurus breviceps papuanus. NCBI lineage: Eukaryota > Metazoa > Chordata > Mammalia > Diprotodontia > Petauridae > Petaurus > Petaurus breviceps. Next base: position 539,561 of record NW_027185694.1, on the reverse strand, counting down.
TATCCCAGAGCAAAAGTCCCTAAGGAAAGAGCTGGCTCTCACTTTTAGAAGCCAAAGGCCAAAAGAACAACTTCTAAACAATTTAAAATGAATGTTGTAACATCACAAAGAATAAGCTTGGCCTGAGAAGACATCTCTCCCCACTCCCTTGCAGGGATGGAGTATCTATGGATATGGAACATAATAGATGATGTCAGATTTTTTGGATGTTTTGATTAGCTTTGTTGATTTTTTTTCTCTTCCTCTTTTTAAATTTTTAAAAGTCTGTTAAAAAGAATAGTTCTCTGGGAGGGGTGAGAACATAGGGGGAAATCTAGGCAACATAAAATATCTGTTATCACCTGCCTCACAGAGTTGTTATGAAATCAAACGGAATATCTTATGTAAAGCATGTTGCAAACCTTGAAATGCTATTTTAAAATTATTATGTTCTGTGCCCATTCCATAGGTGCTTAATTGATGTTCTGTTTCTCTCTGCATTTCTTTACCTATTCTCTACCCATCTACCTGTCTGTCTATCTGTCTGTCTGTCTGTCTATCTATCTATCTTTCTGTCTATCTGTCTATCTATCTGTCAGTCTAGCTATCTCTCTGTGTCTAGCTATCTGTCTGTCTGTCTCTTGGTCCATCTGTCTGTCTCTGTATATCTGTCATTCTATTTATCTATCTAGTGGTTCACCTATATATTTATCTGTCTGCCTGTCTCTGTCTTATCTATTTGTTTGTTTGTCTATTTATTTGTCTGTTACTCTGTCCATCTAGCTGTCTCTGTCTATCTGTCTGTCAGTCTATCTCTATATCTATCTATCATCTATCTATATATCTACCTACCTACCTATCTATCTATCTATCTATCTATTATAGAAGCCAAAAAATTATCACTTGGAGGCCTGGGGATGATTAATGGTCTTCAAACTTAACTAGGCTGGTATTTGGATGACAGACAAATTGCTAGGCCTTTCCAGTGTGGTGTAAGGCCTGCCACAACTTCAGTTTTCCTGGCATAGCCCTTAAGAGTGCAGAGTCAACTCTCTGCCATAATGAGGCAAGACTTTAATGATGGAATACCATGACTATATAACAACTTTTACCTGTGCAAACATTTGCACAGAACAGAGCATTCATATTACATAATTTGAACTACTAGCATTAACTATGCCCTTTGTAAATAAATATTTCTACTGTCTGCTATCAACTGATTTTGAGGATTCACATAACATTCAGAATCAGGAGTTTGCTTATCTGTAAAATGATGGCATAGGGCTTGATGAACTCCAAGGCAACATGTAACAATGGCGGATTTAGAGCCAGAGGACTTTGGCCCTACTCCTAAGCAGGGATCAAATCCCTGCTCATCTCCTGGCTACTGCTGTGACCTTGATCAAATCACTTGTCCTCTCTAGGCTTCTATTTCCTCATCTTTAAAATAAAGGAATCAGACTAAATGGTCTCTGAAGTCTCTTCCAGCTTGAAGTATATGATTCTTTGGTCCTCAGGTTCCTGGAAGCCTTAGAACTATGAAACAATCCTGTAATCAATAGGCTTTGAGGGACATATTTTTATGAGTGGATATCACAGCTGTCTTCTCTGATGTCAACCTTGGGGTCAAATGTATCCCCACTTCTCTTAGGAGCTGTTTATAGTTCTGTCATTCATCAAGTTATTGACACTCTGTTCTAATCCATTTTCATATTCAGCCTCATTGCCTCATAGCAGGTAATGAGTTCCAGAAGTGTATTACTTTACCATGTTAAGAAGAACTTCCTTGTATTTGCTCTAGACTTCCTTTGATCAAGTTTCAAAGGGTGCTCCCTCATCCCAGTATTTTAAGATTTAGAACAAGTCAATGTTCACCTTATCTGCACCCTTTATGATTGTGCCAGTTATTCTTTTATTTCATCAGTTTTTACTTCCTAGATTGAAAAATGGCCATTTCTCTAGTTTCTTATTAGACAGCCTTCTCATTAACTGGATCATTATAGCTGCTCTTTTTTAAACCTTTATGGTACATAGTAGGGGCTTAATAGATAGTAATTGTTTGATTGATACCATAGTTTCTGTTAGGTTCTCCTTCAGGCAAAGGGATCACAGCTATGAACATATTACAATATGTATATATGCCTATATAAATACACACACATTCGGACCGGGTAGGTGGCACAGTGAATAGAGCACCGGCCCTAGAGTCAGGAGAACCTGAATTCAAATCTGACCTCAGACACTTAACACAAAACTAGCCATGTGACCTTGGGCAAGTCACTTAACCCTAATTGCCCTACCTTCCCCTCTCCAAAAAGCAAAAAATAAATAAATAAATAAACACACATTATATCATTTGTGTAGGTAACTACCTTAATGGAAACCCTATGCCTTAATGCAATTTAGTAACTGACCTGTAACTTGTGGTCTTAGAGAATTGCTTAGAGCTAAGGACTTATCCATAGTCACACAATTCTATAGAAGAGTAGGAAAGTCTTTTCGTTTTCTCTACTCTTCTTGCCAGTGCCTGCCATTTTTGTTCACTTAATGGCTCCATCTGCACGTGTGATCCATGTCCTTAGGGCACAACCTATAATAATTGCCAGGTTCCTTTCCCAGACAGGTCAAAGACCTTCATTTTCTCTGTGTAGTTTACACTTTGGGATATTTAGTCCCTAAATGTATATACATTAAAATGCTTCTACTTTTTTGCTGACTATCACAGATTTGAAAGATTTTCCACTTGTCTACCTAAAAATAGTTATTGTGCTTAAGCACCAAGTAATTAAACTTAATTACCTCCATACCAGGGATAACTAATTTTGAGTACTCTCAATGTTCCCTGAGTCCCCATAAATCAGGGTTCAGAAAGGCAGTTTCACTAACCATTGTTTTCATTGTTTCTAAATCCCTTCATAGATTGTACTCCTGGTCCCTTGAAAAGATTTTTATCGTTGTTTCATGAAAGATTATCCTCCCTTCTCCCCGAATACCATTAACTAGAGTGTTTAAGTCAGCTGTGCTATGTAAGCAACCTAATTATCTGCTCTACATTAAAACTTGAGGTATAGGGTCTGGTGAGGATGTGTATTATAATGGATAAGTCCTAAACTTGGAGTCAGAAAGACTTGAGTTCAAATCCTATATCAGACATTTATTATGCGACCCTTGCAAAGTCCCTTAACTTTTGTGATTCTCAGTTTCTTGTGTGTAAAATAGGGATAATAATATGTACAATGAATGTTAAAAGAATCAAATGAAATAATGCACATAAAGCACTTTCTAAACCTTAACTCACTGCACAATTTCATGGATCTAAAACCAGAAGTAGAGACTTTAGACTCGTAGAACCAGAGGCAATCTAGTCTGACCTCATTTTACAGAAAAAGAAACTGAGGCCTGGGGAGGTTAAGGTCACACAGGTTAGTAAGTGCCAGAAGCATGATTTGAATTCATGTTCTCTGATCCCATAGTCAGTATTTTTTCCCAATGTGCTGCTTATTACTGGTGTTCAAGAACATGAGTCCACGATTGACCCAACTATGACCTTCAGCAAATTACTTTTCTTCTGCTGGGGAGATCCATCTAGGACATCATTGCTCTCCAAAACTACAGTTTGTGGAATTATTCCACTATTGCAAAGTAAATAGATTAAAACTAAGGTGTCGCCTTAGCAGGTCTAGTGCATATCACACAGTTAAAATCCAAACATGATTTATTAAGTAGGAAGGGAATAGTAAGGACATGCACAAATTTCATTTTCATTCCAACGGTCAAAGCCCATCATTCTTATGGATATAAGGAGGATGATCCAATTTAGGTCCCTAGCAACCACAAGCAAATTAAAAATGTTCTTTAATTTCAACATGTATGTTAGAATTTTCATTTCATTTCATAGTTTGGCAATAGTTCCAGGTGTTGACATGACTATTCCAATTAATAAAAGTGTTATAACAAATGATTATCCTTCCCAGAGAAAATGTAAACAGAACCACAACTTATCAACTCGCTCATGATCCTCTCTATCTATGAACATTGCTTCCATTTACTTTTTGACTTGACATTTACTTTATACTAATCTCTGATAAATAAAAAGATGCCATTTCATTTACATCACAGATAATCAACATAAACAGATAGTTTTTCCTAGGGACAGTACCCAAAGATATTAATGCATTGTAAGTGTTTTTAGACATACAGGGTTTGTTGTGAGGATTAATGATCAAATGTGATATTTGTAAAGTGGCTGGTACATAGTAGGTGCTTAATAAATGCTTGTTCCCATTTTCCTACCCACCCATCCCCTTTAAATACAAATGATACTGAGAAAGGCTACAGGATTCATTTCACTGAGAAATCTTAATAATAAGGCATCTATTTTAGATGCTATGAGATTAAACCTTTCTTAATTCAGATAATTCATTTCTTAAGGTCTCCTAAAAATGTGAGTTCAGTGATTCTTCAGATTTTAAGATCAGGGAAGCCCTAGAATGAAACCACCAAAGATAGCTGTCTCAGCTAGCCCCTTGATGTTGCACAGAAGTCCTTTGATTTTTTTCCCAGTTTAAATCTAAACAAAACTTTTTCCAGTCCAAGCCTTTTCCTCAAACCTCTTAAACAGGGGCTTTTACCTGTGTGGTGTCATTGACCTCTTTGGCAGTCCAGTGAAGCCTAATGAACTCCTCAGAAGGTTTTCAAATGAGTAAAATTGTTGTTCTTTCTTCATTTTCAAAAAGGATCAATGACAACATGGCTGATGTCTTGACTAATGCATGAATTGGATTTAAGTGAAGCAGAGTTGCACAAAAGCATCATACTCACTCTCTCTCTTCCAAAGTCATTGATATCCAGTGGCAAGACAATGGCCCAGGAGGCAGTGAATGACCTTGGCCTCTTCAATGTATGATCAGCCTCTAAGCACTCCATAGCACGCACATCAGTCACCTTCAAGATCGCTGGAACAAATCGTTCTCGTTCACCTATTCCTTGGTAGAAGTTTTCATATGCTTGGGGTAGACTCTCCTCCCCCATTCATCTATGGGTAAACTACATAGAATCACAAAAGTGAGGAAAAATAAAGATGCAATTTTTTCCCATCCAAGTTCACAGACCCCCTGAAGTTCATGGACCCCAAGATAAGAATTCCTATTCTAAAGCTACCCTTTCTCTCTTATCAGATGTTATCCTTTCTTGGATATCTGGGAAAATCAAGGTCATCCATCATGACTTCCCCAACTTTCCTCGATCCACACCACAAAACCTTTATGCATCTATCCTCTTCTTTACTCCAAACAAACTCTGAGGAAGACCTAGTCATGTTCTCAAAGGTCATCTAGTTCAACTGATACCTGCTAAAAGGATCCCCTCTACAACCTACCTGACCAATGGCCATCCAATACTTCCATAGGGGCCTTAAAGTGATAATTAAGCCCCTACCACCCGCTACCATCTCATTCCAGTTTTATATAGCTCTAATTGTTAGGAAAATTGTCTTTATACACCTTAAAGTATAGGTCAGCAACTCTATAGTGTAAGAATTCAAAGGTCAGAGTATGGAAAATGTGGTCTATAGTCTAAGAAAATGAGTGTCCAGATGGACTTGGATTCAGAGGAGTAGATTTCAAATTTAGCCTAAGTAACATGATGACCTTACTAATATCCTTTTAAGCCCTGACATTTAAAAATGACTGGAAAAATACTTCTGATTTTCTGAATAATATTCAGCTGTGGACAGCTCCCTGCTACTTATTTCCCAAAAGGGAAATAGCTATGCTTTCAGTGTTAGACAGACTCAGAGTTAGACCTGGGCTCCAACTGGACATCTACTGCTAACTTACTGTTCCACCTTGGACAAGTCACTGCATCACAGCAGGCCTGTTAGCTCATCTGTCCAGTGGAGACAATGCTAATACCACCTACCTCAGAAACAGAATTGTAAATATGTTTGGTTTTTTTCTATCTTGGTTAGCAACAGTTGTGGGCAGTTTGATGGTACAGTGGATAGAATGCTGGGTCTGGAGTCAGGAAGACTCATCTTCCTGAGGTCAAATCTGGCCTCAGACACTTAATAGCTATATGACCCTGGGCAAGTCACTTAACCATGTTTGCCTCAGTTTCCTCATCTGTCAAATGAGCTGGAGAAGGAAATGGCAAACCACTCCAGTATCTTTGCCAAGAAAAGCCTAAATGGGATCAAAAAAAGTCAGACACAACTAAAAATGACTTAACAACAACAATAGTTGGGGCGGCCAGGTGGCTCAGCGAGTAAGAGCACCGGCTCCAGTGTGGGGATGACCTAGGGATCAAATCCGGGCTCAGATACTTAGCACCACACCCAGAAATAACTGGCCGTGTAACCTTGAGCAAGTTACTTAACCCCAATTGCTTTAAAAACAGCAACAACAACAATAGTTGATGAGGTAGTGACACAGAGAACTGACTGTGGCTAGAAATAACCTGGTGGGCTGTGGCAGCTTGGATCCTGGAGAGTCTGACCCATACCCCAGTGGACATTAAGAGGGAAAGAAGATATTAGGAAAGGAGTGGCAGGACAATGGTATAAAGAGCAAGAGAAATTAAGCTTAAATCTTGGCTCCTCTACTTACCCCCCATGTGGCTTTGGACAAATCTCCTCACCTCTCTGGGTCTGTATTTCTTCATCTGTAAAATGAAGGAGTTGAACTATCTGGCCTCCAAAGTACCTTCTAACCCTAAATATGTAGTCTGATTAGGCTATGATCTTGGAGGTGGCAGCCAAAGGCCAGGTGAGAGAATTGGGATGCCCTCGTGGAAGGTAGTAAGATGGAGGATTTCTGGACTTCCATAGAGAGGAAACATTCTTGTTGGGTCCTATCAAAGAAAATAAAATTAATGCTAAAAATGTACTCTGAGTTCAAGCCTGCCAGAAATGATTTTTATTAAATTTAACATTAATCTATATCAAATACATTTTTCTAGCTTGGAAAGTGAGATACCCACACTGACAGTGTCACTCATACCTTCTGACATAATTCTCTGCCACAAGATGATTTCAGGCAACATTGATAGCAATCTTGAATGAAGAAAATATATAAAATATTAAAATACAGTTTGCAGTTAACTTTCCAAAACTACTGAATTCCTTTCTAGACTACTTGCCTTAAGGATTGAAGAGTTCCTTCCCATGATCAGTATTTTAACCTTGACTTTCAAAAGAGAAGATACCATTCCCTAGGTGAGTCATGGTGCCAGTCACTCCAGATGGATGGGGAGGTAAATGAACCCATCTAGACTTTGTTTTTCCCATTTTCCCAAATGGAAAAATCAAGGAATAGTTTTAAGCTAAAGAAATGGCATTTCTTAATTCAGGCTGTCTCAAAATTCCTAGTGCAGCTTTTTTTCTTTTACATCTGCACAAAGATATTTGGGACACATTGTATTTCTGGAGAAAGTAAAACAATGTTTGTAATATGCTTCCATAGTAGAAAGTGTGGCCTCTGGATATGGGAATCCAAAAAGTGACAATGCTATAATCAGCCTGCTCTAATTACAGTTCCTCTCAAATGGCTATTGTAAAGAAAATGTGTTATAAACTTTTCTGAGGTTTGCATGGGCTATTAAGTGGCCTATGGGTCATAGTGGCTAGATAGCTGGCCTCAGAATCAGAAGGACCTGGGTTCAAGTCTCACCTCAGACATATACTGGATAAGTGACCCTGAGCAAGTCCACTCTCAGTGACCCAGGAAACTCTCTTACATTGCAAACCAGTTACCAGTCTGTTGGTGTAGAAGGTGTTTTCTCAGCAGGAATCTCTATGTAGATGAAATTCCAGGTTTAGACCAAACAGAAGTAAAGGATCCTGAATGCCAGGTGAAGAAATTCACATTGTACATGAGGTTCTACACTATGACCAGGTAGGATTTATACCAGGAATGCAGAGCTGGTTCAATATTAGGAAAACTAGCAACATAATTGACCATATCAACAATAAAACTAACCAAAATCATATGATTATCTCAATAGGTGCAGAAAAAACTTTTTGACAAAATACAACACCCATTCCTATGTAAAAAAATTACTAGAGAGAATCAATGGAGTTTTCCTTAAAATGATAAGTAGCATCTATCCAAAACCATCAGCAAGCATTATATGTAATGGGGATAAGCTAGAAGCATTTTCATTAAGATCAGGGGTGAAACAAGGATGTCCATTATCATCCTTGTTATTCAACATAGTACTAGAAATGTTAACTTTAGCTATGAGAATTTTTTAAAAATTGAAGGAATTAGAATAGGCAATGAGGAAACAAAACTATCACTCTTTGCAGATGATATGGGTATACTTAGAGAATCCTAGAGAATCGAGTAAAAAATCTACTTGAAATAATTAACTTTAGTAAAATTGCAGTAAATAAAATAAACCCACATAAATCAATGGCAATGCTATGTGTTACTAACAAAGCCCCGCAGCAAGAGATAGAAAGAGAAATCCCATTTAAAGTAACTATAGACAATATAAAATATTTGGGAGTCTACCTGTCAAAGCAAATCCATTAACTATATGCATTAATATATATACAATTACAAAAACACTTTTCACACAAAGTCAGATCTAAATAACTGAAAAAACATCAGTTGCTTGTGGGTAGGCTGAGCTAATAAAAATGACAATTCTATCTAAATTAATTTACTTATTCAGTGCCATACCAATCAAACTACCAAAAAATTATTTCATGAAGCTAGAAAAGAAATAAAATTCATCTGGAAGAACAAAAGGTCCAGAATATCAAGGAAATTAATGAGAAGAAATGCAAGGGAAGGTGGTCTAGCCATAACAGATCTAAAACTGTATCATAAAGGAGCAGTCATCAAAACTGCTTGGTACTGGCTAAGAAATAGAGTGACAGATCAGTGGAATAGGCTGGGCACGCAAGGTACAGAAGTTAATGACTTATGGTAATCTACTACATGATAAAATTGAGGAGTCCAGATTCTGGGATAAGAACTGATTATTTGACAAAAACTGCTGTGAAAACTGGAAAACAGTATGGCAGAAATTAGGCACAGAGCGACACCTTAAACCATATACCAAGATAAGGTCAAAATGGGTACATCATTTAGACATAAAGATTGCAACTATAAGCAAATTAGGAAAGGAAGAAATAGTTTACCTGTCAGATATATGGAGAAGGAAAGAATTTATGACCAAACAAGAGATAGAGAACATTATAAAATGCAAAATGGATAATTTTGATTGCATTAAATTGACAAGTTTTTGCACAAATGAAGTCAATGCAACCAAGATTAGAAGGGAAGCAGAAAGCTTAGAAACAATTTTTACAGCTAGTGTCTCTGATAAATGCCTCATTTCTAAAATATATGGAGAACTCATTCAAACCTATAAGAATACAAATAATTCTTCAATCTATAAAAGGTCAAAGTATACGAACAGATAGTTTTCAGATGAAGAAATTAAAGTTATTTATAGTCTTATAAAAATGCTCTTAACAATTATTTATAGAGAAATGCAAATTAAAAGAACTCTGAGGTACTACATCACACCAATCAGGTTGACTAACATGACAAAACAGGAAAATGATAAATCTTGGAGAAGATTTGGTAAAATTGTAACACTAATGCCTTGTTGGTGGAGTTGCAATCCGACCCAGTCATTCTGGAAAACAATTTGGAACTATGCCCAAAAGGCTATAAAAATGGGCATACCCTTCCATCCAGCAATACCACTTCTAGGCCTCTATCCCAAAGAGATTATAAAAAAGGAAAAAGATGCACATATGCAAAAATATTTATAGAAGCTCTTTTGTGGTGGCAAAGAATTAGAAATTGAGGGGATGTCCATCAATTGGGAAATGGATAAGCAAGTTGTAGTATAGGAATGTAATGGAATATTATCATGCAATAAGAAATAATGAGCAGGTAGGCTTCAGAAAATCCTGACATGACTTATATGAATTGATGCTGAGTGAAATGAGCAGAACTAGGAGAATATTGTACACAATAACAGCACTATTATGTGATGACCAACTTTATTAGACTTAGCCCTTCTAAGCAATGCAATGATCTAAGACAATTCCAAAAGACTCATGATGGAAAATACTATCCACATCCAGAGAAAGAACTATGGAGACTTAATGCAGATCAAACCATACTATTTTCTCTTTATTTTGTTGTTTTCTGGGTTTTTTTTTCTTGCTAATGGTTTTCATTCCGATTCTTCTTTCACAACATGACTAATGTGGAAATATGTTTAATATGATCATACATGTATAGCCTATATCAGATTGTGTGCCATCTTAGGGAAATAGGAGTGGAAGGGGAAGAAGGGAAATTTAGAACTCAAAATCTTATACAAATTAATGTTGAAAACTAAAAATAAGTAAATAATGGGAAAAATTTTATATTGTATTTAGCAGTCAATGGGAAGCCAACTGAGGGTTTGGGGGCTTGATCAAACTTATATATCAGCCAGTCAATAAACATTAAGTGCCTACTATGTGCCAGACACTCTGCTAAATGATGGGGATACAAAGAGAAAAGAAAGACAGTCCCTGGCCCCAGGGAGCTTACAAACTTACAGGAGAAGACAATACGAAAAAGGAAGTTAAAGGGGGAGGGGGGCTGAAAGTAGAGAGAGGATGGAGAAGTCCTGGCCTGACCTCCCAAGGTCAATGGAAGCTTTGCCGGGAGCTCTTCTCACTGCCCTCCAGTCAGAAGGATAGAGGTTCCTAATGGGATGTGAGTATCACCAAGTTTGATGCTATCTTGCAGGATGATGAGGTTCATTTGGATGAGTTTCCTGGTTGAGAGTAGAAGGGAATGATGGAGAAGACAGAATCAGAAAGACTAACTTGGTGGTGATGTGAGAGGAAATACTTGATGTAGGAAATCAATTAAGAGTCTACAGAGTAAGGGGAAACTTAGGTGATGCAGTTGATAAAGCACTGGCCCTGGAGTCAGAAGGACCTAAGTTCAAATCCAGCTGTATGACCCTGGGCAAGTCACTTAACTCCGATTGTCTCTAAAAAGGAAAAAAAAAAGTCTACAAGGTGAGGGGTATAAGAGTAATAGTGAGGGATATTATGGTAAAAAAATAAATAAAAATTATTTTTACCAAAAAAAGAACCTATAGGGTATTAGCATTATCCAGTAAGTAGTAAATTAGTGTCAAAACTGCGACAGAGACAGGGAAAATGTAAAAGGAATGATGTTTAGATTGGGGAAATCAGGGATAAAAGCAAAATGTTAAATATATCAGTGTAAGAACTTGTCATTTTGATAACAGTATATTAAATGTCTCACCAAGAGAATCATAAATCTAGAAGTCAAAAGGACTTTAGAGACCATAGAGTTCAGTCTTCTCATTTTGAAAACTAAGAGCCAGGGAGGTAAAAGATTTGCCAAAAGATACACAGGTAGTATCAGAGGCAGGATTTGAACTCGGCACTTTGGACACAAGAGATAGTGAGTGCTTTTTGCACAGTACTATATATTAGTTTGCCCACACAAAAATATTTACTTTGTCCTGTCAAATGCCAGAATGTAAACTTAAGCAAACAAACAACTTATCTCTTCCTAAATTGAAGTAAAGTGGTGCAGTGAAAAACAAACATTTATTATCTCATCTACTATGTACCAGCCGCTGACTGGACCTCGTTGTACCATTGAGGAAACTGAGGCAAATAAAGATTAAGTGATTTGCCCAGGGTCCCTTCAGTAGTAAGTGTCTGAGGTCAGAATTAAACTTTTGTAGACCAGACTTGTGGATTCCCAGCCCAGCACACCACCTAGATGCAGCCTGGAATACACCAGGGTGTTTAACAAATGCTTATTGACTTGACTTGCCAGAGGGTAGAACTTAAAAGCAACCCTGCCACAGGTGCTTAGCTATGAGACCTTGGGCACTCTCTGGAACTGTTTTCTCACCTGTAAAATAAGGAGTTGGACTTAATGCCCTCTAAGGTGCATGAATCTATAATCATAAATTGTAGACAGGTAGATTTTGGCTTGATATAAGGAAAAAACAACCTGATTGTTAGAGGTATCCAGTGGTGCAGTGTATAAAGAGCCTGTACCTAAAGTCAGGAAGACCTAAATTCAATCCAGCCTCAGACACTAGCTGTGTGATCTGGGCAAGTCATTTAACCCTATTTGCCTCAGTTTCCTCATCTGTAAAATGAGCTGAAAAAGGAAATGACAAACCACTCTAGCATCTTTGCCAAGAAAGTCTAAAATGGGGTTACAGAGTCAGACATGATTCAAAACCAACAAAACAAGAAATACAGAGTGTCCCAAAAATCTTAGTACCACTCAATAGCTTTAAACAGCACTAATATTTTTGGGACACCTTCTATAATGGGCAGCCTCAGAAATTAAAACATTTGCCCTTACTGGAAGTCTTTAAGGAGAGATTATGTGATTACTCCTATTGTAGAGATTTTTATTCAAGTATAGAATGGACTAGATGACCTTTGAGGTTCTCTCCCTGTCCCCATGATAAGATTCTGCCATTCTGTAATTTTCTATTCTTATAGCAAGACTCTGGGGAAAGCTTTATTTCACCCTTGTCTTTCCTTCCTGTAACCAATGCTCTCTTTACATATATTTCTTCCATCTGTCTCCTGATGCCTTTATCTGGGTGGTTTCCCTTTTCTCCCCCGCTCATCTAGTCAGCATTTCTTTGTATCTGTTCAGCAGCATATACTGATTTTCTTTTTCACTTAATTACTTCCCATTGCCCATCGCTTTCTAACGTTCCTGCAGTTCAGGTCTGACTATGTCAGTCCCAAATTCAGTAACTGCTATTGGTTCCCCATTCCCTATAGGGTCAAATTAAGAACTTCTGTTTATATTTTAAGTCCTTCGTTAGCTGGTTTTGCCCCAGCTTCGCCTCTTTATTATTATACATGACTCTATAGTATAGTCAGTTCTGTTCTGTGTATATAATACTCCCTCTCCCATCTCTGAGTTTTTGTGTTGGCCATCCCCCATGCTTGTACTGCATTCCCTCATCTCCTTCATCTCACAGAATCTCTTGTTTCTTCAAAATTCTGCTCATTTCTGATGTTCCCTATTGCTAATGTTCTATTTCTCTCAAGAATATATAGCTATCCCTTCCACATAGGGGATGGAAGGCACAGTGCCCCTCTCCCCAACCTGGAAAATCCATGTAAAGTATTTTGACTCTTCCTTCATACTGGAGAAGGCTGATTTATTTTTCTTTTATGGGGTGTTTATAGTACCTTATTGTAAAATGTTGGTTAAGTATTTGATTATAGGCTCTGTGTTGTCTGCTGGCTTTCCAGTATTGTCATGTGTTACCTGCGGCTTCCACCAAATCCACCCCCCCCCCACGCCTTCCCCCACAAGAAATTCCCATTTAATTTCTTATGCTGACCTATGATATAGCAAAATTGGGATGGGGAAAGTCACAGTGTGGAAGGGATAACTGTACGTGCATTTTTAGTGTGTATTTTGTAGACTGTTACTAATAGACCTTGTCTCCCCAATAAAATGTAAACTATGGCACAGGAATTGTTTCACTTTTGTTTTTGTAGGTCCAGGACTTATGGTAACTGGCACATAGTAGGTGCTTAGTAAATGATTGTTGGGGCAGTGCTAGGTGGTTAAGTAAACAGAGTACTGGGCCTGATGTCAGGAAGACCTGAGTTCAAATCTGGCTCCAGATAGCGACTAGCTATATGACCCTGAGCAAGTCACTTAACCCTGTGTGCCTCCGTTTCCTCATCTGTAAAATGAACTGGAAAAGGAAATGGCAAACCACTCGAATATCTTTGCTAAGAAAACCCCAAAAGGGGTTATAAAGAGTTGGACATGACTGAATAACAATAGCGGATTGCTTTAGTGGGATCTTGATGCACAGGGCAGAACAAATCTATTGAAATATTAAATAAGTCTTCTTCTGCCACCTTGAAACTTCATGATTCCACAAACTGTAGGGAAGCCAGTTGTACCAATCCCTGCCACTCCTGCAGCAGCTATTATGAGCCCTACAGACTGAACTGGTTGAAATAAAGCTGTAATTAATTAAATCCTCTCCTAGCTTCTTCCACCAGACTCCCATAGCCCTCTGTGTCCTTGACTCATTGGCCTCCCCACCAATCATCTCTTCCGTCCCGTACAAAATTGCTCAATATGATTTCCTTCTCATCTTCCCTACATCTCTAAAGCTAAGGTCACCTCTGATAACACATGGTTTGACAGTTATAAAAGGAAATACCTCCTTCACATATTGTTTTGCTCATTTAACATTTATTAACCTCCTCCTAGATGCCGCACTGTGATAAGCACTGAGGAAGTTAGTCTAACACTACAAGTGGTCTATGATGGCACTCATTCCTTAGAAGCAGATTTAACCCCACCCACTGCTGATCAAGTTCACTCTCTCCTCTCTTCAGGAGCCCTCCCTGCATATCATCTCACATCTGTCTTTTATACCCGTACTTGTACATACTGTCTCCACCAATAGAATGTAAGCTTCTCGAGGGCAGCAAATATTTTGCTTTCATTTTTGTGTCCCCCAATAAGCAGAATAGAGCACATAGCACATTAATGCTTGTTGACTGCTTCATTGATCCATACCTGCCAATCAATACAAATTTGCTTATGTTCTCTTATAAACATGCCAGAGTGAGGACATCTTCCTCTCATTATATTAACATATTTCTATTTAGTCATTTCAGCTGTGTCCAACCCCATTTGTGGTTTTCTTGGCAAAGATCCTGGAGAGGTTTGCCATTTTCTTCTTACAATGGGAATGGGAATTTGAAGATCTTCCCTGCCCCTTAATAAGGGAATTTGAAGACCTTCCCTGCTTTGAAGATATACCCTGCCCCCAATAGGTTGAATATATAGGAGCCAGTGGTAGGAGGAGTTTGCTGAAGGGTGGAGTAGAGTCCACAGGTAGCTGGGAGTCAGAGCAGCTAGTCTGGAGGAGAAATGATGTATCTGAGAGAAACAGTTAGACTTGTGAGTAAATGTTGGTTGGTGGGAAGGCTAAAGGATTCTGAGGTTTTCTATGCTGTCTTGGCTTATTAATTTCTGTGTTGCTATGATGAATTCGGTTTCTTGGTGTTGGGATTTGGTTTTCTGGTAGCTGAATAAATGTTTTTGCTTCTGTTCTCTATATGGAGAGTCTGTTATATTTTGTGATTGAGCACTATACTGGCATATTTGCAATGGCCATCAGTGCTGTGAATATTGCATTGGTGCTATACTTCTCCAGTTCATTTTGCAGATGAGGAAAATGAGGCAAATTGTTTTAAGCGACTTGCCCAGGATCACATAGCTAGTAAGTCTCTGAAACCAGATTTGAATTCAGGAAGTGTAGTATTCCTGATTCCAGACCCAACATTCTATATACTGCACCACCTAGCTGATATTTATGCATATAAATGGATGACATAGGCTAGCCATCAGTCATCCCTTGCTCTTTCTACTGGACTGATCCATTTTTCCCTAATCATACAGCTCTCAAACATAATTCCTCAGTTACAATGTGTTGCAGTCCATTCACATTCGCCATGTATATCTAGACTGCCTTATGGACTTAGGGTGATTCTCTTGTCCTTGACCTTAGTCAAGGAGGGGTTAGATGAAATATGTACATAAAGAAACAAGAGGGGCAGCTAGATGGCACAGTGAATAGAGCACTGGCCCTAGAGTCAGAAGGACCTAAGTTCAAATCCAGTCTCAGACACTTAACACAAAAAAACTAGCCATGTGACCTTGGGCAAATCACTTAACCCCAATTGTCCTGCCCTCCCCCCTCCAAAAAAAAGCAAAAAAAAACCCAAAACAAGAGACACACTAGAATGGAATTTAAATAGGCAGGTGCAGCAGAAAGAACAATGGGATCAGATACAGAGAGATCTCTTCATAGTGGGGGATGGGAAGGAGAATGGAGAAGTGATCTGGGAAAGATTAATGGAGGAGATGGAATTTGCAGTGAACCTTGTAGGATAACAAGGATGTCTTCTTTGAAACAGGTTTTAACTTCTACTTTCTGGTCCCTGTCCAAGATTATAAGGGAAAACATTGGCAGGCAATGCCCCTGTCATCTTCTATAAAAGCTCCGGATGCTTTGGCATCTCTCTTTCCCATCTGTTACACCATCAGAGCTGCTTCTGGACACTGCTCTTCTTGTTAAGCAAGCTTTGCTTCGGAAAAACATTTCCCCCTTCTTTTCTTTGGAGATAATAACTGTTTGTCATCTACCTCCCTTTGTGGGCCAGTGGTAGTCCTCCAAATTTCAAGAATATCAGTCACCAGTTTTATGTCATATGACTGGGACTTGTTTTGGTTCAGTCATATCTGACTCTTCCTGACCCCATCTGGGTTTTTATTGTTTTTGTGACTTTTTTAAATCAGAGATGCTGGAGTGGTTTGCTATTTCCTTCTCCAGCTCACAGAAGAGGACACTGAGGCATACAAGGTTAAGTGACTTGCCCAAGGTCACACAGCTAGTGAGTGTCTGAGGCCACATTTGAACTCAGAAAGATGAATCTTCCTGACTCTAGGCCTGGCTCTTTATCTACTATCCACCTAGCTACTTGGGACAAGCTGTCCCCAAAGTTTTAATGCAGTTTTAAGTTATTAAAACTGTTCAAACCCATTAAAACTTAATATTTCACTATGACTTTTGAGTCAGCCTATATATCTGTATCTGTGTATGTATGTGTATGTATGCAGATACACATACATACCATACATATAATTTCTCATTTTATCTTCACAACAACCCTATATGGTAGGTATAGGTATTATCATCCCCATCTTATAAAAATGAGAAAACTGAAGCCCAGAGGGGCTGTGACTTGGCCACACCACCAAAAAATGTGAGAGAGAGGATTCAAACATGGGACTTCCTTAATCCGGGTTCCTGTCTCTTCTCACTCCTCCATGTTGTCACAGCTAAGACTGACCTTCCAGTCTTAGAGGCATCAAGGTGGCTCCGGGAATAGAGCACTGGGCATGGAGTCAGGCAAATAAGAGTCCAAATCCAGCATCAGACTCTTATTCACTGTGTGATCTTGGGCAAATCACTTAGCCACTCTGCCTCAGTTTCCTCAACTGTAAAATGAGGATAATAATAGCACCAGCCTTCTGTGGTTGTTGTGAGCATTAAATGAGATAATGTTTATGAGATGCCTGGCACATTGTAGATATTTAACAAATAGTCCTTTCCTTCCCTCCTTGCATTCACGGAGATGGGTCACCCCTGTGGTCTAACATGGGGAAGTCTTTGGGCTCCCATGTGTCACCCAACAGTGACTACCCACTTAGCACCAGGGCCTGAAATGCCATTATTAGTGACATCATAATCTCCAGGAAGTCTTTCATTGTGGTACAACAGAATGAATGAGCACTTAACTAGAAATAAAAAAAAAACAGGCTTCTAGTTCAAATTCTGCCACCAGCTTGTTGTGTGAACCTAGAGCGAAAACTGGCCTTCAGTTTCTCCTTCCTCTATAAAATGATAACATTGGAATAGATGCTTTCTAAAGTTCCTTTAAATTCTACTCAACAGGGGTGGCTAGGTGGCATAGTGAATAGAGTACTGGCCCTGGAATCAGGAGGATCTGAGTTCAAATCCGGCCTCAGATAATTCACACAAAACTAGCCGTGTGACCTTGGGCAAGTCACTTAACCCCAATTGCCCTGCATTCCCCCCTCCAAAAAGCCAAAAAAAATTCCACTCAGCAAATATAAGCAGTGATTTAAAATGTAAATATATTTGGGGAATAAATTATATTGTTATCAATCATGAACACCATAATATGAAGTCAAATTGCTTTTTCAATGACAGCTAACTTAGCATAGCAAAACGTTTTTTAATTTAATTTATTTTATTTTGAGCTTAAGAAATAAAACAAACATTTCCATAACATAGTAGAACAGAAAAAAAAGGCAATTGCACACTTAACTGCAAATCTATTATGTACATCTTGACATTCCTATTAAATATACAATAAAGCTACCAAGTAACTTTTTTCTTGCCTCCTCCCCCGTAGAGATGGCTAACATTAGTCACAAATATGTGTGTATGTATATTTTATATGTGTGTGTGTGTGTGTGTGTGTGTGTGTGTGTGTGTGTGTGTGTGTAAAACCATTCTATACCTACTTCTATTTATCAGTTCTTTCTCTGATACACTTCTCCGGAAGCATCTTCCTTCATAGGTCCTTTGTAGTTAATTTAGTTATTTATAATAGTCAAAATAACTTGGTCCCTCAACATTGTTCTTAAAACAATGTTGTTGTCACTGTATATACATCATTCTGTCAGAAAGAAGGAAGGCAGGGAATCCAGCAAAACTGTGCTTAAGTTTGGCCCTGTAGTAGGCTTACCAGGAGTCAGAATACAGACATTTTGTCTCTTCAGGGAATAATGAAGTGGGCCATGATAAATGGGGAGAAGAGAGAAACATTTCAAAATCTCTAGACATGGGAAAGCCTTATAAACTTGCTTCTGAAGATTCAGTCATGATGAAGCTGTTGCTGATTTTGACAAAAATTCCTGGCTTCCAGATCCATATTCTCAGTCTTTGGGAACTTTAGCATGGCCTAGCCTATAACTCACCTGGGAATAATACACTCACAAACACACAGAGGAAGACATCTAACAAAGTGTAAAATTCTGCGTGATGGAGTCCAACCCAGCCCTTCTTCTACTTCATATAGGACCTGGAACATAGTAGCACTTAATAAATTATAGTATCTTGCATTTATATAGTGCTTTTAAGATTTATAAAACATTTTCTAAATGCTATCTCATTTTTCCTCACAACAATGCAGGAAGTAGGTGATATTACTTTTAGTAGGTGATGTCGTTGTTGTTGTTATGACATTATTATTTATTATTGATATATCTCACATATATTACTGATATTATTGTGATGTTACTATTAGTAGGTTTCTGTCGTGTCTGATTCTTAGTGATCCTATCTGGGGTTTTCCTGATGGTTTGTCATTTCTTTATTTAGCTCATTTTACAAATGAGGAAATTGAGGCAAATAGGATTAAGTGACTTACCCAGTATACACAGCTAGTAAGTGTCTGACGCTGGATTTGAACTCATGAAGATGAGTCTTCTTGATTCCAAGTCCAATGCTCTCTATACTGCCATTATTATGCCCATTTTATCAATGAGAAAATTGAGATTAAGTGACTAGAACAGGAATACCCAAATAGTAAGTGCCTGAGGTTGGATTTGAACTTAGGTCTTCCGAACACCAGGGTTCTATACATTGCACCACATAACTGCCTATTGCCTTGACTTGATCCTGTGTAAACTATTATAAGAGTTAATCAAAAAGGGCAACAGTGCATTACTGACCCTTCCATTTTTTGTTCTGGCTGCTGGTTGCTCCACCTTGGGAGAGAGACTGGGCCTCGTGTCAGGGCTCTTGCCTACAGCTACTACCTTTCTGTTCCCATAGTTCATGTGCCCTGGTTTCCTAGCTTTGCTGAAAACAGGAGAAATGGGACGGCACTATAAAGGCAAACATGACCTACAGCAAAATGGTACCTTGAGGTATCTATTGGTTTTCTCTTCCTTCCTAGGGAGCCCTGAAATCGTTGCCATTAGTTTATTCACAGTCCTAGATTAATAACAATCAAAGCATCCATTAATTTTATTTTTCCCTTCTCAGATTAAATTTAGACAGATTTATAAATTACTGTAACCAGCTGAGGAGTAATGGAAATATTAAAGCCTACCAGATTCACTATAGATTTCTTTTTCATCACTCAAAAGTGATTTTTAGTAGGAAAAATGTGGAAACTAAGCAAATTGTAGAACCAAAAATTTTTAAGTCGTCATGGAAAGTTGATTCTTTCAATCCAAGTTGGAACAGGTAATTTATAACCCCTTTTGGAGAAATGTTCCCAAATCAGACCCAAAAGTCCACATAGTTTACTGTAAATGGAATTCACAAAATCCTTCCGAACCTACTATTGTCTGCCACCCTCCCAGAGCCTGAATATCAAAATAGCATGTTAGAGTCCTCAAAGGTACAAGGTTTAAATTGTTGTTTACATACTGTAGCTAGCCTGCACCTGTGATGTCATTCAAAGCAGGGCTGTAGATGCAGAAAGCCACTCTTGGTGGGCCATAAGGAATGGACCTTTGTGTAAGATCTAAAGCCTCCTTGACATTTCACAATGTAATATTATTGCTCATTCCTGCCCTAAGCTGCCATAAGATTTCTCATACATCCTACTTTTACTGGCATGGCATCAACACAGTCAATTCAGGACCTTTCCTTAATAAATCGTTTGGAGTGTCATTGATTTTGTTTCCAGTGCCCTACTTGGAACTGTTTACAATTCCTGTTTATTTTATTGATGCCTCCTTACAAGCAAATAGAAATATTCATTATGATTCTACTTTAATTCCTATGGAATTTGTGGATGTAACACCAACTACTATACCAATAGAGTAATCTCGAGTAATCCAAATGACAAGATACATATGTATTCATATATATGGACATGTGTATGTATTTGCCTGTGTGTATTGTGTAAATACACATGTATGCCCATTACACAGACACGTGTATATAAACACACTTACATGTATGTAGCTATTCCACGTTTTTTATTTATGCATAAAATTATGGTTTTTTAATTCAATAGAATAATATTCAGCAAAATAATGACAGAAATAACAAATTGAGAAACTGAAAAAACATTTATGGATTAATGTACAATAAGGTCAATGAGACCAAGAAACAATTGATACAATGATAACAAAATTATGAGGAAACTTAAAAACTCATCAATGCAATAATCAATCCTAACGTCAGAAGACCAGTGATGAAGCATTCTTCATCATCTTAACCTCTTAGTTGAGAAGTGATGGCACAGAATGAGATATACGAGACATGGCCGGTGTGTGAATCTGTTTTGCTTGTTTGTATTTATTTGTTACAGAAGAGGTTATCTATTACAGTGGAAGAGAGAGTTATGGGGGAGGGGAACGATGATGGTGATGAAGGGAGAAGAAAGAAGGAAGGAGGGAGAGAGAGATAAAAGAGATGGAAGGAAGGAAGGAAGGAAGGAAGGAAGGAAGGAAGGAAGGAAGGA
>NW_027185694.1:479844-513479 GCF_028583685.1 Petaurus breviceps papuanus | reverse complement strand
TCTCTCTCTCTCTGTCTCTCTCTCTCTCTTTCCCCACACACATAAACACACATACACACATTCACACACACACACACACACACACACACACCTCAGTATTAAAATTTTATCTCTGTGAAGGAAAGGCTTTTTCTTTTTTCTTTTTCTTTATTCATAGATCTTAGCTCCATACCTAGAACATACTAAATATTTAACAAATGTTTTTTGATTGATTGGTCAAACTACTGGTGAGAAAGCTCTCTGAACATAGCAAGGCTGGTCCTCAGTCATGTCTGAGTTGCTCTTAGGAAGAAGGGAGAAGACAGGCAGCCAGTCCAACGAGGTCAAGCTTGCTTCTGATACTTTAGTAGGCTGTTCTGGAGTCACAATAAATTAGGAGATCTGGTCTCTTTGGGTCATGAAGAGAGTAGACTTTTCACCTTGGTTGGAACCACAAGTTTCCTCTTTGCTGAAACAGTCTTTGAGAATTCTGGGCCACATCCCTAGAGTAATAAAAATGAGGAACCCAAGGAAAGCTGTTTTTCTCCTTAGTAGAGCTTGTTTCTGCTCTCTTCCTTGCTATTTCTTTTAACTTTCAAACCAGAAGATTCGCTACAGAAAAGAAAAAAATAAAAAGGAGCAAAAGGAAAAGAAATTATTTGGTGTTTTTTCATAAATTATAAGAAAATATCAAAAAAGCAATGGATCATAAAAAATGGAAACGTCAATGGGATCTTCCATCACATAAAGCACATATGGCATGGTTTTAAAACGATGATATCAGTGATTACAGATAAGGGAACAGAATGGAAAATAAGGAGACTTGGTAATTAGCTCCATACTGGCTTCTGCCTCCTCATATGTCAATCCATCAATCCATCAATTAACAAACATTTATTAAGCAGTTGCTATGTAAGGAAATTCTGTTGATAACCCTGTCCATGCCTCCATCCTTAAGAAACCATTCCAGTCCTATCTACCTCAATATTCCAATTAGCAAACAAAACCAGTACCCACTACCTCACACTTCAAAGAATTTTTACCAAACTTGATGAGTTTATAACATTTTGGAGAAGGTAAAAAGACCTTTTTTTAAAGTTTATTGTCTTTATATTATAAGCATTTACAGATTACCCCCATGCAATATTGTTGTTCTTTAGCCATGTCTGATTCTTTGTGACCCTGTGGCCCATACCATTGATAGGATTTTCTTGGCAAAGATACTAGAGAGGTTTGCCATTTCCTTCTCCAGTGGATTAAGTCAAACAGAAGTTAAGTGACTTGCTCAGGGTCACGTAAGTGGTCTGAGGCCAGATATGAACTCATGTCTTCCTGATTTCAGGCCCAGTGCTCTATTCACTGAGTCATCTAGCTGCCTCAATGAGAAGTCTTTATTTCTGCAAAAAGTGGTTTGTCAGGGCAGTTAGGTAGCATAGTGAATAGAGCACCGGCCCTGGAGTCAGGAAGACCTGAGTTCAAATCCAGCCTCAGTCGCTTGACTTGACACTTACTATCTGTGTGACTGTGGGCAAGTCATTTAACCGCAATTGCCTTGCCTTCCCTCTCCAAACAAAAACAAAAAATTTTTAAAAAGTGGTTTGTAGTTGTATTTGCTAAGTTCTTGTGTGTTAAAAGGAAGTTGATATTGGAACACAAGGTGGTACAATTAAAATTCCTTGACCAATCTTATATAAATAGTAAAAATTGTAAACATGATTATGGTCACCAAAAGGTTAAACTAGCCAAAGGTCTTGGGTGAATGAGGTAGGCCTAGGCAAGAACTGGCTTTAATCTAAGTAGAGAGCCTTACACCTGGTACCTTAAGGAAAGTTGCAAAGACTTCCATGATGGAGATGTTCTCGGAACTCATTACTGGTTATCAGGAACTGAGATGAACTGAAAATAGGAGAAAGGAGGGAAAAGATGGCAGCAGGAAGAATTATGGCTCCTCCTGAGTAAGAGTAGAAGGGAGGTATGAGGCTAGCACAATAAGAGAAGGATTCAAGGGAAAGTTGTGACTTAAGCTGGGTCTGGAAGGATGTTGTTTGTTATTATTGTTTGCCCTTCATTCTCGTATGACACCAGGAAGATGATCCTGACTTGCATGTGAATTGGATTTAAGTGAGGCAGGGCTGTGCAAGGTTCCCGGCCTCACTTTCTCCTCTGGTTCTAGTGGCAAGATACAGATCAGCATGACTGGAGATGGTCTCAAGAAGAATGGGTAAGTTATGAATGAAGAAGAGTTGGAGAAGGTGATTTTAAATGGGGAGCAGCCATATTTTACATTGATTCTACAGCCTGTTGTGCTAGAGGAATGAATTGCTATTTTTCAACATTCTTTGGGAAAAAACGTTGGATTCTGTAGAATTGAAATGATGATCAAGTGACTCAGATTCATCCTTTAAAATGCTAAAAATCTATAATCTAAAAATGCTATAAATTTGTTTTTAGTCAGCATGTGAGAAGATTCAGTGTAAATCTTTGATTACGCAACAAAGCAAAGTAGAACTGTTACTGTGAGGCAATCCATGCTGCCCTCTACTTGCCCTCTGACAGAACTTCCTAAGGTTTTGAAAATGAAAAACCTTTGAAAAATATACACTTTCTTATAGTCTCCACAGTTACTTCTTCAATCATCATTAGGCCACATTAGATCATTCTCTGCCTTGTATCCACTCTCTCCCCCAAACTCCACCAACTTTTTACCGCAGGTGAAAAAAATTTCTAATTACACCTCTGTGATCAGAATGGACAATTTGGCCAGCCAAAACCTGTTCTTGCTGGTTGTCTTGTTCATTCAGTCATGTCTGACTCTTCATGACCCCATTTGGGGTTTTATTTGCAAATTTGCTAGAATGGTTTGCCATTTTCTTCTCCAGCTCATTTTATAGATGGGGAAACTGAGGCAGACAGGGTTAAGTGACTTGGCCAGGGTCACACAGAAAGTAAGTGTCTGAGGCAGGATTTGAACTGAGGTTTTCTTAACTCCAGAACTGGTGATCTATCCACTACACCACCTACCTGGCCTCACTGATTCTACCTTCACGCTAATGGCCTTCCAATACCCTATATTGGACATCCTCACCCTGGAATGGGAAACCTGTGGCCTTGAGTCCTCATGTGGTCTTCTAGGTCCTTTGACTGAATCCAAACTTCACCGAACAAATCCCCTTAATAAAAGGATTTGTTCCCTTAAAACTTGGACTCAGTCAAAAGCTCTCACTCAAGGATCTCAAAAGCCATATGTGGCCTCAAGGCCGCAGGTTCTCCACCCCTGCCTGTATCATTTAATAACCAATGGCCTGCTGCTTCCGATATGTGTGTCCCTGTGGTACAGTAGGTAGAGTCAGAGAAGCTAGGTTAAAATCTCATCTTTGCAACTTACTACCTGTGTGAGCTTGGATAAGTCATTCTACTGCTCTGGGACTCAGTTTCTTCAATTATAAAATGAGATTAGACTAAATGGCTTCTGAGATCCCTTCCAGCCCTAGACCTCTGGTCATCCTGTTTCCAGGCAAGCAGATGTCCGTTGCGGATCTGCCCATTAATATTTCTTTGGAAGATTTGGGAGACCAGGGGGAGGAGCATGTGACTGCTTTGGCCTCACCTGCCAAGCTCTTTGGGCTGCTACGTGGTGTAGTGAAGAGAGTGCCAAACCTGGAATCAGGAAGATTCTTCTTCATGAATTCAAATCTGGTTTCAGACACTAACTAGCTGTGTGATCCTGGGCAAGTCACTTCACCCGGTTTGCCTCAGGTTCCTCATCTGGAAAATGAGCTGGAGAAGGAAATGGTAAACCACTCCAAGATCTTTGCCAAAAGAAAGCCAAATGGGGTCAGGAAGGGTCGGCAAGTGAAATAACTGAATCACAAAGCGAACTGACCTCTTTCCCCAGCCGAAGCAGGGATTTAACAGTTCTGAGACCCCACTCATTGGAAAAGTGTGTGTGTGTGTGTGTGAAAAGAGCTAAAATTTATCACATTGGAAAGATTAAAGCTTTCCTGAAAAACTTGCCCAAGAACACATACCAGTGCGAGAAAGTAATTAAAGTCAGTCCTTTAAAAAAAAAAAAAAGGTTGACTAGAGGAAAGTTAAATATTGTGTGTATGAAACAAACAAACCAATTCCCAGGGTAATAGGACGTTAGCACTGATAAGAATAAGGACCGAAAGAAGACCAATGTTTATGATCTCTGGTGATGAATTTGGCAGGTTAATCACTTTCCAAACGTCTATGTTCAAGGCCAGATTAAATCATAAGTGCTTTCAAAACCCCTCCCTCACTTTCAAATAACATGGAAACCTAAATTCTGGCTGCCTTCCCAGGCTACCAGAGACCCACATGTCCCTGCTCTATCCCATTACTCAGGCAACATTGAGAGATCCTTCCTCAGTCCTCTTGGCTAGAGGAATATTAGGGTATGGCTTTTGGTGGCTTACAAATGATGTCATTTTTTTTTGCTTTTTTTTTTTTTGAGGGGAGAGGGCAGGGCAATTGAGGTTAAGTGACTTGTCCAAGGTCACATGGCTAGTAAGTGTTAAGTGTCTGAGGCTGGATTTGAACTCAGGTCCTCCTGACTCCAGGGCCGGTGCTCTATTCACTGCCACCTAGCCTGCCCGGGGTCATTTATTTTTTAATACAATGAGAGCACACTGTTAACAGGATGGAGTGTGTGTGTGCGTGTGTGTATGTGTGTGTGTGTGCATTTCTCCATATCTCTGCTGTTCACCAGCTGCTAGAAATATGTTGTGGTTTTGACTTCTTTAAAGTACCTCCTGTGATGCCGATTACCTTAATTGCTTGTTTGTGGAACATTCAGTCAGAGACAGAATGCATTGTAACAGTTAATGATAGTGGAAGATGACATTTTATATCTCCTTGTTATTCCATCAATTTGATTCTTCCTGCCTTGAAGCAGAAAACCATTTGCAGTCAGGGGAGCTGAGATGTCCAGTACAGCAAAAAGAGCGTGTATTGGCTTGGAAATGAGTCAGACTTTGCTTTTAAAGGGTTGTTTTCGTTGAGTCGTTTCAGTCATTTCTGATTCTTTGTGACCCCATTTGAGGTTTTCTTGACAAAGATACTGGAGTGGTTTGCCATTTCCTTCTTCAGCTAAGATTTTTACAGATGAGGAAACTGAGTCAAAAAAGGGTAAAGTGACTTGCCCAGGGTCACACAGCTAGCAGGTGTCTGAGGCCAGATTTGAACTCAAGAAGAGGAGTCTTTCTGAGTCCATGCCCAGTACACTATCCACTGTACCACATAGCTGCCCAAAAACAGAGGGGCTGGTATTTCCACCTGCCTTTTAAAGCGATGATGTTTCTAAGGTGACCTAAGAGAAAAGGTGAAATGGTAACAGCAGAGTTTCCAGTGGAGGATGTCTTCCTCCTACACTTTGATGTAGGATCATCGAGCTCGAGCTGAAAAATGCTTCATAGGATCATAAATCTGGACATGACCCTCTAATCCACTGCAACCCATTTTACATATGAAAAAAGTAGGATCCAGAGATGATAAAAGACTTGTCCAAGGTCACACAGATTTGAGTTTTCATATTTAAACATGGAAGGAAAGAACAAAGGAAGGAAAGCACCTACTATGTGCCAAGAACTGTGCTAAGCACTTTCCAAATATCATCTCAATTGACCTTCACAACAATTCTGGGAGGTGGACTCTATTTTTATACCAACTGAGCAACCTAAGACAAACAAAGGTAAGAGACTTGCCCAAAGTCACACAGCCAGTAAGTGTTTGAGGACAGATTTGAACTCGTCTTCCTGACTCCAAGGCCACTGTTCTCTATACCCCTTAGCTGTCTTAAGGTAAATATTGTTTCTAAAGAATTTTCTCCAATATTCCAATGGTGTTCACTGTTGTGATACCACAGGTCACAGCCTGTACTTCCCTATTCATCTTGTACAATGCTCACCCATGTCTCCCCATGATTCCATCACAAGTCTATCCAACATGCTTTAGGACTTCCTACGTGGCTCACAGTGGAAGACCCAAGCTGGCCACCTGTTAGCTCTCCCTCTTAATACATGACTCACACTTTTTCTCTTCTGGATAATATATTTTCTGACTGTGTATAACCTAGAATGTATCATCTAGAAAGTTAAGTGGCATAGTGCATAGAGCATTAGACTTGAAGTCAGGAAGAGCTGAGTTTGAATCCTGCCTCAGACACTTACCAGCTATGTGACCCTGGGCAGGTCACTTTATCTCTCTCATCCTGTACAGTCATCTGCAAAATGGAAATAAAAATAAGAATGGGATGATGATGATGATGATGATGATACCTCCCAGGGTTGTTATAAAGATCAAATGAGATAATACTGTATACAAGTCACTTACCAGTACCTCAAACACAATATTTAATAGCAAGCTATTAAAATGTATCACCTAAAACACATGACAGGGACCAAAGTATGGTACACTAGAAAGAGGGCACCATATGTGAAGTAAGATGACCTGAGTTCACATCCCATCTCTTTCCCCTCTCTATGTGACCTTAAGTAAGTTGTTTAACCTCTCTGCGTCTCTGTCCTAAATGAAAGATTGCAAGGTCAATGGATTGTAAGGTCCATTTCAGCTCTGAATCTATAACCTGAAGAAATAAAAGTTTACAAGTCATTTTGGAATCTCCTTAGAAATACAGCATCCAATATAATAGTAAGCAAATATCCTGCAGTAAGTTCACAGGTACAAATCTCAATATTTAAAAATTAATTAATTATAAATAATAATTCTAAGTTAATTAAATATAAATTAAATTTCATTACTAAAGGGAAATAGGACAAGGGTGGGATTTCCAAATTACAGGGTTCCATTATTTTTTTTTTACTAAATCTGTTTAGGGTAGATCATTCCTGAACACTTTGCACTAATAATAAGGTTAATAAAAAAGTCCATACTTGTAAAAATAAATCTTTCTTACACATATTCAAACTTTAGTACATGTTGAGACTGGCGGCACATGCCCTTATGATGATGGCAATGTTTATGTTGCCACAGTCGTCGTGTGAAGGAAAAACCATTTGTGACCCAGGTAGAAACTCTCAGCTAGGGGCAGCTAGGTGGTGCAATGAATAGAGCACCAGCCCTGAAGTGAGGAGGACCTGAATTCAAAACTGACCTCAGACACTTAACATTTACTAGCTGTGTGACTTTGGGCAAGTCACTTAACCCAATTTCCCTGCTTTGCCCCCTCCAAAAATAAAAAAAAATCTTGTAGGGGGAAGGGAAGGGAAGGGAAGGGAAGAGAAACTTTCAGCTTATTCTGTGAAGTAATACTAGAGTATGGCTTCTATATCTATATTGAAGTATTTTAAGGGTTATCGTAGGGAACGGGGTTTACTCTTATTCAGTTTGGCTCCCAGGAGGCAGAACTAGGTGGAAATTGTAGAGAGACAGAAATTTCATAACAATTAGAGCTGTCCAAAAGAGCTGTGTCTGGAGGTCATTAAGTTCCTTGTTACTGGTAATCTAGTAGAGGCTGAGCGATCATTACTTGAAGATAGTATAGATTTAATTCTTAAGTATGAGTTAGACTATATGAGCCCTAGAGTCTTCTGTAGGGCTTTTCAACATCCCTGTAGCTTTTCAACATGCCTGAAAAGTGTCTATTGAGCTTCCACTGAAAGACCCCTCGTTATCTACCTCAGATTCAGAATTAGCTGAATGGATGGTCTCCAAGAGTCATCCTTAATGGTTTGACCTCAAGCTGGAAAGCTTGTGGCGAACCGTACAAGGATTCTCTGCTGTTTAACATTTCTATAAATGACTTGGATAAAGGCATTGATGTCATGGTTCTCAAATTTTCAGATGACACAAAACCAGGAGTAACAGGCAATACATATCAAAATTTTTTTTTATAAATCTAAAAATTAAAAAAAATCTTAAAAATCTAAAGCATAAAATTCCAGGCTGAATCTAATAAGGTGAAATTTAAAAGAGGTTAATGTAATGTGAATTTAAAACTGACTTCATAAGTACTAGATGGAGAAAATTGTTTGACAAGAATATGTACAAAAAAAGGATCTGAGTGTTTTCATGGACAACAACCTCAAGATGAGTCAATAATGTGTGTGTAACATGTTGTTAAAAATAAACAAATATGATCTTGGGCTGCATTGAGAGAGTTGTGGCTTTCCTTAATATGGAGGCAATCGTCCCATTACACTCTGCCCTAGCCAGACCACATCTGCAAAATGGAGGTTATTGTTCAGATAGGACATTGGAAAGAGTCCATATGGGGGCAACCAGGATGCTAAAGGGCCATAAGGCTGTATCATTTGAGGACCAGTTAAAGGAACTGATAATTGTCCTGGAGAAGAAAAGATTCAATGGTGCACATGATAGCTATTTTCAAATATTAAAGAAACAATTGTTACATAGAAAAAGGATTTGGTTTGTTAGTTTGTGGAAGTGACAAAGAGGCTGATTGAGGCATGACAATCAGAAGAAACTTCCTAACAGAGCTCCCCAGAAGGGGGAATGCACTATCTTAAAATGAAGTATGTTTCTCTTATTGGAGGTTTTCAGTCCCTTGACTGAAAGCTAGATGGCCACACTTATCTGATAGTCATCAGGAATTAATGTGGGGGCATGGGTTGGACTAGCTGGCCCTCTGTAGTCCCTATTACCTCTAGCATTCTATCATTCTATCACTGTCTGAATATGGAGAACTTTCGAGATTATTGTTACAGTCTTTGTTCTTTCTCTTTCTCCATTCCTTTTTTTTTCAATTTTATTTATTTTATTTTTACTTTATGGGATAAAACGAGCATTTCCGTAATATAGTACAATTTTAAAAATGATTGCACATGGAACTGCAAAACTATTATGTACAACTTGCTATTTCTTTTCAAGTTCTTTAATGCCCATAAGGACAATGCTTTTAGTTTAACCTTTCAGTTTCCCAATGTCTTCATTTCTTCTTTCATCTCTTAGCATTTTTTCATTGATATCCTTTATGCCAATAGGGTAGAGGAGATGTGGCATAACAGACTGATTATAAGGCTTTCAATCCGGAAGACAAGGATTCAAATAATTCCTCTGATACTTGCTAGGCACATGTCTCTGAGCAAGTCACTTAAATGGGAGTGGGGGAGGAAGTTTATGCCATTCCCCAACATTCAGCTGCTATGCCATAGGTAGGTTGCCATCTGAATAGTTCAGTGGAGGAAATTTCCATACCAGAATTTCCCCACACTGATGAAATCGCAAATCCTTCCCACATTCATGTATTCCAATAGAAGAGTTGTCTCTAGATTAACATGGCCCTAACTTTTGTTAAACATGCCATGAGATTTTTCTATTCCTTTACTTCTGCAAGGTAGATGCTATCCATTCTAATTTTTCCTTCCACTTTTTTTACCTTCCCACCTCCCTCACTATGCATTAACTCTGTAATGTTAGTCACTTAATGTCTCTAATGTGCCATTCCTTATTTCATTTAACAGGACCCCTTCATCATCTTTACGTCTACTTTAAAATTCCAAGAGTTTTAATTTTACAAGAACTGAGAAGGTATCAAACCATTATAGAGTTGAGAATTATGTGAGTCTATTTGGACCCAAGCAGCTAGGTGCAGTCGACAGAGTGCCATGTCTCTAGAGTGGAGTTAGGAAGACTCATCTTCCCGAGATCAAATCTGGCCTCAGACACTAGCCACATCATTTAACTCTGCTTGCCTCAGTTTCCTCATCTGTAAAATGAGCTGGAGGAGAAAATGGCAAATCACTCCACTCCAATATCTTTGCCAAGAAAACCCCAGAGTCACAAAGAGCTGGACACAACTGAAATAACATTTATACTCAACTTCCAAGGCAGTGCCTAGGATATAGTAACCACTTAAGAAGTTTTTTGTTGCATTGGTTTTATTTGTTGCAGAATATCAAGCACCTCATGTGTCTGCCTGCTTAGCTTTATGAAATTTTCTTTGTCATCCTACAGTTTTAGACCTGGAGCATTACCCAGAGTGGCATCCTTATAGACTCCTGTATCAGCAAGCACCCCAAGCGTCCTCAGGGTTGCTGCCAACACAGGTTCTTGGATCTGCTTTGATAAAGGAAAGCAACTCAAAATGGGTTAACAAGCTTACTTTAATCAGTCAAATATGTATCATTTACCTAGTTCAGGGGAAAGAGGTCAGCACCCCGAATTTCAGAGTATACAGACAGAATTATCAAGACAGAAACAGATCAAGTAGACAGATTTCCAAACTGTCCAACCATTACATCCATACCAAATCAACATCTGGGTTTTTCAAAGGGGGGGGGGCTTCTCAACAACCAACGGCTTCCCAGAGTCTCATATGATCAAATCACAGAACACTTCTCAAAAGTGAGCCCCAAAACAAAACTACACATCAGGGCTTATATAGCCTTCTCCTGGCTCAGAGAATGTAACAACCTTATTGACTCACTGGCCAATCAAGAAGTATCTACTGAAAAACAAGCCTCCCACCCCAGGCTCCAGGTGCACTTTAGCCTAGGGACAG
The DNA here is from genome assembly GCF_028583685.1 of Petaurus breviceps papuanus. NCBI lineage: Eukaryota > Metazoa > Chordata > Mammalia > Diprotodontia > Petauridae > Petaurus > Petaurus breviceps. Next base: position 502,996 of record NW_027185694.1, on the reverse strand, counting down.
GGAAGATCTTCAAAATTTACATTCCCATTACAACTCCGAATTTGTAGCACCCTAAGAAGGAAGCGTCACATGGATAGAGTCGGGAGGACCTCAGATTATGTCTTGCCTCTGACATGTACTGGTTTTATCACCAAACAAACCACATAATTTGTTAGGGCCTTGAGTTGCTGTCCAAGATTAGAAGTTACAGATGAGTTCCTGACCTGCATCTGTGGAAGAAATTTCCATGTCAGTACCTCCTTACCCTGATGAAATCACAAATCAAGACCTCCGCACCCCACCCCCCAAAATTCAAGTTATTTGTTGGGCCAATTACTAATAATGAACGATGAGAAAACATGCTACTTGGGAAAGACTACGTATTGACAGAAATGATTATTTCTTTCTCATACTAATAGTCAATTATTAAAACTGGGGAGACCCAAAATTTTTTCCTTGTCCAATCTCTCAAGGACAGGGCAAATGGAAGACAGAATTAACATTCTCCTCAATCTGAGTATTTCTACTCCACCCAAGTAGCTCAGGCTTGGGTAGGGGATATAGATTCTTTGTCTAGACTGCTCAAGGCTGGGGGTGGTCTGGGAATAGGGATAGTTTCTGTCTGAAAGTGACGTGATGCCATTTTTAGCCCCTCATTGAAGTGAGCCCATTTCTCTTTGTAAAGTCTAGCTCTCATCAGTTTTTAACCAGACTTGATTGCCAACTTTGAGAACACTCCTCTTCCAAAAGGGGATATAAGCCATGAGCCCACCACCATGATGCTCTTTGGTCTAAGAGAGAGACAGCTAAATGACCATCCTTTTGTTAAAATGCTGCTATTATTAATAAAATTATTAAATTACCCAGAAATTATGTCTCTTGAGTCTTTTTAAATTCCATAAGATAAAACAAAATTTAGCTGAACGACAGGTGGAACTGCCCAATGATCTTTAAATTGTCATTAAGTCACATAATAATGCCAGAAGTCTGAAACACATGGAGGTAGCTATGATAAGAAGACCTAGAGGTCCTTAGAACACTGTTGTATGACAAATAGTAAGGCCACTCGGTCCTCCAATTCACCAGGAAAATAGAGTACTGTTTGTAGAACTCTGTCCAGATGAAAGGGGGCTTGAATTTTATTAAGAATATCAGGTTCAGGGGCAGCCAGGTAGCACAGCGAGTAAGAGCACCGGCTCCAGTGTCAGGATGACCTAGAGATAGAATCCCGGGCTCAGATACTCAGAACCACACCCAGAAATAACTGGCCGAGTAACCTTGAGCAAGTTACTTAACCCCGATTGCTTAAAAATAAAAAGAATATCAGGTTCCTTCTGAAAAAATTACAGAAATATCCATGCTCTTTAACTGCTAGACATATATTCCAACTGGGTCAAAGATATAATAATTATATAATAATAAATAAACATGTAATATAATCATTATTATTTACATGGCACTTTTTAAAGTTTACAAAGCACTTTACAAATATTACCTCGTTTGCTCTTTACAATAACCCTAAGAGGTAAGTGCTATTATTATCCTTATTTTACAGATGGGGAAGCTGAGGCAGGTGGTGGTTAAATGACTTGCCCATGGTCATACAGTTGGTAAGTATATGAAAAAACCAGATTTGAACTCAAGTTGTCCTTTCTCCTAGTTATTGTGCTATCTGGCTAATAGTAATTATTATGATTAACAATAATAACATTTACATAGTGCTTTAAAGTTAGCCAAAAGCTTTACAAATATCTCCTTTGATCCTCACAACAAACCAAGAAAGTTGGTGTTATTATTATCCACATTTTACAGATTAGACAAAAAGTTATTAGCTAATTCACAATCACTCCAAGCTCCCATCTGGGGAAGAGTAAGGGGAAGGAATATACATTTAGATAGTGCCTACTATGTGCCAGATATTATGTTAAATTGTTTTTACAAATATTATCTTATTTGGTCCTCACAATCCTTTGATGTAAGTGCTATTATTATCCCCATTTCACAATTGAGGAAACTAAGGCAGACAGAGGTTAAATAACTTGTCTAGGGTCACACAGCTAGTAAGTATCTCAGTTCAAATTCGAACTCTGGTCTTCCTGACTTCAAGTCCAGCACTATCCATTGCACCCCTTCCTGGTCTAAACAGTCTCTTATTTGTTGTTTAATTATTTTTTCAGTTGTGACTCTTTGTGTCCCATTTTTGGGGTTTTCTTGGCAAGGATACTGGAGTGGTTTGTCATTTCCTTTTCCAGCTCACTTGACAGATGAGAAAACTGAGGCAAATGGGGATAAGTGACTTACCCAGAGTCACACTACTCCAAAGTATTCACAGCAGCACTCTTTGTGTTTAAGTAGAACTGGAAACAAAGCCAATGGTGATTGATTAGGGGATGGCTAAACTAATTGTAGTCTATTAATACAATAGAGCATTAATGTACCAAGAGAAAAAAATGATCATGAAGAATTCAGGAGAAAAAAAGAACTATTTCCATGAATTGATCCAAATTGAATAAATTTTAATAAAAATTAAATTAATTAATAAAAATGGATACACTTTGAAGCTAGCAGAAGCAAGAAAATAAGGTGGACAACAGCAATGCAGCAACAACTATAAAAATATTAAAGCTGAACAACAGATCAACAACAGACCGTGCTTGGCCCCCAAAGAAGAGATATGAAAACTTACTCCCCTTCCTTCTTTGCAGAGGTATATGATTACAGACATGAAACAATGCACCTACTGGCAGACTTGGCTGATGTATAGATAATATGAAAGTGGGGATCAACTTAGTGAATTCATCAAATCACCCCGCCTCTATTTATAGTGAGTGTCAAGATGCTAAGCTCTGATGTAAGTGTCAGGTGAGAACCCCTCTGCTATTGACTAGGAACGAATAACAGGAAGGGAAGGGAATAAACATTTATGAAGCCCCACTATATGCCAGGCATGGCAGTAAGAGCTTTACAATTATTATCTCACTTGACCCTTACAACAACCCTATGAGGTAGGTGCTGTTTTCTCCCCTTTTACAGTTGAGGAGACTGAAGCAAACATAGCTTAAGTGACTTGTCCAGGGCCATACAGTTAGCAAGAGGCTGGATTTAAACTTAGGTCTTCCTGATTCTAGACTAGAATTCCACCCATTGTACCACACTACCCTAGCTGCGACAGGCAGGCTATCCAGATTGTCAAAATTACTTCATCATGTTCTTTTGTGTCTACATAAAAGCACTATATAAGAGCTACTAGGAATGAAATTTTTTTTGTATCTGACATCAGGGAGGTGAGAGACATCCCTGAAAAGGAATTTCTCTGATGGGAATTGAGTACCTCAGCCTTGGCCTAGGTCTTCTGCCCTCCCTTTGTTCATAGGCAGACCTTGTGATCTTCAAAGTGTCTAAAGGATTTTGGACTTCCTATCTCCCTATGGATGTCTTGGGAGTGTCCCCGGAGCAGCTACTGGCAGTGCTAAGAAAAGACTGGATACAAAATCAAAACTCAACAAGGAACCCATCTTCCCCTCCCACCCAAAAAAATTCCTGTATCACACCCATGGTAATATCCTGAGGTGTTCACCCAAAGGTCTTCCAAAATCTGTATTATCTCTTGGGCATATGTGCTTTGTAACCCTGAGCCTATTTGCCCTTGGAATTTGTATGTACTGATAAAAGAATGTTTCATGGACTTTGAGGAGGATGTTTTGTACCAAGTGCTCTTACTATGCTACCTTTTTAAATAAATGACCCTTCCTAAAAGTTAGTTAAATAATTATTTTGCTTTTTGGAGGGGGGAGGGCAGGGCAATTGGGGTTAAGTGACTTGCCCAAGGTCACACAGCTAGTAAGTGTTAAGTGTCTGAAGCCAGATTTGAACTCAGGTTCTCCTGACTCTAGGGCCAGTGCTCTATTTATTATGCCACCTACCTACCCCTCCATTTGGGGTTTTTGTAGCAGAGACAGTAGAGTGGATCGCCGTTTCCTTCTCCAGCTCATTTTACAAATGAGGAAACCGAGGCAAACAGGGATAAGTGACTAGCCCAGGGTCATATAGCTAGTAAGTATTTGGGGCCAGATTTGAACTCAGGTCATCTTGACTCCAGACCTAGCAAAATAAATAATTGGTTAATTGATTTCATCTAATAATCATGGTGGGAAGTATACCACTGGGGGCTCGTGATCTAGCGATATAGAAAAGACAGCACTTATATCCTTAGGGCTAACCAAAAACACATAGTAATTATACCACAGGGATCTGACTCAGTGTTAGCCGGACTTCAGATACGAAGATCCAATCTACATATACTATAGTGAGTGTTGCTGAACTATTTTTTCTTTCCCTTTTTATTCTTTGCTTTAAGGAATGACTGAGTGGGGAAGGGAAACAGTATGTACTGGGAAATTAAAATGATGTTAAAATAAATGGTCAGTAAAAATTTTAAGAAATGCTAGGCATCCTCAGACTTTTTTTGAAACTGTAAGTATGAAAGAAATCCTCCAAGTCATATAATGCAACTATCTTGGTGAAGGGTAATTCTGAAACCCTTGCAGATGGATGAGGACTTCCTCTAATGTACAAAAGATCACATCATTTCCCTTAGTAACTCATTCCAGTGTCTCCTAAAAAATTCTCTACTATGTCTTGCCTAAATCCCTTTGCACTCTGAAGCCTCGACCAATTTCCTCTTGTTTTATTCATGTAGCCTATTCTTTCAACTCTCAGAGGGAGAAAAAATAAGTCAGTTTCTCTGCTCTGAACAGCCACATGTGCAGTTAGGTGTTGAATAAATGTTCTTTGGGAAAGGAGAATATGGACTGATTCTTCTCCTAGCTATCACCTCCCACCCCTGAGATGAAATTATGCAGGGCTTCCTTAAGGGTCTTTCTTCCTTGTGTCTGTCCCAAACCACACACATCCACAGGATTCACCTTCATTTCTCAGTGTCCTTCTTCCTTTCATGGGACTGTATATCACCAGTACATCTTTTAATGGTACAGGATACAACTCAAAACCTGTTCATTTTACTGGGAGAACTATCTCAATTGGATAAACCCCAACTGAATTTACAATTCTCTAGCGACAAATATGAGATATATACATATATATGTGTGTGTGTATATATAATATAGGGCAGCTAGATTGTGAATAGAGTGCTAGGTCTCGAGTCAAGGTGACCTGAGTTCAAATCTGGCCCCAAATACTTACTAGCTACATGACCCTGGGCTAGTCACTTATCCCTGTTTGCCTCGGTTTTCTCATTTGCAAAATGAGCTGGAGAAGGAAACGGCAATCCACTCTACTATCTCTGCCACAAAAACCCCAAATGGAGGGGTAGGTAGGTGGCATAATAGAGCACTGGCCCTGAAGTCAGGAGGACCTGAGTTCAAATCTGGCCTCAGACACTTAACACTTACTAGCTGTGTGACCTTGGGCAAGACACTTAACCCCAATTGCCCTGCCCTCCCCCCTCCAAAAAGCAAAAAAAAAAGAACAATGGCAGAGTTCCATGGTTGTAGAAGTGGAGGGATGTAGGGGAAGGTAAGGATAGCCTAGGAACAAGGTGATGAATGGGGCTGTGGAGGAGATGACCAGAGACTACAGAGAAAAGTGAAGTATTACTAAAGCTTTTCTAAAATACTGGTCCAAGAGAGACAATCACCAAAAAGGATTGGGGACACTAAGTGGGGGGGAGGGGGGAGAAGGAGCAGACATTGCAGAAAGAGGTAGACCAGATGTTTCTCTAGGATTTGGTAGCAGCTTCAAAGGGATAAATTCCCTCAACCAAACATTCAATACAGCTGGAAAGAAACAAGCATTTATAAAATGCCTACTATGTATCAGTTACTGTGCTAAATGCTCATAGGGGAAAAGCCATTAAATACAGTAAAAAGGGAAAAGTCATAAAAACTTAAACTCTGTGAAAGGTGGAAGCCTGAACATGGTGACCTGTTAGAAATCACAGCTTAGATACTAAATCATAACTTAAACAAGGAGTCATAATTTAAGATAGCATGAAAGCAAAAACAAGAATATTGTGATCCATCTGAGGCCGGTACATGATCTATACACAAAGTAATTATGTTTGGGCATAACATTGGCTTAACTCCCAAGCTCATTAATAAGCAGAAAACCAAAAATATCCACCAATCAGGAGTGACGCACTCTCTAGCTCCTCCTCCCTTCTTTCTATAATCACCATGGGGATTTGGGGGTTCTTTATGGGGATCCACAGAACTGTCTAGTTGTTGTCCCAGGCTGAAGATTGCCCCTGTTTGCAAGTATCCTTAATGATTGATTAAACTATAACCTATAATCAGTCTGAAGATACTTGGCCTCTTCCCTTGGTATCAAACAAACACCCCCCAGTTATGGGAAAGGTGCAGGGCTCCCCAGCCAGGGGAATTCCAGACCTTGAAGGGCCTCACAAATATTATCTCATCTGAGTCTCACAATAAGTCTTTACAGCTGAGGAAACTGAAACAGGAAGAGGTTAAGTAACTTGTCCCAGAGGCACCCAGCTATTGAGTGTCTGAGGCTATACGAGGTCCAGGCCCAGTGCTCTGTCTACTATGCTGTTGTGGGGTCACCTCAGTCATGTCTGACTCTTCATTATCCTATTTGGGTTTCCTTGGCAAAGACACTGGAGGAGGTTGCCTTTTCCTTCTTCAGCTCATTTTACAGATGAGGAAACTGAGGCAAACAGGAATATGTGACTTTCACGAGGTCACACAGCTAACAAGTATCTGAGGCCAGATTTAAGCTCATGAAGATGAGTCTTCCTGACTGCAGGCCCAGTACTCTATCCACTGTGCCACTGAGCTATCTCTTCATTTTCAAATGGGTCGATTTGAGAGGGCTTCCTGGGGAAGGTGTTGGGACTGGGCCTTGTCAAAAAGAGAAGTATTCCAACAAGAAATGAGAGAAGGGACTCAGTTCCAGGCATTAGGGGGGTTATCTGTGAAGTCTGGAACAGAATGAGATCAGTTATCTAGAAACTCAGTGTGCCTGGGATGTGCCATAACTGAGTGGATCATGGTGCCATCAATAGAAACAGGCTTTGAGAGTACAGATTGTACATTTAATTATCCAAAAATAAACATAAAAATTACTTTGAAAGATAAAAAAGAAAGCATTTCTCACAATGCAAGAAATGGAATAAAGTATCTTATGAATTGCTAGCTGTTGTTTTTCTTTAGCTAGAATATTTGCCTCAAAATAAGTGAATTAAAGAATCCCACAAAACATCACAGGGGAAAAAAAGTGTTTGCATATGCTAAATGACTTCCTTTTAAAGACCATGAGACTAATGACCATGAATATGCACTACTAAAAATGCCTGTTAGTCATCTCTGACAACTACAAGGAAATAAAGCCCATATTGTGAGTCTAGTTGGATCTATAACTGTGGACTGAAATATATCGTGCGTGGGCATGTGCTCAGGTTTTCTAAAATAATTTCACAACTATTTACAATCCTCTTGCCTTATGTCTTCTTCATACTCACATATGACCAGTCTTTCAATGGAACTGAGCCGGAAGTATGACAGAAAATCAAATCTTGACCCAATTTAGCCCCAAAATATTTGCCTATGAATAACTGAGGGCAGATGTATCTCATAGTCTCAGCAAAATGACGTGATTTGAACTTACTTGAGCATTCTCCCTTCCTTCTTTTATCTCCTTCTTTCTCACACTCAGTCTAAGACATCTACTGATATCTCCGGAACCACTAGCTACCTAAAGATAGTAATTAATTATGCCTGTTTGGGAGTAATTAATTATGCAAATCATGGTTCCGCCCCCATCCAACATATTCTTTATTTACAGACCATGAAGGATCTACAAGTCAGTAGCAAAGTACTTAATTAAAAAGGAATTTCAAGGCAATTTTAAAAGGAAAAATAGAAGCAATAAAATAATTCTCAATTACCACCCTTATTTCTCTCATACACAAAAGGTCTTCTAGAAAAGAATGTCTGGATATGAAAATTATTCCATGTGTGTCCGTGTGTTTGTGTGTGTGTGTGTTGTTTCCTACCTTTCAGTTTATGCTGATTATATAGCATGGTGATCTGTACCTCTTGGGTGTAATCACTTACCTCAGTGGCTTCAGAGTAATCAGGATACTTTGGGGCTTCCTGAGCTTGGGGAGACCACTGAATACTTTTTGGTATGGCCCTAATTCCTCCCATTTATTCTAGTAAAAAAATCCTCTTACTTCAATTTGATCATAATAACTGGTTGTCTGTTTCTAAGCTTCCTAATTGTATTCTCCGCCACTGGACATTAGACTCTGTGGACAATTACTTAATGCATTCTCTATCATGAGCCTCCATGGACAAGCCACCTTCATGGCTCTCTCCCTAAGTAAATACATGCTTCCTAATAGAGTGAATCACTTGCTTCTAGGCATAGGATTCATGGGATTCTGAAATCCTGGCTCTTCTTCCAGCAAATTCTAACTCTTGCCTGAGCCATTACTGGTACTGATGTTATATAGACAAGATAACATACCCCTATTACACACTGAATATTGATGAATGTGTGTATGAACAAATGAATTAAAACTAATTTATTAAGTGCTTACTTAGCACTATGCTAAGCAACGATGATACAAATGCAAAAGTGACACAATTACTACTTTCAAGGAGTTTAGAGTCTAATAGATCAGAAGTTTTTAACCTGGGATTGATCCCCAGAGCCCCAATGTCCTGTGGATAGATTTCAGTTGTCTTATGAACTTGGTAGAGGAAAAAAAAAACACCTTTCTTTTAATATAATTGGTTTCCTTTTTATTCCTCCATTTTATTTTATGTACCCAAAAAGTCCCTCGGCTTAACCAGACTTCCAGAGAGGTCCCTAACATAAAAAAAAAGAAAAGGTTTAAACTCCTATAACAGAAGAATAGAATGCATATGGAAGAGTCGTCACTGGAGAAGATCATCTCCCAGTTACATGTTATACAACTTTTCTAATAATTTGGAGAAAGAGTGAAATCCAGCTGCTGAAATTTAAGCTAGAAAAAAACGTCAGTTATTGTGCAACTCAAGGATAAATGAGAACCTACACTAAGTATATGTGTTTGTGTGAGTGAGTATGAGAGACAGACAGACTGAGACAAAGAAGCAATATGGGCCGGTAAGGGTGAGGAAGCTTGATTTTTTTAGTTCTTAAGATATTAGGAATTATTATTATTTTGATTGTAACTGTAAAATATTTTTATCCTTTCTATTAGAAAGCATATTGTAATGATTTATTAATACTATTCTGTGAAGGATGTCAGCATTATCTTTATTTTAATGATGAGCAAAATGAACAAAGAACGGGTTTAGCTGAAGAGAGAAACAGCAAAAACTCATTTGATTTTATTCCATTCTTGATCTTTTTATTATGGAAAATAAGGGAAAAAAGGACAGGGTTTTTGTTGTGAAAATGATTTTGCCTCAACCTACGTGCTGGTTTTGTAATTTTCCTATGAATATGCAAGTGGGAACCGCTGAATTGGGTTATTCAACACTCAGCTTGCAATGTATGTATTTTTCCCTATTTGCCATCAGACTCTGAAAACTTCTGATGCTCTGACCTCTGATCTAAATGTTTCAAGAGTACCTCTCAAAATAGAATATGTAAGTCTAGCTCCCACAGCTCTCCTTGTTCCAATCTCTCTCTTCCATATGTATTTCTCCCATGAACTAAAAGAGATATTAGAAAACAGGAGAGACCTACTAGGGGAACATTCTGAGTTTCAGATACTTTATCAAAAAACTCCTAAACTCTAGGTATTGGTAGGCTTCTATTAATCTCCCAGAAAATTCAACCCCAGAAGTAAGAGACCTGAAATCATGCCCATCATCTAAATCAATTATAATTTAACAGCTTGGAGGAAAAAGAAGGTAGAAAAAGTGTGAATTTACCTTAAAATACAAATACATTTTTGAGGAACATTTCACCTTCCACCCCAAAAGATACACAGCTCCACATACTTGGGGACTGTTTTACGGGGAAAAAAACGCATAATTTTGGTGCTAGATGAAAACTGGAATATTCTGCATTATCTGATTTTAGGGCAGGGAGATAGGAAGAAATAAATATACCTAGCTGTGTTGGCAAACAATGCTCTCTCATTCAGACTGTAAACTCCAGAGAGGCAAGACCAGGAAAAGTCAGATACTTCAAATACTCACACATAATGATGACGATGAAAATAACAATGTATTTGAGGAAGAGAAAACCCTTTTGGACATTAGGGACAAGGATTAATCAATGAATCAATTAATTAATTAATTACCATTAATTATGGAATTATGGAAAATTCAATTGATTGACTAATTAACTAAATCCATAATCATTTACTTAGAACCTCCTATGTGCCAGGCACTGTGCTAAATGATAGGGATACAAAGACAGAAATGAGAGAATTCCTTGCCCCCATGAAGCTTATATTCTATAAATAAAGCATCAGGAATTATTCTTTTATTTGAAAAAGCAAAAATAATTTAAAATATAATAAAGGTAATAAATATGATCATAAAATAATATTATATGATAAATAAAATGAAGACAATGAATATTATTACATAATAATAAAGAAAATAAATAGATATTTCCTAATTTCTATTACCTGGAAAAGAGTTTGCAAAAGACATGACCTCTTAGGGGCAGCTAGGTGGCACAGTGAATAGAGCACTGGCCCTGGAGTCAGGAGGACCTGAGTTCAAAATCAGCCTCAGACACTTAACACTTACTATGTGACCTTGGGCATGTCACTTAACCACAATTACCCTCCATTCCCCCCTCCAAAAACAGAGAGAGAGAGAGAGAGAGAGAGAGAGAGAGAGGACCTCTTGAAGTTTCCTGAAACAAAGCACAAGGAAGGAAATGACTTGAAACAGCTCTAGAATGGATTCAGATCTTGTTTCACCTTCCACCCCAAACTCTCCATCTCTCTGTTCCCCTTTGAACCTTAGCAGGAATGAGGTACACCTGAAATAAGAGGTTCCTTTGGAACCTTAGTCTCAGCTGATGATTTTCAAAAATTTTGTCTTTATGACCCCCACACAGAAATTCCCAGTCTTCACACAGTCATTATCAAGAAAGAATGTCCTTGAAAAGGCACTAAGGATAATTCTGCCATCTCAGAGGAACATTATCAAGCACGTAACTTTCTCCACTGCAGCAACAACATAATAGGTAAATAGTGGTAGGAGGAGGCATATACAGGAAAAAACACATTGGCTTTAAGTTTAGGAACCGAGCTTAACCCCTGTCACTGAAGCTTGTGTAATGCGAATGTAAATTTTAAAGATCTTCCCTGCCCCTAGGCTAAAGTGCACCAGAAGCCTGGGGAGGGAGGCTTGTTTTTCAGTAGGTACTTCTTGATTGGCCAGTGGGTCAATAAGGTTGTTACATTCTCTGAGCCAGGAGAAGGCTATATAAGCCCTGATGTGTAGCTTTGTTTTGGGACTCACTTTGAGAAGTGTTCTGTAATTTGATCTGAATTCTGGGAAGCCGTTGTTGAGAGTCCCCCGGCTTTGAAAAACCCAGAATGTGGAAACCCAGATGTTGACTGGGTATGGATGTAATGGTTGGACAGTTTGGAAATCTGTCTACTTGATGTTTCTGTCTTGATAATTATGCCTGTATACTTTGAGGTTCAGGGTGCTGACCTTTTCTCCTGAACAAGGTAAACGATATATGTCTGACTGATTAAAGTAAGCTTGTTAACCCATTTTGAGTTGCTTTCCTTTAGCAAAGCAGATCCAAGAACCTGTGGTAGCTGCAAACCCTGAGGACGCTTGGGGTGCTTGCTGCTACAGCTTGCTTACCTGTGGGTCACTGGGCAGGTCCCTTAGCCTCATAAGGACTCATCTGTAAAATGAAGGGGGTAGACTCATTGGACTCAGGTTCCTTCCAAATGTAAATCTATGATCCTCTGAGTAAAATGTGCCCTTATAGTTTCAGTGGAAATCTAAACTCCTAAATTTACCTGAGGAAAAATTATTTGAGATACATAACCAGAGGTGACTAGGGCCACCAAGGTCATTTATCTCTATTCTCTATCACTCTAGCCACTACCAACGGGCTGATCAAGCCAGCAGGACCAATCTTCTATCCTCTCACACTGAGCCTCCAGGAAAATTACACTAGCTTGAAAACACACTGTGAGTTAGCAAACCAGCCAAAACCAAAATTCTTGAGCCCCCATCAGTGTGTTTACTTTTGCCAATCAGTCAATGGAATTTTGGTTCAAAGCAGAAGGTATTTGGACAAAAAGTATAGCAAATAAAATGATGAGAAAAATTCCTTCACATTACACATGTGACATACTCTCTCACAGGGTACCATATGACTAGTTAGGGATGGCACAGGTGCAGATCATACATGTAACCAGAATACACACAAAAGGCATATACAAGGGCCAAGGTGGCTAAGACAACTCATACCTTCAATGCTATAGAGTTGTGAATGTCCTTTGTTAAGATCATTGTGTTATGTATTGCTCCTCTCTGCTTGCTGTCACAGCCTTTTGAATATATCACCTCTTTCATACAGCACATCTCTACATTCTCCACCAGGTCAGATCTGTAGGAACCCAGAAGGTTCAGTTTCAAATACCAGTACATTAAGAATTAAAGACACTAAATTTTTAGTATGTAATCTTAGGCCTAAACCATTTAAGGATACAAATCCTATCTTCCTTTTCTCTGGCATGAAGAATCATCAAAAATAATCTCACTCAGTTATAGGGCATATGTGTATTTTGAAGGGGGGGTACAAGGAAAGGATGAACATAAGATGAGTTTGTCTAAACATATACCAAAATACATAAAATTAGAAGGAATACTCTATCTTACATTCAAAACCAGGAAAAAATCTAGGCAAAATTAGGGTGTGAAAGATAATGTGGTGTCTTACAAGAATCATTGAATTTTAAGTAAGAAGCTCTGAGTTCAATTTTTTATTCTGCTTCTTTTTACCTGTATAACCTTGAAAAAAATAATTTTACTTCTTTGGACTCAATTTCCTCATCTGTAAAAGGAGGAGATTGGATTAAATTATTGCTAAAGTCCTTTTCTAGTTCCAAATCCTATGATCAGCCTATGTTTGAAAACTGCATTCCCTGTGGAACTATCCACTGAGGAAATTTGAGCCTTCATGGTAACAGATAAGACAAAACTTATCACAAAATAAATACTCCTGTGCCACAGAGAATGGGATTCTCTGATATTAAAATGCATGCATTTATATTTTTTAAATGCAGACATTAAAATATGCCTCAAGTATATCTTACCTACACCATTCCTGGTTCTGTATAAATTTATTTAGTTTTCTTATGTCTTTTATAACATTAATAAACAATAATTAACATTTATGTACAACCATTTCTAGAAAACTGCCTATCTTGCCCTTGGGTCTCACTTCTGTAGACATCCCTTCCCAATGTTCTGGGAAACAGAGAATTCTCAAATAACAGATACTACTCTATCTACTTAAAGATCATAGATTTGGGGCTATTGGAGACCTGAGAGATCATCTAGCTTATTTTATATATGAGGAAATCAAGCCATGGAGGTAAAGCAACACACCCAATGTCATACATTGGTCCTCTGACTTCAAACCCAGTCTTCTTTTCACTATACCATCTTAAGCACATTTTTTCTCCTTTAAGCAAAAACATTTGCCCTTTCAGAATTTTATTAACTTGGTCCATAGGCCTATCCTTGAACAACTATCTTTTATCATGAAAAATGGTACCTCTTTTTATAAATGAGAAAGTCTTCTGTTGCTGTTTTTACCATGATTTTGGTCCTTTACAATGGTGTAATGGGAATGTAAATTTTAAAGATCTTCCCTGCCCCTAGGCTAAAGTGCACCTGGAGCCTGGGGAGGGAGGCTTGTTTTTCAGTAAATACTTTTTGATTGGCCATGGGTCGATAAGGTTGTTACATTCTCTGAGCCAGGAGAAGGCTATATAAGCCTTCATGTGTAGCTTTGTTTTGGGGCTCACTTTGAGAAGTGTTCTGTGATTTGATATGGATTCTGGGAAGCCGTTGTCCAGAGCCGCCCCCCCCCCACTTTGAAAAACCCAGATGTTAAAACCCAGATGTTGTTTAGTATGGATGTAATGGTTGGACAATTTGGAAAACAAATTTGATAATTCTGTCTGTATACTCTGAAGTTCGGGGTGCTGACCTCTTTCCCCTGAACTAGGTAAATGATACATATTTGACTGATTAAAGTAAGCTTGTTAACCCATTTTGAGTTGCTTTCCTTTATCAAAGCAGATCCAAGAACCTGTGTTGGCAGCAAACCCTGGGGACGCTTGGGGTGCTTGCTGCTACAAATGGGAATATAGGCCAGTTACAGTAAATATATAATCCTGTTTTTAATCCATGTTTCCCTTTGTGAGTTTTTTTCTTTGAAGAGTCACTTGAATAATTACTGGAGCAATTACTGGAAAAATCACTGTACACATAATATATTCTTTTTGGGGCTAATAAATCTCTAGCCCCACTTTCATAACTTTTTCTTTTGTTTTTATTCCTCCCATTGGCCTGAGTCCACATCTAATGCTGCCAAGGAAATAATGAATCAATTGATCAATTAACGAATCAATAGCTTTGTTTTGACATTCCACATTAAGCAGTAACTAATTATCTGATTCCAAATGCTTTTTGAAACATCTGAGGAATCAATAGGATAGAAGTTACATTTTAAATAGAATGGCAGACTTGGGAAGAGGAAGTAGACATACGTATGAGTACATATGCACACATGTAATCCAGAGACTTCTTCCACAGCAGCTCAGTTCCAAGTTCTAGGCATCTTCCTTATATAGTAGGTCTTCATTCAATAAATGCTGTCTGATAGTCCCTTGGTAAGTACATACTGAATCAATACCTCACAGATAAATATTATAATATTCCAGGCACTGGAGCCTGAAGGCTCCTTTTGTCCCTTCAAGAAGTTCTTCAGGGAGACATACACAGGACAGTTAGGAGGTGTCTTCAAGGATAAAAAGTCTCCCCTCAGAGCAAAAGCTTGAAGTAGAATAATGGACTCAGAGACAGGGTTTGTTGTCTCAACTCGGAATAGCAATC
Source organism: Petaurus breviceps papuanus (assembly GCF_028583685.1). Classification (NCBI taxonomy): domain Eukaryota; kingdom Metazoa; phylum Chordata; class Mammalia; order Diprotodontia; family Petauridae; genus Petaurus; species Petaurus breviceps. The sequence continues at coordinate 487,919 of NW_027185694.1, read as the reverse complement.
AATAAATGAAAATGCTTTCATAGGACATGATAAAATGCCTCCCGGAATGTCTCAAGAAAGCCCCCAGAGCACCAGTCAGCATTTCATATGGATCTCCTCCATCTCATCCCCTACTTCGTTATATCGCATACTTGGAAGGCACTCATTGTACAATCAAGGTTTCTTCATTGTCTGTTTCTGCCTTTTAAAAAAGAAGGATATTGGTGGCTTAAGTCACTTGTGAGACCATCATCAGCTCCACAAAAACTATAGCTTCATGGATTTGCAAGAGTGGGTAACCTGCAGCTGGAGGATACATATAACCCTTTAGGTCTTCATTTGTGGCCCTTTGACTGAATTCAGGTGCTACTCTTGGACTGGATTTAGTCAAAGGGCTGCACTTGTGGACCTAGAGGGCCACATGTGGCCTTGAGGCTGCAGGTTCCCCATTCCTGTTAGAGGATTCCAACCCACAGAAAGAGAACTGGTAAAGAGTGTATTATGTGTATACAATATGTATATATGCATATCTCTAATATGTGTGCATATACATACATATATATGTATAAATGGTCCTTGCTCTCAAGGAGCTTTCTATGTAAGACTGAGACAGAGAACGTATGGTTGTTCAGTCATTTTTCAGTCCTGTCCAACTCTTTGTGACCATTTGAGGTTTTCTTGGCAAAGATACTAGAGTGGTTTGCTATTTTCTTTTCCAGTTCATTTTTTTTACAGATGAGGAAATGAGAGAAACAGAGTTAAGTGACTTGCCCAGGATCTCAAAGCTAGTATTGTCTGAGTCCATATTTGAACTCAAGAAGATGAGTTTTCCTGACTTCAGGCTAAGCACTCTATCCCTCTGTCCTCTGCACCATCTAGCTGTTCAAGGGAATATACATATATACATAAATATATATGCATATGTGTGTACATATATGCATGTACACATGTGTACATATTTATATACATATATGTAAATATATTCTTCAGAGCAAGAATCATTTTTTATCAGCACCTAAAAGCATACCTAGAGAATTATACCTGATCAATAAATACCAGTTGAATTCAGTTATACTGAACTGACTTGAGTTGCATTGAAGTTAAATGCCTTGCATTGAACTGAATCTTCTCTGAGGGAAATTACCCAGCATCTTTAATATCTTCAAGAAGTAAACAGAAGGGTCTTAAGGACTTTGGTTAAAAGATCTGCACCCCCAACCAGCCACTTAAAAGCACAAGGAACTGAAGCTACACTCAAAAAAAGTCCCATCTTTGGTTCCAGAGAGTCTGAGTGGGCCAAGCCTAATGTTTAAATGACTAAGCTCTCTTCAACTTTTAAGACATAAATGTCTTATTTCCATGTACATGCCTCAGGGTAATAAGGCCAGGATGAGAAGTACAGAAAATATGATATATAAGCAAATTTGCCATTGTAAATAGAATTTTTTCCCCCTGTTTTCCACAGGACATCAGCAATCTCTTAAGGGAAAACAGCAGGGATGGGGTGGGGTAGGGGTGGAAGGATCAATGACGTTGATCTTGCCTGCCATCTCTTTCTAATATGGTTTATTTTTGACTGTACTGCCATTTTCACTACAAAGAAAGGAAAACTTTGTGGTTGCAACAGAAACAGTTTTCTTTTGTTTTGTTTTGTCTTGGTTTTCCTTTCAGCAAGTTACTCCCAAATTCTCCTTACTGGAGTACTTACAGTGCCCAAGCAGGAAGCCTTAGTTACTGAACGTCACCATCCGGCAAAGTGCATTTCCATGCATGTGAACATGTATTCTGTCTGTTTCTTGAAGATCTTCCATAAGGTTATAGACACAAAAATCCCACCAGAAAGACTGATACTGCACCTACTGCTTTATATGCTTTCAATCAATTAATTAATCAATAAACAAACCTTTATTAAACATTTCCTGTGTGTATCAAGTACTGTGCTAGATTCTGGAGAAGCAATGGTAAAAATTTAACAGTCCCTGCCCTCAAGAAGTATACTCTATTGTGAGAGACTAGATCTTCTTCTATAAGTAAGATGTACACAAAAAAATGCAAGGCAATTTTAGGAGGAAGGACACCGGGACCTGTGTGGAGGAGTTAATGCTTATGTTGAGCTTGGAAGGCAGCTAGGAATTCTAGAAGGAGAAGATGAGAAGGGAGTACCTTCCAGTAATGAAGACACTCAATTTAAAGGTGCTTAGGTGGTACAGTGACAAAGACCACTAGATTTCCAAGTCAGGAACACGTAAGTTCAAATCCCTCCTCAGGCTCACTAGCTGTGGGACCCTGGGCAAATCACTTAACCTTTTAACCTCAGTTTCTTCATCTATAAAATGGGGATAACAGCATTGACCTACTTTGGTCACTGTGAAGATGAAATAAGATAAAAATTTTTACTATTACTATTCAGAATAGTCAGCTCTAAACCCCCTTCTTATATTAACAGTGTTTTGGTACATAAATAAGACCTACCAGTGGAAAGCATGTGGGAGGCTCATTTCTCCAACCCAATTTATTCCAGGCCTTAGTTGGAATTCAATACACATGAGCCTCCAAAATGTATTCTTCTGAGGATTGGCTTGGCTGCACTATTCACACAATTCTTAGCAAAATGCTCTGTCCTCCAAAGCAAATTTCAGCACTTTAGACAAGAACAAGGATACAGAGACTTCCCTCAGGGACTATGAGACATCCAGATTCTATTGAGTAGATTAAGCTCAGCTGTCTCTTCAGTATTCTTAAAAAAAAATAACAACATCTTCATTTAATAAACAGCCTTCAAATAACAGTGCTTTTGTTGTAAGAAACAAATCAACCATCCAGGTGAAAAAAAATTTCTTCCTATTCTATTTATGAGAGAAAGCATAAACTAATTAAAATTTGTCCAAAAGGAAGGAGATCCTAAATGAATTACTTTATTCATAGATATTCTTTGATTTGGGACATTAAGAAATGAATGGGAAAGGTTTCTGAATTGTATAATCTCCCTGGCAACTTGGGATTTTGTAATTTCATGTCAATTTCAAGTTAACTTCAAATCAAGTTTCTACCAATATGGGGAGCTATGAAGGCCCATGTCTTTGATATCAACATCCTCCTGGTAAGTCTCTAGCATACGTCATTGGAGCATGAATCACTACAATTTCAGAAGAATCCAAATTTCAAATGGTTGGCAACAGAAAAAGACATGGCACATCTAGGTTCACTGTAAGATGTTATCAGGCATAGATTTTCAACTTCTATAATAGTTCCTATTGCCTCTAAGATAAAATATATTTTAAAAAATCATCCACAATCCATCTCCCATATAACTTTCCAGTCTTATTTCCTATTACTGCCCTCACATTCTCAGTTCTTTTGTTTTTAAAAAAAGCAATTGGGGTTAAGTAACTTGCTCAAGGTTACACAGCCAGGTGTTTCTGGGTGGGTGCTAAATGTCTGAGCCCGGATTCTATCCCCAGGTCATCCTGACACTGGGGCCAGTGCTCTTACTCACTGTGCTACCTGGCCACCCCACACACTCTCAGCTCTAATAAGATTGTATTGCTGGCTCTTTCCCCTATAGGACATTATATTTCCCATCTCCCTGCCTTTGCACAAGTGGTTCTTCCATGTCTGGTTCCCCTCCTCATCTCTAGTTTTTAGAATCCTCAGCTTCCTTCAAAGCATGGTTTAGGTGCCTCAGTTTCCTCATCTGTCAAATGAGCTGGATAAGAAAATGGCAAACCACTCCAGTATCTCTGCCAAGAAAACCCCAGATAGGGTTGCAGGGAGGTAGACATGATCTAACAACACAATTTATGAACAGTAGCACTAAATGTTGGGCAAAATTAATTATTAAATATTTATTTAACACATACTGTATGTTTAACCCTAGGCTAGATATTGTGGGAACTGTAGAAAAAGTACAGGTCATTTCAAAATCTTTTAAACTAATAAAGCTTAAACCTGTACTAAAACTTTTAGAATATTCTGTGTAAGACATAGTCTCATGTTTTCCTAGTTTTTCTATGGAAGATGTCATCATCAGACTAGTTACCCAGGTTCATAGCATTATAATTCATAGGCTGAAAGATTCAGAGCTGGAAAGGATCTTAGGGGTCATAGGGTTCAAACCTCTCATTTTATAGTTGAAGAAGCTAAACCAGCCCAGAATCACAGTTTGCATCTGAGGCAAGATTGAACTCAGGTCTTTCTCACCCCAAGTCTAGAGCTGTCTACTGCATTAGACTGTCTCTCAGCTGATCCTTGACTCTTCTCTTCCCTGCTCCTCTTCACACACATATACAATCAATGGACAAGGTTTGTCAGTTCTACCTTCACATTTCATGATCTCATTTTTTAAAATGGCTTTCCATTGCTATCTTTTGTTTTTCCATTTTTCTGAATTTCTCCTGGATCTTTTCTCTTCCCCTCCCAGAGAGCCATCCTTTATAACAAAGAATTTTTAAAAGGAGAGAGAAAAGAATCAGCCAAACTGATAAACAGATTGGAAAAGAAATTGATGTTATACACAAATGTTCCACACCTGTGGACCTTGACCTCTATAAAGGAGAGGAGAGAAATATCATCTCATGTCTCTCCTTTGGGACCAAATTTGTTCTTAAGGGCTTTTCATCATCAGATTTCAATTGTTGTGTAATTATTCACAAATGTTTCTTACAAATATCTGCTTCTGTCCATTCATCTCTGCCACCATTCTAGTTCAGGATCTGGTTGCCTCTCATCTGGACTATTAAATTAGCCACCTAATTACTCATGGGAACAGCTAGGTAGTGAAGTAGATAAAATGCTGGTTCTGGAGTCAGAAAGACCTGAGTTCAAATCTAGTCTCAGACTTACTAATTTTGTGACCTAGGGCAAGTCACTTTTATTTGTTTTATAATTTTTATTTTTTTATTTATTTTTAGTTTTCAGTGTTCACTTTTATAAGATTCTGAGTTCTAAATTGCCCCCTTTATCTTCCCCTCTCCCCAAAACAGCATGCCAACTGATAGAAGCTATACATGTGCAATTATATTAAACATATTTCTAAATTAGTCGTTGTAAAAAAAAAAAAAAGAATCAGAACAGAAGGGAAAAACCACAAGAAACAAAAAAAGGGAGAGAAAATAGTATGCCTCAATCTGTATTTAGACCCCAAAGTTCTTTCTCTGGATATGGATAGTATTTCCCTACATGAATCCTTTGGAATTGTCTTAAATCATTGCATCGCTGAGAAGAGTTGTCTTTCAGAGTTAGTCATCACACAACATAACTGTTACTATGTACAATGTTCTACTGGTTCTGCTCATTTCACTCAGCATCAGTTCATATAAGTCTTTCCAGGTTTTTCTGAAATCCTCTCGGGCAAATCATTTAACCTTGTTTGCCCCAGTGTCCTCATCTGCAAAGAGAGAAAGAAACGGTAAGCCACTCTAGCATCTGTGCCAAGAAACCCAAAATAGGGTCACGAAGAGTCAGACACGACAGAAACGATTGAACAACAAATTGATCCGTCTGCTTCCAGACTGTCCCTTCTCAACAATTCACTATCCACACAGCTGCCAAAATAATCTTCCTAAGCCACAAGTCTGACAATGTCAATCCTCTAGTCTTTCGTGGCTAGCTTTTGTAGGTAACTAACTTCCTCAATCCAACATTTAAGGCCTTCTAAGGTCTGACTGTGACCTATGTTCCCAGCTTCGTTTCACATTATTCCCTGAACTGAGCTACAAGCTGTTTTCTGAACTCAAAAGTTCATCTTCCCCAGCCTGGCCCTGACTGTCTGCAATGGAGTACTTCTTTCTAACTTCTGTCTCTCAGAACCCTTAACCTTAATCCTTCAGGGCTCAGGTCAGGTTATAATTGTCTTGTAATTACTTAGCTGAGTGGATTCTTTGTATTCCCAAAAACTCATTTAGATCCAAGTACATAGTAGGCATCAATAACCAGAACCTATGATATCACAAATCCATTAGAATATGAGCTTCTTGAGGGGAGAGCCAGTGTTTCTGAGTTTCTTCAAATCCCCAGAACTTGACACATAGAAAGCACTTAAAGGCTCATTGGCTAATGAACTGATTGACAAGGACTATCAAATACACTAATGGGGAGCCTGCTTTTGGCCCAGAGCGGCAAAATCACAGGCCAAAAAGAGCTTTTGACTGAGGCTTCTTTCAGTGAGATGCCTTCCCCTTCTACACTACCCCACCTCCTTCTAATACAGAGTAGAACATGAATCTATTCATTAATTAATCCATTAATTCATGGTCAGTCTCAGAGAGATAGATGTATCTGGAAGAGACCCCAGATATCACTGATACCTTAGGTACAAATAGGGAAATTAAGGCTCACACAGGGTAAGCACCTTACCAAATGAAATACAATAGGTTCAAATTTCAGGTCTAGCTCATAAGACTCCATATCCAATATTATTTTCCATACCATGTTTCTTCTACTTAAAACTAATCAGGGGGGGCAGAGTCAAGAAGGACCTCCCCACTGCTCCGGCTTCCACCTTCCCCAATGCATGTAAAAAGGGGACTCTAAACAAACTTTGGATCTGCAGAACCCACAAAATGACACAGAGAAGCTAACCTCCCACTGAGGACAGCCCAGCAGGCCGGCAGGAATAGCCAGCTCAGTGCTCTGAGAGTGGAGCGCAGCCCCACACTGAGGCTTTAGCCCCAGGGCGGGCCTGACCAGCCGCCAGCTGGAGGAACTCCAGATCAGTAGCAGCTTTGGCCATTTCCAGATTTATCAACACATATATGCAAAGGACAAAGTGAGAGGTCAGTGCAGTCTGGACTTTGGAACCCAGTAAGTGGGAGTGTGTGGCTTTTGCCCCCCGGGGCGAGAAGCTGCTGAGCTGGCACAGCCAGCCAGTGCCACGTGGCAGCTTCAGCTCCTGGATTGTAGAGTGTAGGGGGACCAACCAGTCTGAGGGGTAATAACTCTTGCTTTAACCTTCTTGGATTTGGATTGCAGTCTAGGGTGGAGGTCCTGGGGTGTGTGTCCAGCTTGCCAGAGCATGTGGAGACCTCAGAGAGGGTACCCATCGAATACCTCCGGCAGCTGAGAAAACCCCAGCATTTGGGACGAAAGCTCCCTTCTCTGGTGGCAGAGTCCTACTGTGGCAAAAAGCCCAGGGGTCAAGTGACTGAGGGGAGACATGACCAGGCAAAGGAAACAAAGCAGACAGAAGATTCCAAAATTAGACTCTTATTCTGGGGACAAAAAGGAGCAAAGCATGGAACAGGAGGAAGACAGTGAAGTCAGAACTCCTGCAACAAAAGCTTCAAAGGAAAATACAAGCTGGTTACAGGCCATAGAGGACCTTAAGAAGCAGATAAGAGAAGTAGAGTTAAAATTGGGAAGAGAAATGAGAACAATGCAAGAAAATTACGAAATGAAAGTCAACAGCCTGACTGTAACACTTTAAAAAACAGACTGACTCAAATGGCAAAAGAGGCTCAAAAAGGCAATGAGGAGAAGAATGCCTTAAAAAGACAAATTTGCCAGATGGAAAAAGAATCTCAAAAGCTCAATGAGGAGAATCATTGCTTCAGAATGAGATTGGAGCAAATGGAAGCTAATGACTTTATGAGAAATCAAGATGCTGTTAAACAGATCCAAACAAATGAAAGAATAGAAAGCAATGTGAAATATCTCATGGGAAAAACCACTGACCTGGAAAATAGATCCAGGAGAGATCATTTAAAAATTATTGGACTACCTGAAAGCCATGATCAAAGAAAGAACCTAGAAATTATCCTCCAGGAAGTTCTCAAAGAAAACTGCCCCGATGTTTTAGAACCAGAGGGCAAAATAGAGGTTGAAAGAATCCACCAGTCACCTCCTGAAAAAGATCCCAAAAAGAAAACTCCTAGGAATATTATAGCCAGGTTCTGGAATTCCCAGATTAAGGAGAGAATATTACAAGCAGCCAGGAAGAAACAATTTGAATATTGTGGAAACACAATCAGGATAACCCAGGATCTGGCAGCTTCTACACCAAGGGATCGAAGGGCTTGGAATATGATATTCTGGAGGTCAAAGGAGCTGGGATTAAAACCAAGAGTCACCTACCCAGCAAAACTGAGTATCATGTTTCA
>NW_027185694.1:452269-474844 GCF_028583685.1 Petaurus breviceps papuanus | reverse complement strand
AGTTGGAAGCACCCACTTTTGAAAAGGGACAGGATCAAAGTAGAGAATAGAACAAGTGGGAGGTGGGATAGGAGGGAGGGAAATATAGTCAGTCTTTTACAATATATCTACTATGTTATTGTTTTGCATTAGCCACACATGTACAACCTATACTGAACTGCTTATCATCCCAGGAAGGGTGAGTGACAAGGGAGGAAGGGAATGAATCTGGAATTCAAATTGTTTTAAAAACAAATATTCAAATATATATATATATATATATATATATATATATATATGTGTGTGTGTGTGTGTGTGTGTGTGTATGAATGTATATATATATATATGTGTATGTATATATATATTATTAATACTATTTTACATGTAATTGGGTAATAAGATATACAGACACTGGGGCATAGAGATCTACTGGAAAAGTTGAAAGGGCTATGGGAGAAAATGTGTGAGAGAGCAGATTGGAGGAGGGGGGATATCCTGTGGGACTGCTATTTTGGGGCGGTGGGTAGGGGAAAAACGGGGAGAAAATTTGTAACTCAAAATCTGGCAGAAATGAATGATGTAAATCAGAAGTTAATAAAGCATTTGAAAAAGAAAAAAAAAACTAATCACAAAAATAAAGCTGCAGTAATAAGACCCAAGAAGAAAAGCTTACTATTCAAGTGACAGGAGTCATGAAAATCCTTGCACAGAGGAAACATTTTTATAAGTAGCTGTTGAAGGGAATGGAATGGAGTTTCAAAAACAAAAATAATACTAGTAGGCAATATTAATGATCAGTCTCTAGAAATGGGTATTTCTGATACTTCCTCACATAAATTTTCAGTCTAGGAACATGATTCTATTGGGAACAGACTTTGAAAGAAATCTACTCTATCACAGGTCAAGTTAGGGTTGTTTCAATAGACTTCACCCAAGGAGAATATTCCTAGAAGGAAGAAAAAATTTTGTACAGTATATCCTAGAAAGCAAATCAAAGCCCAAAGAACTGTCATGTTTTCTGTTGTTATGAAGTATTTTTCTATGATCTCCTATACAAATGGTCTCTGTGGCCCTGCCTCTCTTCCCCAGCCAAGATGCCTGTGATTGTCCACCCACAGCCCACTTGCCTGAGAGGGGCTACTCCTGCCATTAAGGTTTACAAGAAGCAAGAACAAGAAATTTGTGGCAATATCATCCAGCAATTAATTTATAACAAGCCATAACTATTGTAGAAGGTATCGAGGTTCTACTTCCAGCAACAGCTTCTATGGATGTGCTGAGTTCTCTCAGGGAAGTGATCCCTCACCATCCTGGTCTTCCAAAATCATTCCTAGGTCATTGGTAGACAACCCTTTTCTTCAGAAAAGTGAGTCATCCATTCATGACAACTGTATTGCAATCCCCTGAGAGAAATGATTATCAATAACCAATAATCTGGGGAGATCCAGAGTTTTCCCCTTCTTCCAAAGACCTGATTTTAAAAGTTTGGTCTCTTAAAGGACGTTGCTAATAATGAGATTGGACTAATTTTCCTGTTCAAGACTCCATGCTAGTGGAAGCTATTGGCATCTGCTCTGGATCTGTGGGCTTTACATTCTTTGAGAAGAGAGCCCAAAGCTAGGGGTGGTCTGAGCATAGAGATAGTTTCTCTGCCCAAGGGTAATATGATGTCACTCTCAGCCCTTCATTTTATTATAGCTTGCCTCCTATTGGGTTATCCAATCAGAGTTGATTGCCACTCCTCAGGAACATCTAATCTTTGAAGGGTATATAAACTGTGAGCCAGTCACCATGATGGTCTTTGATCTAAGAGTGATGGCCAAATGACCATCCTTTTATTAATATGCTGGTCTTATTAATAAAATTATTAAATTACCCATAAATTATATCTCTTGAAATTATTCTAATTACCACATCCCAGAGAAGAGGTGGGGAGCCTACACCCTCAAGGCCACATGTGGTCTTCTAGGTGCTTGAGTCTTTTGACTCAAGGGTGGGTGGCCTTGAGGGTGCAGGCTCCCCACCCTTGCCCCAGAGGATTCAGGAATTTTCCAAGATGCTCATGGCATGATCACCCATTATCCCTGCTTCTGAAGTATCCTAGATATCAGAGCTCATTTTCCCTGTCTTCTCCACTGTGTTTCCATCTCTTCCCTTCACTTTTCTACCTGGATCCTTAAATTATAGAGGCTGCTTAAGTATGGAAGTACTTGGTGGTGGGGCGGGGGGGGGGAGGGTGGTATGTGTGTGTTTAAAGGAAAACAAAAACAAAACACCAAAAATGAAGATAAGAAACCACACTTTTGTTACTATACCTATGTGCCTTAACGTTGTTTACATTGTCCTCACGAGACACACTAATAAACTTTGTGCAGCCTTTTAGAAAAAAGGGGAAACGCAACAAGTTTTGGGAATCTATGACTATTACTTAAAACATAAATAATATGAAACCATAACTTCATCTTTATACAGTGGATTTTTTTTCACAACACTCTTAAGGGATCAGTAGTATCAGGGCCTATCTGAATTTTACTGAGGTTCAATTAGGAGAATAACAGGAGAGTGAGAACGGAGGGTTCTCCCTCCTCACCCCCAACCTCTATTTTGTATCAAAGCTGCAGATTCTCTAGATTTAAATCAAAAAGGGAAAAAGCAAGCATTTATAAATTTACATATTACATATGAGGAAACTCAGAGGGGTGAGACTAAATAAAGGGACTTGCCCAAAATCACACAGCTAGAACTATGGAGGTGGGATTAGAATCCATCTCTTCTGACCATGGCTTAGGGGAGGAAAGGAATACCTGAGGTTGAGCCCCTGGGCGAAATTCAGAAAATTACAGTAAGAAGGACCTGAGGCCTACCTAGGTCAACTCAAGATGAAGGCCCAGCCCTCTTTCCTCTGTGCAATACTGCTCTCTAAACATGACAAAAGAGGTGGTTCTAGAAAACACCATGGCAATTAAAAAGGATGTGTTGAAGTACTCACATTCATAGAAATACCAGTGGAAAATGTGCCTATCTGAATTTTACTGTGGTTCAATCAGGAGAAGAATAACATGTATCAAAGCTGCAGATTCTCTAGATTTAAATCAAAAAAAGCAAGCATTCATAAATGCTTTTGAGGTAGGACATGTAAATAGAGGAATAGCTCTAGCATGCTATGCTTTTTCAGAGCAAGATAGATCCACGTTCTACTCTGTTATTAGAAAGGGGGCATGGGAGGCAGGGAGAAGGGAAGACATCCCACTGAAAGAAGCCTCAGTCAAAAGTCCTTTTTGGCTTATGATCTTGCCCCTCTGGGCTGAAAGCAGGCTCTCCGGAAACAAGCTCTGAAAAAGAATCCATCTTACTGGTCCATAACACTGAAGATTCAAATACCAACTTCCATTCTATTGTCCATCTGTCTCTATAGCTGACAAGACATCGATTACCTGTGTCTTTATAGAGCTTGTTGACCAACTCCTCAGCTATCTTTAGGGTTGTACTCAAAAAAGCTTCTCTCTTTCCAAGGTGACCTCCTTTTTGTAATGGAATGAGAAACTGCAAAGAAAGTACTACATATGGAAACAATCTGAGTTAATGTCCTGAATGGCAAAAATCTGGAGCAGAGACAGGGGGATATAGGGAAAAGGGGGACTGCTCTGGGAAGCAGAGGATTTAGATTCAATTTCTTGCTCTGTCATTGACCACCTGGGTAACCTCAGGAAAGTCACTTAATCTCTTGGGACTTCAGTTTCCCCATCCATAAAAAAGGGGGATGGAGGATGTCCCTTCTACCTCTAAATCTACAATCTTTTTTTATTTATTTGCTTTTGCTTTTTGGAGGGGGGAAGGTAGGGCAGTTGGGGTTAAGTGACTTGCCCAAGGTCACATGGCTAGTTTTGTGTTAAGTGTCTGAGGCCGGATTTGAACACAGGTCCTCCTGACTCTAGGGCCGGTGTTCTATTCTCTGACCCACCTAGCCACCCCCTAACTCTACAATCTTGAGTGATGCTGGAGTATTGCCTTTACTTTTCCATGAGGAGAATCATTACTAGAGTATCCCCTTTTCTTCTACCTCTACTAACAACAGTAATATTTCATATCTATATCACAGGATGGGAGCTACAAAGAACCTTAATGGCTATGTAGTCCAAACCTGTCATTTTGAAGGTAAGGAAAATTAGGTCTGTCAAAGTTAAATGAATTGCCCAAGGTATTGCACATAATAGGGAACTCAAACCCAGATCTTTAACTCTGGAATCAGTCTTCTTTCCACTGCCTGATACGGTGTTTTAAGGTTGTTTGAAAATTCTTTACCATGTTAGTGAGATGTCTATACTCTATAAAGTATCTCAAGTTCCCTCAGGGAGTTGATACATAAGTGTGTGTGTGTGATGATAATTATAATAAAATATTTCTTCAATAGTTTGAGGTTCTATAATTTTGTTGATGATTCTCTACAGAGGCAGTTATATTGGATGGGGCACTGAACTTGGAGTCAGAAAGATCTGAGTTCAGATCCTGCCTCAGGCATTTACTTACTAGCTTTGTGACCTTGGACAAGTCACCTATTTTCTTCTCATCAGCCTCACTTTGTTCATCTGTAGCATTAGTATAGCATGTCAGGTTATATAACACCTACCTCCACAGAGCTGTTGTGAGGACCACAAGAGATAACACATAGGAAGTGCTTTGTAAATCTTAAAGAGCTAAGTAAATGCTGGCTATTATTATTATTACAACTTGGTAGGTTCTGTGACTGAAAAAAGCCTCACCTTAAAACTGCTCTGGCTAACTTGGACAATAGACAGTCAGGGTTTCCCAAAAGTCTTAGAGCAGTTTTAAGCCATGGGAAGATAATAAACTTACAATTGTCCTAAGACTTTGGGGACAAATAATTCATCACCAAGCCCATTTTGGAAGCCTTCACAGCATGGTAGGACCAGCCCTTATATCCTATAGAATAATAATTGCTAACATATATTACACTACATATATGTTTCCATATTTTTTGAGGGGGGAAGGCAGGGCAATTGGGGTTAAGTGACTTGCCCAAGGTCACACAGCTAGTAAGTGTGTCAAGTGTCTGAGGCTGGATTTGAACTCAGGTCCTCCTGACTCCAGGGCCAGTGCTCTATTCACAGTGTCTCACAGCTGCCCCTCCATTTTTTTAAAAATAGGTTTTAATAGGAAGACAGGGAGAAATAGAGAAAGCAAGAACTGAGGAACAGGGAAGAACCATCAATCTTGAGTTGGACTTTAGATCCTAGCTAGGGAACTGAAGTCCAGGAAAATGGAGTGAAATCAGCAAGTGTCCGCTACAGTGCCGGCCTTGGGCTATGCTCCTTACAAATATTATCTCCAATTCTCACAACAGCCCTGGAAGGTAGGTGCTATTTCTATCTGCATTTTGCAGTTAAGGAAATTGTGACAAACTGAGGCTAAGCGACTTGCCTAAGGCCACACAGCTAGGAAGTGTCTGAGGTCAGATTTGAACTCAGGTCTTCCTCACTCTAGTCCCAGTTCTCTGTCCATTGTGCCACCTAGCTTCTTCTAGGGGAGGAAAATGGAGGGGGGAAAAAAAAGACAATTCCTGCCTTCAAGGAGCTGACAGTCTAATGAGAGAGAGTGCATGCAAGCAACCATATACATATAAGATCAATATAGGGTTAATTGGAGATCGTCCCAGAGAGGAGACAGTAGGATTAGGAAAGGCTTACATGACTTGCCCAAGGTCTCACAGGGAGTGGTAGAATCAGAATTTGTTTCAGATCTACTCTGCTATATGCTGTACATCAGCAGGAAGAACCTGAAGAAGTGACCCTTGTTTGAACTCTCTTCCGTCTCCTAATTACAGCCATCAGACTCCCTGTCCCACGGTTGCTGGGGGAAGGTAGAGGAGAAGTATAGGAGAGAAAAGGCCTCCTGACCTTTGAACAGTACACTGTTCAACATGGTATGAATGGAGTGAATTGCATTTGCAGGTAAAGGTTGTTGTTCAGTTGTGTCTGACTTCCTGACCCCATTTGGGGTCTTCCTGGTAAAGATACTGGCATGGTTTGCCATTTCCTTCTCCAGCTCATTTTACAGTTGAGGAAACTGAGGCAAACTGGGTTAAGTGATTTGGCCTAGGATTGCACGGCTAAGTAAGTGTCTGAGGTCAAATCTGAACTCAGGGAGATGAGTCTTCCCTGATTCCAAGACCAGTGCTCTATCCATTGAGCCACCCCGCTGACCCTGGAGGGGAGAGGACCTGGGTTCAAAATCCCAGCTTTGCCATTTACTAAAAGTGTCAGCCTACGCAAGTCACTTAATTTCTCTGGGTCTCAATTTCCTAATCTATAGCATAAAGGATTAAACTAGATGACCTTTAAAGTCCATTTCATCTCCCAATCTATAATCCTAAGAACCTAGGATTCTGGTATAAGAAAAAAGAAAGTCTAGAAGGCTGAGTGTCTGCCTCCATGCACCCGTTGGATCTGTGCCTCAGTTTCCATGGAAGGAACTATGTATTATATACCTGGGACCCAAGAGCACTTGCCTACAATCAGTCAAGAAATCAAACTGACTTAATGGGGTCTTCTGGGACTGGGGAGCAGCAGTCACTAACTGCCTCCCCATGGGGCTGATACACATTTACTTCAGGTCAAAAGAGGGTAGTGAAGAAGTTCTCTTTTTGTGTCAAATTAAGAACAGCAGAAATGGCACAAAGGTACTCATTTGATTTCCAAAAGAGGCAAAGTGATATGAGCGAGTCAGCAAGATCTCTGTTCAAAATCCTGCCTCAGACATTTACTTACAGTATGACCTGGGTGTCACTTCATTTCTCTGGGACTCAGTTGCCCCATCTGTAAAATGTGGACATTAATGACAGCCCCTATTGAACAGGGTTGTTATGACAGTCAATGATATAATGTATGTAATGCATTTTGTTAACCTTGAAGTTCTTTATGAATTCTGGCTATTATTATTACAAGAAAAATATTCTAATATAAATAGTGAGTGACAACCCATGCTCTTTTCTTAAACTTGTCATTTCTGCCATAAGGAAACAATAATAATTATTAATGTCAAAATGTAACATTGTCTTCCTCCAGGAGGTTTTCCCAGTTTAGACTAAAGTTTTCCTTTGGAATACTGAAGAAAAATTCGGACCTTGAATATGTGGATGGAGACAATATGATTGAGCAAATTCTCCTGGAAGCATATTGAATCCACAAGAGCCATAGCTTTACAAAAAGGATGCTCTAATTCAACATACCTCATTGTAATTGGGAACCAACAATGATCAATGTCTTTCTCTAATTAGATTCAAGTAACCACTAACCTTGGCCCTGCCAGTGAATGTGGAAGAAACAGCCCACTCTGGAGAGTTGGACTGACTCTTTCAGGTCATTTATTACAATAATAACAATAGCTAACATTTATAAAGGACTTACATCTACCAGGAACTGTGTATTACAATTACTTTGCAATTATTACATCATTTGATCCTCACAACAACCCTGTGAGATAGATGCTGGTATTATCCTTATTTTACAGACAAGGAAACTGGGGCAAACAGAGGTCAAGTGACTTGCCCAGGGTCACACAGCTAGTATGTGATTGAGATCAGATCTGAACTCAGGTCTTTCTGACTCCAGGCCTAGTGCTTTATTTACTGTGCCAACCATCTATCTAGGGGGTAATTTAGCAAATGATAATGTGCTGTTCTTGTGCACCAGGTGGTATAGGCTTCATACTATATGGATGCCGGGATATAGAGCTGGAAGGGACCTTCAAGTTCATCTAGCTCAACCCCTTCATTTTACAGATGAGGAAACTGAGGCCTAACAAGGTGGCATCATGCTCAAGGTCTAAGGTTTAGGGGTGCTTGAGACCCCAAAATACCAACACACTGGGTCCTGCCAAATGAATTCAACTCAATCTTCTCTCAGCCAAAGAAAAGCAAAGTGTATTAAAGATTCGCCTTAGTGGGTAGACCCTTAGGGAGCCTGAGTATCTGTGACACTTGCATTGGGCAACAGGGCCAGAACAATCTGAGACAGAGTGAGTCTGTGCTAGATAACCTAGGGCCTCCTCCGGGAGACAAGATGGAGCCTACATATGAAAGATTGTGGGAGGGCTCTAGGGTGGTCTAGAGGAGGAGTCAAATGAAATCAGACTCCAATACCTGAAGGCTCCCTGGAGATGACAGACCATGGAGGGCTGGGCTAGTTTAAGGGTAACAGATTTGGGTATAGATATTTTGATAGGACCAAAGATGGAAAGTAGCTGGACAATGGAGGGCTAGACTAGTAAGAGTAAGAGATTTGGGCCTAGCTATAATGAAAGGCTTATGGCCTCAGGCAAATGCCTCATCAAATGGGAAGATTCAATCAGAGCTCAAGGGGGTTCCCAGAGCCTGAACCTCATCAACATACTTAGTAAATGAGTAGAAGGGCCAGGAATCTCTCACATATCAGCAACTAGGGCTACAAGACAATGTGGACCAACTCCTTTGTTTTGTTGATTAGCTGTGTCTGACTCTTGAGCCCATTTGGGATTTTCTTGGCAAAGATACTGGAGTTTTGCCATTTTCTACTCCAGCTCATTATACAGATGAGAAAACAGAGGCAAAAAGGGTAAAGTGATTTGCCCAGGGTCTCACAGATTTGAACTCCAAGCTTGGTTCTCTATCCACTGTGCCATCTAGCTGGCCCATAATGAATAAAAGGTCTACTGAGTATATTCTTGCTGGCTGTTGTTACAATAACTTGTTTCTCTTGCATTCCACAGTAGCTCTTATGGGGTGGCCACAGAGAACACCACCATATTGCATCAGGTTGTATAGGTTCTGAACTGGAGATAGATAATAGAACTACATGCTTCTTTGTTGCGTGATAGCATGAACCCTGAAGAGTTGGATGCCTAATACCCTATCCTTCAGAAATAGCAACATAGGGGTGGCTAAGTGGTGCAGTGAATAGAGCACCGGCCCTGGAGTCAGGAGGACCTGAGTTCAAATTCGGCCTCAGACACTTAACACTTACTATGTGACCTTGGACAAGTCACTTAACCCCAATTACCCTCCAAAAAAGAAAGAAATAGCAACATAGAAAATTCAATTCAATTTAATAAACATTTATTCAGCAATTCAAATGTTGTCAATGTGCAAAGTACCATGCTTCACCACAGAGATACAAGGATCAAAAAGGAAAACAGTCCCTGCCTTTGAGGAACTTGGATTCAAGTGTAAGTCTCAATAGGGCAGCTAGGTGGTGCAGTGGATAGAATACCAAGAAGAATTCAAAATCTGGCCTCAGGACACTTCCTAACTGGGTGACCCTGGGCAAGTCATTTAATCTTATTTGCCTCTGTTTCCTCATCTGTAAAAATGAGCTGGAGAAGGAAATGGCAAACCACTTCAGTACGTCTGCCAAGAAAACCCCAAATGGGGGTCACAAAGAGTCAGACAGAAGGGCAGTTAGGTGGCACAGTGAATAGAGCACCAGCCCTGGAGTCAGGAGGACCTGAGTTCAAATCCAGCTTAGACAATTAACACTTACGAACGGTGTGACCTTGGGCAAGTCACTTAACCCCAATTGCCCTACCTTCCCCCCTGCAAAAAAAAGAAAAAAAAAGAATCAGGATTGAACAACCACTAGGTTTCAACACTTACTAACTATATAACCTTGGGCAAGTCACTTAATCTCATTGGACCTCAGTTTTCACAAATTTAAAAGAAAAGAGAGTTGGACTAGAAGGCATCTAAGTTTGGCCACTCCCAAACGACTCTTTTCAGCCAGGCTTCCTGTCACTCCTGAGTCTCTGGCCATCTCCACCCACAGGACTGCCTTGCCACCCTGAGTCTCACACTTGCCTCAATAACTGACTGGAACAAAAATGGTTTGAGGAAGGGGGGAGGTCATGTAGATAAGAGATAAAATTGAAGGCACTTATGGCAAAAATGAAGGTTTGGTTTGGGTTTTTTTGGTTGTTGGGAGGTTTGGGGGTTTTTTTGCTTTGGTTTGTTTTATTTTTTGTTTTGTTTTGTTTTGTTTTAAGAATGACTGGGTTTTACGTGGCTGACAAATTTGTCTTGACCATCTAAAAAATAGAATTTGGGCCTTATCTATGAAGTGGTGAAAAAAATCAAGCCAATCCTTCAACCTGTTGTTCACTTACTGAATATTCAAAATAACAATCGCTCATCAGATGCATTTACACTGGTAGATAAGTGTCTATTTAAGGATGTAAGAATAATCAGGACTCATTTACTAGCATCCCAGTTTGTTCCAGCAGTTTGGGGATTTAAGTCTTGAGTAAGAGATGGGCCAGTAATTCTGAAGGCACTAAGTTTTTATTGTGTGCACATTTTAGCTCACATTGGGCCTAACTTGAGACATCTGGGCCATGGGGGAGTGTGGGGGTGTTGTCAGAAGGAAGGACAAGGGAACAGGACTCGGGGTGTGGAACCTGCAGTCTTGAGGCCACATGTATCCCTCTAGGTCTTCAAGTGTAGCCCTTTGACTACATCCAAACTTCACAGAACAAATTCCCTTAAAAAAAGTATTGGTCCTTTAAAGCTTGGACTCAGTCAAAAGGCCTCCAGGCCACAGGTTCCCCACCCAGGTCTTCAAGAACAGGATCCAACTAAGTCTCAGTCTCTGGATTTAGGAAGGGGGAAGAGGAGAATCACTGGGTTTAATGCTGACCAGTGCATTCAGTGAAAGGTAATCATGGTTGTGAAGGGTCTAGAGTACATTCCATAAGAGGATGGGTTGGAGTAATTGGGGATATTTAACAGGTAAAAGCCAAGGCTTAGGGGATCATGAGAGCTGTCTTCAGACCCCAGCAAGAAGAGGAAGAAGATCAACACCCTACTGATTTGTCGGGTGAGCCCAAGGAACGGCAAGCTGTCCTAACTCCTCTTGGTAAATATGTGAGGCTGCCTGGGCTTTTCATCCTTCACAACAGGGTTATTGCTAGAGTTATCGATGCAGCTGATAGCTTCCATTTGGTGCTCCCAAGAAGGGAGATGCCAGGGATTGGCCAGCCAGCCCCACCCCTCCCTAGAGGCACCCAGTCTGGACATTTGAGGTAGAAAAGATTCCAGAGAAAGGAAGGGATGCTGTGCTAGAAGCACCATCTCTGGAGCAGATATAGACTATTGCAAACAAGCACTAAAGAACTTAGAGAGGTCCCCAAAACAGAGAAGGTATTTGGTTTGGTTTGGTTGTCTAAAAAACAACACTGAGTCAACGATATAAACAGATTCATTCTGGCTTGAGATAACACTGGGCTTCAGCCAGGCCCTAGCAGAAGCTCCCAAAGTGGACAATGCCACCCCCCTGAGGAAAGGGGGAGCTGGACCGAGCCAGGGCAGGCAGTAATAGACTTAGCTGCAATTGAGGGAAATTGAATAAAAATAAGGGGACAGTGGAAGCATCACGAAAGAAGAGAAGAAAATTCTGAAAAATCAGCCATCCATGTTTCATCTGTTGTAACAGAGTTAAAGTCATAGTGATTACATTGTTTTCCAAATAAACACACAAAATGCAAGTTATAACTGATCAGTGGTCAGGTCTGCGAACAGACAAGCACGTATTGGCAGGAAAGCGTGTAGCACGTTGTCAGAAAGTCTAGCATACATTCACAAGAATATGTCCTTGTAATGACTTGTACACTATATGATACCATACAGTTACCTGATGATTGCATCATCAAAATTTCAATGCAGGGAAAAAACACAAATTTACAATTAAGCGTTAAAGAAAGTAGATTTCCAGGGGGTGCTCAATAATTTTTTTAAGGGGGTGGTAGGCCAAATAGGATTGGGAACTTCTGAGCTACAGTCACCATGGGACCTAGATTCATTCAGATCCCATCTCAGACACTTGACTACCTGGGTAATCTTGGACAAGTCACTTTATCTCCAAAAACCTCAGTTTTCTTAGGTGTAAAATAGACTAGATCACCTCTATGATCCTAAAAGGGAAGAAACAAGCATATGTGATTGCAACAAGCAGAGGAAACTACTCTACTCTTTGCCTTGCCATTTTATTGAGGAGAGTTTTCCAAAGACTTCTTGGTTAACTCTTCATGTTTTGTTTTTCAAGGCAATCAGGGTTAAGTGACTTGCACAAGGTCACACAACTAGTAAATGTCTGAGGCCAGATTTGAACTCAGGTCCTCCTGACTCCAGGGTCAATACTCTATCCACTGCACCACCTAGCTGCCCTATCTTTTTAGCCCTTCATATCTTAAAATGTGACTGATGGAATGGAAAGAGCACTTGATTTCAAACTAGAGAATCTAGATTCAAATTCTAATTCTGCTACCTATTACATGTGTGAAGATGAGTAAGTCACTTCTGCTCTATGGGTCTCAGCTTCCTCTCTTTTGAAATGAGGGGGCTGAACTGAGTGATCTCTATGATCCTGGCCCCTTCTAGGTCTAACATTCTATGACTCTACATTCCAAAGGCATGCTGAAGAATGTTTAACAGCTGGCTGTCCCAGAGGGGAAAATGTACACAGGACACCCTTTCAAGTCTAATCTGCAATATCAACATTTTCTCCATTTCTTTCTTCAGTCAAAACAATCGACAAAACAATATATCAAACCCTGATTTGTAGCATTTGCTGATTTCCAGAGTGTAAACACTTACACTGAAAAATTTAATAATCATCTCTTTGAGCCAATTTGAGCTATCCCCAACACACCCCTGTGTTCCCAGATCTGAGGCAGATGATAAAACTGACTAAGACATCCGATGAAAGGCAGTCATTATGGTGAAAGGACTTGAGTTCATGCCATGTAAAAGTTGGTTATGAAGAGGGGGGCAGGCAGGTATTTAACCTGCAGAAGAGAAGGCTTGGGGGCCATGATTGCTATCTCCATGTACTTGAAGGACTGGCTCGTGATAGGAATCCATGACCCTAAAGGGCAGAACTAGAAACGATTACTGGAAGCCGCTTAGCAGCAAATTTATATGACATATATAAAGAAAAGCTTCCTAATAAATGAAATTATCCAAAAAGCAGAATGGTTTGCCTTAGGAGGAGGTAGTGAGTTCCTCTTCCCTGAAGGTCTTCAAACAAAGGTTAGATGAGCTCTTGTCAGCTATGTTGAAGAAGAGATTCTTTTTCAATTAGTCATTGAACTAGATGGAGGGTGGGGAAACTGTGACCTCCAGGCCACATGTGGCCCTCTAGGTCCTCAAGTGTGGCCCTTTGACTGAATCCAAACTTCATAGAACAAATTGCCTTAAAAAGATTTGTTCTGTATAACTTGGACTCAATCAAAAGGCCAAACCCAAGTTCTTAGAAGGCCACAAGTTCCCCACCTCTAGACTAGGTGGTCACCAGGTCCCTTTCAACTCAAAATTCTTTGATTTTGTAATATATATTAGAAAAAGTAACTAGAGAATGACAAAAGATGGTATCACCCATGTAAAGGCTCTGAGATGCCTTATCTAATAATGCTTACTCTCACAGATGAGCAAGACTACAGTTCTCCCTCAGGGTTCTAAGGAGTTGGGAGTGATCCCAAGGCCATCAGCTCAAGCCTCCACTGGTGTATTTCCTTCCCAATATTACCAGTGGAAAATCATTTTAGTCAGGTAGTCTTATTTTGGAAAGGTATGTTTACTAAATATTTAATCCCTCTCAGAATACTCTCTACCACAGGTACATAAAGAGTTCAAGGGAAAGTGGGTTCAGCCTCATTGACCATTTGAATTCACAGTTCCTAGTTGCTGGAAATCCTTTTCTCTCATTCATGCGGTACTCCAAAAGTTCCCCTTAAGCATAGTGTAGTTTCTTTGCAGGGCTTCTGTGGACATCTATCTTTGGGTTCCGATGCAGGTAATTACTGTCAGCTGCTGCAGTCTTAGAGGTTATTGTTGTTTGTGCTTCGTTCTTAGAGAGGACCATGACATCAGGGAGGTGATGCCATGACATGCAAGTGAATTGGATTTGAGGGAGGGAGGGCTGTGCAAAGTCACTAGTCTCACTGTCTCCTCTGGAGCCATCTGGGTCCAGTGGCAGGATACAGATCAGGACAACTAGAGATGGTCCCCCAAGAGAAGGTAGGGAAAGGGGGGAAATAGAGCTAGGACACTGATGGAAAAACAAAAGTTCAAAACTCTCCAAGCCCTTTGAAGCTCACAAAGTCCTCCTCTGTCCAAGTGGCCCGGGGAGAAAAAGAAATAGGGCTAGAGCCTCTCCTTTCCCACCTTACCTACATGGTTTCTCCTCAGAGATTTTACTAAAATAGCATGCCTGCTCCAACGTCTTCAATGAATCACTTCTTAATTTGCTTGATAATTCTTGGACAAACAAGAATGACCAAGTTTTCTCAGCCAATCTGAACCTTCTTCTTGTCCCTAGTTTCAAGTAAAGAAAATTAGTTTCAAGCATTTTTTTATGCTTTATCTAAAGTCTAAAATTGATTGATTAAAACTAAAGCCTATCATTGAGATGGATGAATCAGTTGTTTTTCACTCAGTTTAGGTACCTGGGCATCTTATCACTTATTATTAGTATGGGAGATTTGACTGAGTAAGCCATTCAACGCCACCCTTACAATGGGACTCTGGTTAAAGCCACAAACTCAGAGGAAGTTTCTGGTATGGGAGAGCTCAGGGAATCCAAATATAATATGCATGTTTCATCATGTAAAGTTCTTTTTTTCTTTTAACCTCTGTTTTCAATTACAGGCAATGTTATCACTTCTGTTGATGCTTCCCCATACTAAAATTGTAGACATGAAAATCGACAAGATAAGGCATGGTTAAATGCCTCAGAGTTACAAAGTAAAATTGCAATGATTGTTGATTATGTAATTAAGTTTCTCTCCAAATGAAATAAATCTGTTAGCCTCCCATATTTTTTAATATTACGCTGCATTTTATATGTATAAGAATACCTTGACGGGGCGGCCAGGTGGCTCAGAGAGTAAGAGCACCGGCTCCAGTGTCGGGATGACCTGGATCAAATCCGGGCTCAGATACTCAGCACCACACCCAGAAATAACTGGCCGTGTAACCTTGAGCAAGTTACTTAACCCCTATTGCTTTTAAAAAAAAAAAGAATACCTTGACAAATAATAGTAGCCAACACGTAAGTAGTACTTTAAAAGTTCATAAAGCTCTACATAAGTGCATGTGTATGTCTATAATGTGAAATCTTACTTCTCACAACTCTTTAAAGTAGACATTATTTTTATTACCATTTTTACAGATGAGGAAACTGAGGCTGAAAGAGGCTAAGGGTCACACAACAGTATCTAAGGCAGAGCCTGAACTCAATTAGCTTTCTATACACTATGCCAAGCATTCATTTGTTAAATAAACACATATTAATCACTTTTTACATAAAATGCATTGTACTGGATTGAGATGACAGGATAACATATAAAGACAAATATGAAATAGTCACTGTGCTCATGTGTCTTTTAATATAGGAGGGAGAGATAAGATACATGCTCAGGAAACCAACATGGGATATTTCTACTCTTTGTATGAATGAGTCAACACTCTAGGTCAGTGGTTTTCAGAAGTTTTTGACTCAGGACTTCTTAATACTTTTAAAATTACTGAGGACCCCAGAGTTTTTGTTTATATATCTTTCGATATTTGCTGTGTTAGAAATTTAAATTGATAGATCTTTAAAATATTTATTTATTAATTCATTACATAAATATTTTCACAAAAAAATAACTATTTTCCAAAACAAAAATAGTGAGACGAGTGGCATTGTTTTACATATTTTCACAAACCTCTTTAATGTCTGTCTTAATGAAGACAGCTGGATTCTCATATCTGCTTCTGCATTCAATCTGTTGCAATATGTTGTTTTGGTTGAAGTATATGAAGAAAATCTGTCCTCATTGAGATATGCAGTTGGAAAGGGAGGGATATTTCTAATAAGCAAATAATGTCTTAACATTATTATGAAATGAGTTTTGACCTCATGGGTCCCCTGAAAAGCAACCCAGGAGTCCAAGGACCACACTTTGAGAATGGCTGTTCTAGGTCCAGAGAAAACTCTAAGGGTCATTCAAAGTCCACTGAAATGTCAATACGTGAGGAAAGGCTATGGAGACCCAGGTGTTCTTAGCAGTACTAACAATAAACATGGCAAATAAAATCATGAAACCCAGTAGAGGGTATTTATGAGACGTTCCATCTTGGATCAATTAAAAAGAGAGACATGGAAAGAATAACTTCTGCTTAAGTTGGAATATGGTATTGATCCTGTGAATTGGAAATCACACCCAACATTCCAATTGGGATCACAAACAGAGCATTGGGCTGAGAATTACAAGACCCTGGTTCTAGTGTCTCAATCAGCACTATAATTGGCCAGGTGGCCATAAGGCAAGTCAAGGCACCTAAACTCTCAAGGCCTCGGCTTTCTCTTCTCTAAAATGAAGAGCCCATGAAGAATCTTTGCTTCCTAAAAAAGGAGCATTAATATCAAAGAAGATTAGGCCTAAACCTTTTCTAACCTCTAAGATACCTTAGAGATTATTGAACTACCAAAATCATTCATAAATTATTTAGGATTTGTAGCTCCCTTGTAATGCCAAAGTACTCTTACATACATTGTTGTTGTTCAGTCATTTCAAGCGTGTCCAATTCTTCATGACCCCATTTGGGGTTTTCTTGGCAGAGATATTGAAATGGCTTTCCTTCCCAGATGAGGAAACTAAGGCAGAGTTAAGTGACTTGCCCAGGATCACACTGCTAGTAAGTGTCTGAGCCCAGACTGGAACGTAGATCTTCCTGACTCTAGTCCTAGCACACTATCCACTGTGCTACCTAGATGCTCTTACATATATTACAACCAAATATTCCAAAGGTACACGAGAGCTGACTCAATCTGACTCATTACATTTTGTGAGAATTTACACTTGGAAACCCACAAAGCTATACATCAAGGCCTGATTTATTTTTTTAAGTGCCAAGACTTAAGAAAATGTCAATAATACATATTAAACTCAAAAATGTGTCCTGCTTAAATTTTTTATATTGTAAATGTCAAACAGCACATTCCTGAATATTACCATCCTTGACAAATGAGGAAGACATTATAATCATACCCCATATATGTCCTCATACGCTACAACTGTACCATTAATGATCTCATATCCTACACCCACCCTATCAGGGAAGGAGTAGAAGCATTATTATTCCCACTGTACAGATGAGAAAACAGTAAGTTAACTAGCTCAAGGTTACACAGCTAAGAAGTGTAAAAGTCAGGAAACAAAATTCAGTTCTTCTGAATCCCAAGACCACTTCTTTCCACCACAGTCACATAAGGGAGATTTACCTTTAGTTCCCTTTCAGCTACAAAGGTCTGAGAACTGACTTGAAGATTCAGGTCATTGTCATCTTCAAAAGACTATAGGATCTTCCACTTAGAATTGGAGGGGACCTCATAAGGGAAGACAAGTCAGAGATAAAGTGACTTGCCAATAGTCACACAAATGGGAAGTGAGCAGAGCCAGGGTTGGAGAGAGGTCCTCTGATTCCATATCTGGTGCTCTTCCTCCTAGACCACCTGCTCTCAGCTTCTAAATGCTCATCATTGACTAGGTGGTCCAGCAAAGAGAGTGCTGAACCCGGAAGCAGGCAAACCAGAGGTCAAATCTAGCCTCAGGCACTTACTAGCTGTGTGACTTCTACTCAGTTATCAAAGTGATATTCCTAAAACACTAATTGGACCATGACACCCTCCCCAGTTCCCACTCAATAAACTCCTGCGGTTCCCCATCACCTCCCGAATCAAAGACAAAATCTGCTGTTTAGGGTTGAAAGCCCTTCTCAACCACCCAACCTTTCCAGTCTTCTTACACCTCACACTCCTCCCCATGCACTCTGTGATCCAGTGACAATGGTCTCCTTGCCTCCAAGAAGACACTCCATCCCCTGACCATGAGCATTTTCATTGGCTATCCCCCAATGCATGCAACCTTCTCCCTCCTCAAGTCTATCTCCTGTCTTCCTCCAAGTCCCTGCTAATATCCCACCTTTTATAGGAAGCCTTTCCCAATCCTGCGTAAAATGCCTTCTTTCTGTTCAATATTTCCATTTTATCCTGTTTATAACCTGTTTCTACATACTTGTTCTCATGTTATCTCTTCCATTCAACTGTGACTCAAGGGCCAGGAGCATCATTTACCTTTCTTTCTGTCCCCAGCACTTAGCACAGAACTGGGTACAAAGTAGGTGCTTAATAAATGTTAACTGACTGAATGACCCTGGGCAAGTCACTTAACTGCTATCTGCCTCTGTTTCCTCCTCTGTAAAATGAGATATGATATAAATATAAAAGCACTTACCTCCCAGGGTGTGTGAAGATCAGATGATATTTGTAATGTGCTTTGCAAACATTAAGGTGCTGTGAAAATGCTAGTTATTGTCACTATTTTCCACATCTGAAGCTCCCTTGACCAGAAGACAGTCACCATCCAGAACAGTGTACTCCCTACCTCCCTCAGGCCTGAGTATGAGATTCCAAGGGAAGCCACCACACATAGCTCTGAGACTACATTGTGAGTCAACAGCTTAGAACAATAAATGGACAGAAACAGCAGGAGATTGGTTGTCTATGAAAATAAATATATATTTGTTAAAGAACCAGGAACCACATTCTGCAGAATAAACATGAAATAAACAGGGTGCAACTTAAGTGAGGAGATGACTAGTAAGTAGCTGGGAGAGCAAGAAAGGTTCCATATAGCAGGTGGTGCTTAAGATGAATCTTGAAGGAAATTAGGGATGCTAGGAGGCATCAGGGCAGCCAGTACAAAGGCATGAATGGGAAATGCAATAGTGTGTGTGTGTGTGTGTGTGTCTGGGTAACAACCAAAAAGCCAATTTGGCTAGACCATATGGAGATATATATATAGTTATGTGTATATATGTGTGTGTGTGTATACACACATACACATACATATACATATAATTCTATATGTAATGTATTTGTCTCAAAAGGTATATTGGAGACAGGTTGAGAAGGACTTTAAAAGCCAAATAGAGTTTATATTTTATCCTAGAGGTAATAGGAAGCCACTTGGGTTTTAAAGAAGTAACATGGTAAGACAAACACTTAAGGAAATTCACTATGGCAATCATTTCAATAACCAATAATTTTAATAATGATCATTCACATAGCCTTTTATAATTTACAAAGCACTTTCCTCACTTCAATCCTGTGAGGTTAGGTCGAGAGCATGATTTTTGTTACCCCCATTTTGCCAGATAAAGGAACGAGGACTTTGAGAAGTTAAATGACTTGCCTCTGTCATTCATCAGGCATTTATTATTGATCACACGGCTAGAAGATGGCAGAGCTTGAATTTAAACTGGAGTCATAAAACATTAGCATGGTCAAAATGGAAGGAACTCTAAAGAGGATCTTTTAGTCACTGATTTTTTTTGGAGGCAATCAGGATTAAGTGATTTGCCCAGGGTCACACAGCTCCTATGTGTCTGAGGGCAGATTTGAACTCGGGTCCTCCTGACTTCAGGGCTGGTAGCTCTATCCATTGGACCACTTAGCTGCCCCTCATGATTTACTTTTAAAATTTTCTAATTGAAAGATATCTTAAAATTCCTCTAGTCCAGTTCTGAAGTGACATACCCAAGGTCACATGGATAGTAAGTGACACAACAAATTCAATATCAGGTCTTCCAACTCCAAGACCAGTGTTCATTCCATTGACATGACACTGCTCATTTCTCTCAGAGTTAATTCAGTTTCCTAAGATCATAGATGAGAGATAGATTCAAAGATTTGGCCCAGGTTATGTTAAATCAGATCCCGACGATATCTCCGCCAATGGTCTGTACAATATTCTCTAAAATAACTAGAAAAATGTCATCTTTTCAGAAAAGATCCCACATATATTTCACTATTCTAATGGAAGATCCCAGAGGCCATCTAGTCTAAACCCTTCATTTCATAGATGAGGAAGTTGATGCTCAGGGAGGTAAAATTACTTTCCCAAGATCACACAGGCAATATCATAAATAGGATCAGCCCCAGGTCCTCTGAGTCTAGAGTCAACACTGATGGGATCTTTTCTAAGTTATTGGACTGAACTACTGACATAGAAGTCCTAAGGATAGTCCCCAGTTAGTTGGAATTTCTAAACTTCCTTGGACAGCTAGGTGGCTCAACAGAGAGAAGCCAAACCTGTAGTAAAGGAAACTCATCTTCGTGAGTTCAAATCTGGTTTCAGAAACTTACTAGCTTTGTGACCCTAGGTAGGTCACTTAACTCTCTTTCCCTCAGTTTCCTCATCTGCAAAGTAAACTGGAAATGAGCTTTGCCAAGAAGACCTCAAATGGAGTCACAAAAAGTAGGCCAGGACCAAAAGTGACTGAACAAACTTCCTCACCCACACCAAAAGTTATTTTCAGACTGACTTGTACAGAGGAAGATCAAGCTACTTAGTAAGTTATGGTGCTAAGGAAATTTAATAAGGGAGTTGATGGCTTACAGCTCCCTAACCACTGCCCCACAATTTTGATTTGGAGCTTTTATTTTTCCAGTTCTAGGGACACTTCCTAAAGGCAGGGCAACTTCTCCTTTGGTTTATCCATACCTTTCAGCCACAAACAACCCAGGCATTTTCACCACCTTCCTTTCATCCCTCTAAATCATCCCCTGACTCAAAGCAACCTCTGAGTAGTCATTAGAGAGTAATGCTGCTGTAGTCTGAGGCTGCTTTAATTTGGATTCTGGAAGCCTTGTCTATAAACCTCCTTCTGGAGTCATAGAATCCCAGAACTTTGTAGCTGCAGGGAACCTTAGTGGTCCAATTGAGTCCAATTTATTTAAACATCAACAAACATTAATAAAACAATTAATACATATTTCAGGAACCATACCAGATCCTGAGGGCTCGAGGCCAAAAATGGAATAGTCCCTGCCCTCAAGAAGGTTCCAGTCTACTGTCTGTAAATAAAATATGTAAACAGATAAATAGATTTTAATATGTACATGAAGTTATTTGAAGAAGTAGAGTTTACTAACAACTGGGAAATCAGCAAAGATTTCATGGAGGAGTTATGCTCTGAGGGAATAGGGGAAGTGAAAGAATCCAGATAGAAATGCATTCTAAACATGGACAGCCTATGAAAACATATGGAGGTAGGAGATGAAATTGGGTGTACAGGGAAGGGTTTCTAAGTCAATTTGACTAGAATGTAGAGTGCTTATGAAATTAGACTTGAAAGGTAGGTGAGAATTAACTTATTAGAGGTTTTAAATGCCAGACTGAACAGCTTGTGTTTTATCTTATGGGCAAAAGAAAGTCCTTAGAAAAATTTAAGGAATGAAGTGAAAATCAGATCTGTGCCTTAGGAATATCAGTTTGGTGGCTAGGTGGAGGACAGATTGGAAAGGGGAGAGGGTGGGTGGGGGGAGAGACCAATTGGCATAGTCCAGGTGAAATGTTCTTATTGTCTGGACCAAGAATTTTAAATTCAGTGTTTCACTGAAGTACTCTGGGACAAATTCTTATACCTCTATAAGGATGAGAGCAATTCCATTGGTCGCCTTGGAGCATTTTCCTCAAGCCTGGATTTTACTTTGTGCCATCAATTCTGCAGTGACTTGACTTTCATTCACTTCCCGAAGACTCCATCTAATAAGACTGCTTGGGTTTTTCATCAATTTGTGGGGTAAATGGGTTATTGAGAAATCTCCTGGAAGTAGGTCTTTGTATGTGCTGACTATAAATTAAACAGTCCTATGTGGCCCAGATGTCTTCTCTTGATCTTTGTCTATTTAGAAACAACATGAAAGTTGTGCCAAGAAATGCCCTTCTTCCACCCCAGAAAGTATTATTCTTCCCTGTGAGATTCCACTTTATATCTATTTAATATCTTTGCTGCCCTTTCTAGGTTGGACTATGTCTTTTTACCCAACATCTCCTTCCCATCCTCCCCTACATAGGGCCACCAGTAAAAGAAACCCTTTTAGACAACAATCAATCATGCAAGGTGATGGTAAGGCAGCTTACTAAAAATACTGAATTAAACTTTTAAAAAATAAGGATGGATTGGAGAGGAAGGCTGGATGAAGAGAGACAATTGGCCTAGTCCAGGTAAGAAGTTATTATGGTCTAAACAAACATGGTGGAATGATGAGTAAAAAGAATGAGATGGATGCTTGGGATGTTGTGCCAATAGACGACATGGTCTTGGAAGTGATTGGAGACCCTCTTTCTTGATTAATGGTTGCCTTAATCATGCACTATGTAGGTGACCCAACAATAGACCTGCTCTGACTCCTTCCTTACTAGCTGCCATGTTTTCTTTCTTCTCTCTCCTCCCACCCCTACAGTTTTCCACTCCACATTCACTTCATTATGTCTGGAATGAGTATGTCAATCTATTCTCCTATAGCACCACTCACCATCCAAACTTTCCAAACCAAAATATCCTTCCCTGGCCACCACACACACTATATGTTGGTTTTCTCTATTAGAATGTAAGATCCTTAAGGGTATGGATGGTTTTTGTTTAGATGGGTAGGTAGGTATATAGATGATAGATAGATAGATAGATAGATAGATAGATAGATAGATAGATAGATAGATAGA
>NW_027185694.1:357611-452259 GCF_028583685.1 Petaurus breviceps papuanus | reverse complement strand
AGATAGATAGATAGATAGATAGATAGATAGATAGATAGATGATGGATGATAGATAGATAGAGACATAATACATAGATATAGTGCATGTGTGTATATGTGTGTGTATATAACCATTACTTAGCACTTGAGAATAGTAAGCACTTTTCTTATTTCATTCATTCATTCAATATGCATATAGGAAGTATGAGATTGGTAAGATTCCAAGAATGTGAATTTGGGTGGCTGAAAGAATAGTGAAGCCCTAACAAAACAGTGAATCCAGGAAAGGGGGTGGATTTGGGAGGAGTAATGATCGCAAGTTCTCATTTTACCAAGAAAGAAACCAGGACCTAAAAAAAAATGTCACTTGTCCAAGATCACACAGCTAATTAGGGCAAAGCTAAACCCAGGCTTCCTGATCTTCCACCAAATGTTCCTTCCATCACACTGGGGCCAAAGCACATGTTTAAACATTACCAGAATGGTCATTTAAATCACACCTCACCTCTAACCCAACCACTCTCCCCCTTGAGTTTTCAGCATTATTTATGAGACCCCTTTTCTTTCTGATTATAGTGCAATATTTTTGCAGAGTAGGTCAGGAGCAAGCATATTATTAGGTGTGTTTCTTCAGCTATGGGCGCACCCAAAGGCATTTCTTTAATGTGATTTACAACCCTAGGATAAGCCCTGAGCACCGTGGCATGAGCGTTTTATGAGCTGCAAGGTTCTAGCTGTGCTTCTTCTAGAGAAAGAATAGCTGAGCAAACCACAGCTGACAAGCTGGCTGCCTTTGCTTCTCACTTTCCTTTAAGAGAGAATTCATTTTGCTCATCTCTGGATCAGAGCTTCCCTATCTGAAAACTGTAGCCACTCATATTATCTGGGGAAGCCCCCAAAGCAGAAGATTCTCTTTGCAAATGAAATTGCATCAGAGGAGCAACTAGGAATGGCCTATCATGCTTCCCAGGGCCATGATCTTGTAAGTTCAAGTAGCTGGGGAGTTAAAAATTTGGAAGATAGTAAGAATCAAGAAACTGAGTCTGTGACATAAAGTGGACAAAGGAACTGGTTTCAAATCCAACCTTCTACACATCCTACCAGTGTGACCTCGAAATCACATCTGTGCCTCAGTTTTTTCCTCTGGAAAAGGAATGGGATTGGACTAGATGGCAATGGAGGTCCCTTCTGGCTCTAGCGCCATGATCCTGCCCTACCATGTGGAGAGAGCCAGTCTTCTGGGCAGGAGGAAGCAATGGGTTAGCTGGGAGCTGAAGTATAGAAAAGCAGCATTTCTGCTCTGCAATTCATTTCAGTACAGGGTTAGTGGTTTGGGGTATAGTCAGTTTAACAATCTGTTAACAAAGCCCTCTGTTCCCACATTGTATATGCTTAAATTTTCCTACTGCACCAGAGGTCTCTAGTGTCTCCCAACATTGTTAGAAATGGAACATTAGAGAATTCTCTGGCAGCCCCACTCATTATCTAGAGCCTGAAACCTAGAAAGGGTAAGCTTACTAAGGGTAAGCCCATAGTTACATGGCTAATAATTGACAGAAATGAGACTTGAACTCAGACCCAATGTTTTTTCTAGTGGATAGGGCACTGGACTTAAAGTAAGAAAGAATCGGGTTCAAATTTCACCACAGATACTTAGTAGCTAGGTGATATAAGGCAAGTCATGTGATCCCTCTGTACCTCAGTTTCCTTACTTCTAAAATGGGAGTATTGAACTTAATGACCTATAAGGATTCCTTCCAGCTCCAAGTTTATGAACTCCTTCTCATGCTGCTTTCTCTAGCTGTTTATTTATTAGTCCATCTAGACCAAAGGAAAGAATTCTGAAAAGAAGGAGTCTTTTCTCCTCCTACCTGGCCCCTCTCTCATCTCCAACATCCTAGCCCATAACATAAGACTCTAGATGAACCTTTCTCTGTCTCACTGTTCCTTAGAAACATCACCTGTTCACTTTTCACACCAGTATACTGTGCTAAATTCAGGGAAATTTACAGAGATGTTCCATAATCCCAAAGCAGACTTTTTGTTTCACATTAACTAGCTGATACTGAAACAGGAAGCATTTCCTTTCTGCTCCTTCATGGGGACAGCATCTAAATGGACAATGCTTCATCTCTCCTGACTCTGACCTCCTTATAACAGAACACTTTAGAATGAATGTGGGTATTGGGACTTTGGAGTGATATTTTTTTTTTTGCAATACCCTTTTCCATTTTCTGCACTTGAGACTACTCATCTCTAGCACTCAGAAACGAGGCCACTTATGGGATGGCAATGAAAGAAATAACTTATCAGGAAGGAACATTACTCCCTTTTCCTGTATGGGGTCAAATGGAGGACAACTCATGAAGTTAGACAAGACTGACTCCGGTGTCCCCAGTTTCCCCTTTCTGTGCCCCCCTTCTCTGCTCCCATTTTGCAGTCTCAGTCACTCCCATGGCTTGAATGAAGAGAGAAGAATTCCCCATCAAACATCTCCTGGCTTACCTTTTCCTTCCGACAATCTGATTTCCAGCTGTGTAATAGACATGTCCTCCTGAATGTCCCAGCCACACCTCAAATTCAGCATATCCAAAATGAATTATGTAATGTTGTGTCTTATACTTAGCAACCAATCAAGAAGCATGGATTTAGAGCCTTTTTGTGGCTGGCAACTTTAGTAGGTGCTGGGGTACAAATACAGAAAGATATGTGCTAAGTTTTGAGGGAGGCAAGAAGTTTAGATAAGATAGATTTATTTAAAGACTCAGTCTAGAAAGGGGATAAGACATATGTACAGATAACTACAATACACAATATTGTGTGATAAATGTAATTATGAAACAGACTTTGTTGCTACTG
The DNA here is from genome assembly GCF_028583685.1 of Petaurus breviceps papuanus. Lineage (NCBI taxonomy): Eukaryota > Metazoa > Chordata > Mammalia > Diprotodontia > Petauridae > Petaurus > Petaurus breviceps. The sequence goes on along the minus strand of NW_027185694.1, from coordinate 449,421 downwards.
AAAGGAATTTCTGGCATCAATAAGCAAATGGAAAAGGGATATGGGACATTCATTGGGAGGTCTTTCCTACAACCCTGAAATTCTAGTAGGAAGAAAAGTACCTATGTATAAGATTAGATCATTGAAAGGTCATGTGGGTGGTACAGTGTGTAGAGTATTAGGCCTACAGTCAGGAGGTCTTATCTTTTTGAGTTCAAACTGTGTGACCCTGGGAAAATCACTTAGCCCTATTTGCCTCAGTTTCCTCATCTGGAAAATGAACTGGAGAAGGAAATGGCAAACCACTTCAGTATCTTTGCCCAGAAAACCTCAAATGGAATCACGAAGAGTCGGACTTGACTGAACAACAGAACAATATTGAGGGTGTGGGGAATTTGTTTTCTGGTTTGGTTTGTTTTTTTGTCTCACATTTGCTTAGAACAGTGCCTGACACATATGCACTTAATTAATGCTTATTAAATAATAGATCATTTGTCTAATAGGAAATGACATCAACAGGGAAGGATGCCAGAAAGCTTCAAATTACACTGAGGATATAGGAGACTGTAGGGAGAAACTATGCTTTTCAGTCCTACTCATACACATTAACTTTCACCCAAATAATAGTAATAATAACTAACTTTTATATTTCCCTTTAAAAATTACAAAGCACTTTGCATCCATTATCTCATCACCCTCTTTTGAGACTAAGAAGGGGGTTTGCACAGGATCAAATGTCAAAAATAAGATTTGATACTAGAAATGTATGAGAAAAGTAATTGACCTGGAGTCAGGAAACGAGTTCAAATCTAGTTTCTTCCACTTAAAAACTATATGACCTTAGTCAAGTCTCTTGATGGCCTCTGAAGTCCTGACTAATTCTAGATTTAGAATCCTATGAGGTATGTGAGTTCCTCTGGTATGTGTGAGGTCCTCCTGTGAAGTGCCAATGCATTACCTCTTCTTCTGAACAACCTCACTCTTCTCTACCTCCACCCCTCACATATAAGCAAAGTGGAAACACTGAAACTATGCAATCCCAGCTGCTCACAATGTTACTCTTTGGTGAGCGAGGCAGGAAAATGCTGCTGATATGGGAAAATGAAATATCTTTATTATTAGAACAACAATAATTATTGTTTTAAGTTCTTTAAACAGCACATGTGAATGTCTGATCACACTTCTAGAAGGAAAAAGCCTGAAACAGAGCAATAAGTCAAGGAAAGAGCCAAGATGGCCCATTTCTCCAGCCCAAAAGCTGGCCCGCCTTCCTTGACCAGTATTCACAATGTTCCTGGAAAATATAGATGTCCCACAGGGACATGCAGAAGTAAGAAGGTTAGAACATCTGTTATTTTCAACAACAAAAAAACTTTAAATTATTCCAACTTATATATAATTTCACTAATTTCAATTTGGACTTTTCATTTTAATTCTCCCTAATTTTAATTTTAAAATTAAAGTTAAGTGGGGTAGGAGTTGGAGGGCCAGCTTACAAATGACTGGCAGATGGCATAGTAATTTCTTTCCCAGTTGCTTATTTAGGAATATTTCCCAAAGGTTTTTACAAAACCTATTCATCTGCATTAGCTCTTTTGAATCTCACAGTAACCCTTTGAGTTTAGTAGGGTGGGGTTTTAATCTCCATTTTTCAGATGAGAAAACTGAGACTCAGAAAGCTCAAATGATTCACCCATTATTCCATAAGGGCAGAGTAGGGACTTGAACCCTGGTCTCCCAATTCAAGAAACAGGATGTTTTCTCTTATACCACAGAGGGCTATTCCCCCATCCCAAGTGAACACTTCTTCAATTCAATTCCATTCCATTCCACAAGACATTTTACAGTTCCCACCCTGTTCATAGCTCTGTGATAGGTGCTAGGAGAAATACAGCCAAGATATGCTGGTAAATGTTTAACAACTAGTTCTCTTAAAAAATAAATTCACAGAATACTTTCAACTTTGATCTGAATTATTAGCATCTCCCCCACCACTTTCTTAAATCTATACACAAAGTAAAACAATAAATCAAGCCCTGATTGTAGCATCAGCTATTTGGGGGGGGGAGGGGGTAGGCAATTGGGGTTAAGTGACTTGCCCAGGGTCACATAGTAAGTGTCTGAGGCTGGATTTGAACTCAGGTCCTCCTGACTCCAGGGCTAGTGTTCTATCCTCTGATCCAACCAGCTGCCCCTCATCTGCCAATTTTTAATGTATAATAATTGGGTCTTTAGCTGGTCCAGCATACCACTGGAAATGACATTTATGTAAAATAAAGTGTTTGTGCTAATAGAGTTAACTCATTTATTAGAGGATATTACTTGCACACAAATAAGTGTAATATTTGTTAAGTTCTAGAGGGAGTTTTGTATGAGGCCATGGAGAAGTTGGACTTGGTAGAACCAAGGATAGTTCAGCAGAGGTTGCATAGTTTAAATCAGTCTTTAAAGGATGAGTGAGAATTCAGTATACAAAGATAAGAAAGAAGGCATTCTAGGTAGATTGGAAAGTGTGATCATGGGAAAGAAAGGAAAAAGCATTAAGGGGGAGGGCAAGTTTGGTAGAAAATAGAACACATGGAAAGGATATAAGCCTAGAAAATTATTGCCAGATTGTCAGGGGCCTTAGCTAGGTGGTGCAGTCATTAGCATGCCTGCCTTGGAACCAAGATTACTCATCTTCCTAAGTTCAATTACAGCCTCAGATATTAACTAGCTGTGTGACCCTGGGCAAGTCACTTAACCCTGTTTGCCTCATCTACATAATGAGCTGGAAAAGGAAATGGCAAACCACTTCAATATCTTTCCAAGAAAATTGCAAAAGGGATCATATTAGGACACAGCTGAACAACAGAGGTCTTGAATGCCATGCAAAAGAATTTAAGCTTTATTCGAGAGATAGTAGACAGATTTTTGAGCAAAGGGGGAGGAATGACCATAAGAAAGATTAATATGAAGGAGGAGTAAAGGATGGGTTTGAGTGGGAAGAGATTAGAAGCAGGAGGATCTCTTGAGAGGCTATTTAATTCATTCAGGAATATGGCAATATGGACAGTATTTCCTAGTGGACAGAGTGCTGGCCTTAGAGCCAACAAGACACAGGCCCAAATCATTCTTCTGATGTTAGCTGTGTCACCCTAGGAGACTCACATAACTTCTCTGAGTTTCTATATCTTTACCTACAAAATGAAAGGACTAGATGGCCTCTAAATACCCTTCCAGTTCTAAATCTAGGATTCAATGATGGCAGCAGGAAGAGATGGGAAAGATGGCAGAGAGTGGCATGAGTAAGATTTGGTGACTGCCTAGATAGAAATGGTGAAGGGGAGGGTTCCAAACCCAAATGATGGTATCACTGGGAAAACAAGGTACAGGTTTAAGAATAGGGCTAATTCATTTGGTTTGGGGCATGCCCCAAAGCAGATCTAAGAACATGTGGTGGCAGCCACCCTGGGGACGCTGGGGTGCTTGCTGATACAAAATGGTGTCACGAACAGCATCTGCAGAGTAAAAGGAAAGTATGGGGGCTGGGATAATTGTTTGTTTCCCAGCTGTGGTAGCTGTGACTATGTGGAGCCCTGGACCAGGAGAGAAGAATGGCCTGCATGCAGACTTCGCTGAGCTGAGAGCAGGAATGGTGAGCTGCCTGCATTGGGACCTGGGCAGAAGCCAGGAGCGGCTGCTGCCTGCGGGAGGAGAAGGAGCCCAGGAGTTTGGAATTCGGCCACAGGAAAAGATAAGAACTGAGCAGCAAAGCAGGGGCACTGAATGTGTTTCCTTGTTGCATCCCACAGTTTGGGACCCAGGGGGAGGATGGACTTGTGACTATGGTGGGTGGGATGAAGTGCCTTGAACCCCAAGGACCCCACCTTGTTGGTTTTGTTGCCCAGCCCCCTCTCTGTACTTGGAAGCAGGGCCTGGAGCTGTGTGAGGGGAAAGACACGCCCCCTGCCCTAGAGAACTGTATTTGGACTCTTGTTTTTGAATTGAGGTGATAATGCAATGTACTTTGTGTTCCTGTGGCCACTTTGGTAACTTCAGTTACGTATCTTGCAAATGTGACCTATGATTGTTAATGCTAATTCAAAAGTAAATTGTCTATGCTATGGGCATGAAAGATCTTGGGGCCGAATGTAATGGGAATGTAAATTTTAAAGATTTTCCCTGCCCCTAGGCTAAAGTGCACCAGAAGCCTGGGGTGGGGGGCCTATGTCTGGTAGGCAAACAGAAGTGTGGAGTTGGATTTCAGGAGGGAGGTGGAGGGAAGGGCAGAGCTGAGAGGGGAGAGCAGGACAGGGAAAGAGAAAGGATGGGAGGAGAGAAGAAGGGATGAAAGGGAAGGGAGAGGAAAGGAGTCAATTCAGCTTTTTTTTAAGGGCAAAATCAATTAAAAAACAAGACACACTTTTTCTCCTGAAAACACACAGAATCCATGTTCTTTGTTGTTCTCCTAAAAATATGACCAGGGAATGAGCAGAGTCCTTCAGAAAAATGGAAGTAATGCAGCCATATTAAAACAACAAAGCCTGGCATAGAAGTTCGTTCCAATTAACAGCAAGACTTCATTTATGTTTCCAAATCAGAACAGATATATTTCTAGGCTTGCCAAGTTGTAAATGCAGTAAATCTGCCGTTGGTCATTTGGCTCCTATACAGAGCTGGAACTAGGGTGGGGCAGCTGGAGTCTGTCCTATACACTGACATATCAAAAGATGTTTCGTCCCTGTGATGGTCTGGAGACCTCACAGAATCTACTAGCCTTTGAGGATTAAGGGGAAGTGGGTCAAGAGGGAGGGCAAGAGAATGGAGATTAAGGGTCAGCAAATGTTGAGGGAACACAGAGGGGAGAGGCTTCCCCATTGCCTAGTGGTACTGTACCAACCATATGCCTACAGAGGTTGGGGAACGGCACACCCCAAGAAGGGAGTCAGTAAGCAGAAGTTTGAGGGAAGGATGGACCATTTTTGCCCTGGGTGGAAAAAAAATGCAAAGTAAAGCCCTCTATTGATATGTCTCATATCTCCCACCCAAGAGTTCAGGGCAGGGACCATATTTGTTCCCCCCACAATAGGTATTCAATAAATATTTAGTGATTGATTGACAATGAGGGGATGGGATTCATAAGAAAGTATATTGGGGCATATGAAATAAAGTTGGAAAGAAAAGAATTTAGTTTTTCAATTGGTAGGGAAACAGTACTGTATGGTAGAAAGAGCACTGTACTTAAGGTCAGAAAAACCTGGTTTCAAATCTTAGTTCTGCTGTTTGCTATTTGTGTGACCTTGGACAAATCAAGACATAACTCTCTGGTTCTCAGTTTCTCTTTTTGTAAAATCAGTGGATTTGATTAAATTGTCTCTTTCTCTCCAGTCTAAATCCTATGATCCTCTGTTTACAGATTGGTATTTCATGGCTGCAGTTGACTGAAGCAGAGAAATGAGTATTCTTCTGAAGACAGATAATAAAAAGAACATGGAAAAGGGTCACAGTGTCCCTTTAAAAAGAGACGTGGGGGGTTTGCACCAGAATTAGCCAGAAATGAAGAGCTATTGAATGCTTTGGATGTGATCTGACCCCTCTCTTCTTGATGTTGGCATCAATATTTACTGAGGAACTTCAGGGCAAATGGATGAGATTGTTTTTTAAGGAATGGACCGGGCTAAACAGGAGATGGTAACATTTCCAGTGTAAGAGAAGAATCCAATTACTTCAACCATCTTGTATATATTCCTTACCTCCCATGACTAGATTGTTTGTTGTTCAGTTGTTTCAGTCATGTCTGACTCTTGGTGACCCTATTTGGGGTTTTCTTGGCAAAGATACTGTAGTGGTTTGCCATTTCCTTCTCCAGATCCTTTTACAGATGAAGAAACAGAGGCAAACAGGGTTAAGTGACTTGCCCAGGGTCACACAGATAGGAAATGTCAGAGGGCAGATTTGAACTCAGGAAGTTCCTGACTCTGAGTCTGGCACTCTATCCACTGTACCACCTAGCTGCCCTCATACACTCAGACTTGCCATAATTGAGGGATACGTATTAACCTCCAGTTTCAAGACTTGGTCATTTCTTAGGAAGCTGTTCAGGACTATTTGTAATTCTGAAAGACTGGCCTCATCGAAGGAAGATGCAGTAGTAACTGAAGAACACTGCAGACATACTCATAATGGTAGAAAATGCCCAAATGACTCTTGGGTATTGTTTAGGTCAGAGGTATCAAACATAGAAAGCCATTGCTATCACAATATCTTGCAATGAACCAGATTTAAATGTAATTGGGAAATAGTTTTAAAATAAATAAAAATACAATAAAACATAGATAATGCTAAAATGTGATTTTCTAACTCAATATGGAGCCTGCAGGGATCCTTATAAGCGGCCCCCTGTTTCTGTTTTAGCTTGACACCACTGGTTTAAGCAACCATTTTCTTTTTTTTTTTCTTTTTGGAGGGCAATTGGGGTTAAGTAACTTGCCCAAGGTTACACGGCTAGTTTTTGTGTGTGTATGTGTGTGGGTGTTAAGTATCTGAGGCTGCAACTGAACTTGGGTCCTCCTGACTCCAGGGCCGGCGCTTTACTCACTGTGCAACCTAGCCACCCCTAAGCAACCATTTTCATTAAGCAAATATGTGAAATTGTTTGCTATGGTGGGGAACCCCTATATTTTGCTATAACTTAGGGTTTTCATCTTAATGGTTTATTTTTATGTGGAGATTCAGAATAGAAACAACCATTTTGATTTCTTATAAAGCCTTGATACTCTAATTCTTTTTCTGCCAGTACCAATTTATACTACATAGGTAAAACAGAATAAAGGAAGAAATTAATGGTATTCTAGACCAAATATTGAAATTGGAGGCTTGATAAGTTTGGCTAAGGGCCTGACCGTGGAAATAGCAAACCTGCTGAACCATCCTGAACACAGCCGGGACCATAGTCGTCTCTTAAGGCTAGTGTAGGTCAAAGGGTGTGTTGGTTGAAATTTAGAATTCTGTAATAATATACTATTCCAGTTGTAGGCCAGAAGCTAATATCAGATGTTTTGTCTATATAATCAACTACATTTTTCCTATTTCCAGGGGAATCCACGTTTATAAACTCATAAACTTTAGTCAGATATATCCATGGCCTGAAAAAATAGCCAATAATTCCTAAGAAGAAGTAAGCTAGGGGCGGCCAGGTAGCACAGCAAGTAAGAGCACCGGCTCCAGTGTCGGGATGACCTGGGGATCGAATCCCGGGCTCAGACACTTAGCACCCACCCAGAAACACCTGCCCATGTAACCTTGAGCAAGTTACTTAACCCCGATTGCTTTTAAAAAAAAAGAAGTAGGCTAATATAGACAAGGTCAATACTGCTTTTGCAAACAGATATGAAATGTTGAGCGCCAAATGATTTTGACTTTTATTTCTAGACTTTGGAATCTTTCAACACATATGCTTTAGGAGGCAAATTTATTACATGGTTAGACTTACAAGGTCTCTGAGGCCTTAATATAGATATAGATAGATATAATACACATATCATATATATATATATACATATAGTATATCATACATTATATAATTCTGTGGGTATGTTTTTAGAGCTAGAAAGGAACTTCAGGGCCACTGAGTCTAGCCCCTCTTCATTTTATAATGAAACTGAGACAGAGAGGTTAGGTGATTTGTTCAGAGGAACACAGCTAGCTATTGCACAAAGTCAAATTTAAACACAAGTCTTCTGACTCCAAATCCAGTGTACTCTCCATTATCTCTATTTTTTTAATTGATATATTTTGCTTTTATCTTGCTGAAATTTCCCCTTCTCAGACAGCCATTCCATATAACAAAGAATATATTAAAAGAAAAAGAGGAAAAGAAAAACAATCAGAAAACCTAATCAATTTTTTTTAACTGAAAATGACCACAATGTTCTATACCCATGGACCTCCCACATCTGCAAAGGAATGAGGGGAGGTATATTTTCATATTTCATCTTTAGGGCCATGCTTGCCCTTTGTAATTGTATAACACTCACTTTTTATAGTCTTCATACTACCTCTCATATATTTCTTTGCCACCTAACATGGCGACCTGAACATCACAGTTGTTCATTTAATGTTTGGTGATGTTGATGGTAATGACAATGATGGTCTTTGCAAACAGAAGCTGTCATCATCAACTCAGCATGAAAGGGTAGCAAGCACCAGTGCCCTTCACTATGTAAATAATATAGATCTGATCCTGAATGAAGGCTAGCTATTAGGTGAAATGAAAACCAATATGTTACAGTAGAAAGAGCATCTTCACTTAAACATTTTCTCAGCCTCATGTAGAAACTGCCTTCTTGCATAATCCTTCTTGGATTATGTGTGAAGATAAGTGCCTTTCTCATCTTCTTCCTCCTCCTCACTCTCAACATGAGAGTGAGGCAGAAAGACTATCCAAATTGAATTTTGATAGAAAAGGGCATGCTAAACAAGACAAGGAGATAAATACCACCAAACAAATTTGAATAGTTAATTTTTTTTATCTGAGGAGGGTTTATTTAAATCCAGGGTTATTGTTATTTTTCATAAAATCAAGGAATTCTACTTTGTAGAAGAACTAGAAGGGAATTTAGGAACAACTGATGTCCTAGGATTGGAAAGGAAGTGATTGAATGGGTAAAAATCTTTGTGTCAAATTTCTTTGTTAAGATTTGGTACCTAAGATACATTAATAAATATATGTAAGATTACTAATCATTCTCCAATAGATAAGTGGTCAAAGAATATGAATAGTTCTTAAAAGAATTGCAAAGTATTCTTTGTGAAAGAATGTTCAAAATCACTAATTATGAGAAATACAAATCAAAACAATCCTTAGGTTTCACTTTACACCCTGCAAATTGGCAAAAATATCTAAGAAATGGTAATACTCAGAGTTGGAGGGTTGTGGAATGATAGGCACACTAATACATTGTTGGTGGAGCTGTGAAGTAGTACAACCACTTTGGAAAGCAATTTGGAATTATACAAATAAAGTGACCAAGATGTCCATACTCTTTAAACCAGAGACTCCTTAATGGACAATGATAAAGAAAAAGTCATCAAACACTCCAAAATATTCATAGCAGTATATTTTTGTGATAGCTAAGAATTAGAAATGAAGTAGATGCCTGTCAATTGAGTGATGGGTAAAAAAATTCGTGGTACATGAATGTAATGAAATATTACTGAGCTGTAGAAATGATGTATATGATAAATTTACAGAAGTTTGAACTGATGCAAAGTAAACAGTCAAGAAAACAAGATATACAGTGACTATATACATACCCCCCCAAAAGTAAATGTAACAAAATTGTAAAGACCAAAAAAGGACTTAAATGAAGAGCTATTACAAGATACCCCAAATCCACCCCTTTATGGAGGTGAGAGGTCCACAGATGTTACACACTGCACATGTTTTCAGACTTTTGCTATTTATTGATCAGTTATGTTGATTTATTTTCTTCTCTAAAAATACAATTGGTCATATGGGATGGCTCTCTGGGAGAGGCAAAGGGAGGGATACTTGGTAAACTATGAAGATGTAAGAAAAAGAAGACATACATAAAAATTTATTTTAAGAAGAAAAAACTTTTATTGCAATTCCTTTATTTTACAAATGTGAGATAGGAAGTGACTTGGTTAAGATTCTACCCCAAGTCTAAGAGAGTTTGGTTTCATTTTTCATTTTTTATTTTTTTTCCTCTTTTTCCTGAAAACAGCAATGAATTTGATTTCAAAGTAGTATGTTTTCAAAAGGTTTCCTTAGCATTTGCATTTACTTAAAAAAAAATAAAGGATCATTTGGCTGCGACTAAATAAAGTTTAAAAAAAGAAAACTATGACTATAAACAGAGAACAATTTAAAACATATGCCACATGCAATAAATACCAAAAATCTCTTTCTAATTCATTAACAAATAGTTCTTCAGATAACAAGTTGCTGAATCAAAATTTGAATTACATTCTGGGAGTTCAAACAAATAGATCATGGCTGCCAGAACTGCCAATGGAAAATCCCTTGATTTCATAAACTTCAATTCTAAATACTGACATCAGTAGAAAACAGGAAAGGTAGCATCAGAACCATGGAATGCCAGAGTTAAAAGGAAGCTTAGAGATAATTTAATCATCTGGGACCTGAAGGGTCATATACTCCTGGTGTTCTTAATTCTGTGTGTGTGTGTGTGTCTGTGTGTCTGTGTGTGTGTGTCTGTGCATGTGTGGACCCCTTTGGCAATCTAGTGAAGTCTATGGACCTCTTTTCAGAATAATGGTTTGTTTTTAATTTGTAATGTCAATGGACATTCATTAAGCACATACTATTTGCCAAGCACTGCTCTAGTGCTGAGGATACAAAAATCAAAATGAAATACTTCCTTCCCTCAAGGAGGCTACATTTTATTTATAGCATTTGCGCACAGATAAATAAAGAGCATATACATGGTTACAAAAAGTCATTGGAGACTTTTGGAGAGATTACTAATAACTACTGGGTATATCAGGAAAGACCTTGTCTAACACCTAAGCTATATTTAGGATGTTTTTAAATGCATAGAATAAAATACATAGGATTACAAAGGAACTATTTATATTACAATCTAGTTATCAAAAAATTGTTTAAAAAGAAAATAAATGTATGGAACTCCTGAAATCTATCCACAGATAGACCTCAGGTTAAATAGCCCCTGAACTAGCCCAACTCCCCTCTTTTGGCAAATGAGAAAAATTAAGGCTCAGAAAGGTTAAGGTTCAAGACTACCATGACAATTTTTGGTTCTGGATTCATATGTCTATTTTTTTCCTAGTGGGTTCTCTCTGCTCAATTCTCTTCATCAATAGAAAAATGTATTTGCAGTCTTGTGTTTCTAAATGTATTTCTGATTCCCATTTTCTCAAAAGCATTGAGGAGTCTACATACATAATTATTTAATATGACTTTATGGACTGTTGCACAATTACTTGCTATAGCCTCTAAGTGGACTTTGAAGATATATATCCTCCTCCACACACACACACACACACACACACACATCTCTCAATTCATTCAGGTAAATTTGTGTCTGGTGAAAATGAAATGATTAACTTTTCCTAGGCTTATTCTGTTTGTATATAACCAAGTCGTGTGTCTTTACCTCACTCTCTGACCTTTTGTCTTATTTCTTGCTGCTAAAGTCATTTTCCCTTGGACACATGTAAGCTGTCTGTTGTTTTCAGCCACAAACTGGTTTAAGAGAAAAATCACAGGGTTGGCATGACCCCCTCCTATTCCCAATGGGAGCAAGCAGCTTTCCACACAAGCCCAACTGGGAGCTGGAAACCAGACTGCGAATGGGGCTCCTGCCTGGGTAGCTGGTTGAATCAGAGGAGTCTCTCCTAGGTATTTAAGCACTCTGGTTTCACAATGTGGTTTGAGGACTAAGTGGGCTGTATATATTCCCATTTAGTAAATATGTGGTGAGTTTGAGCCCTTTGATGTGGCCACTCCAGGGTCACTCAGAGAAAGTAATAAGATTGCTTTAACTGACATAAGCTTGAATGTATATTTGACCACAGAAAGTTTTCCAAGCCCCAAAGGCCCAGTTTCCACCAACTCTACCCCCCCCACCTTTGTGGTTATGTACTTTTTGAATTATTGTTTTAAAGTGTCTATTTTAAATGGTAAACAAGTGATAATAATAACCAGCTGTTATGATTGGCCTAGAGAAAAGATGGACTGAATAGCTGTCAATTCTGCTTTCTATCACTTGGCTGGTCAGCACTACAAAGCATTTGTTTAAATGTGGTATTTTATTTTTACCAGGCCTTGATTTCACTAGTATAGGGAGTTTCAAGTGAAGAAACTCCCTCTTCACGTTAGGTTAGCACCTGCTCTGTAACTTATAAAATGAGAAAAACTTTATAAATTTAGTTGTGTGGAACACAAAGGGCTAAAGTGACTAGCCCAAGGTCACACAAGAAGTATGTGCCAGAAACTAGACTCAAAATCCAACCTTTCTGGCTCCCAGGTTGGTTCTCTATCCTACATCAGGCTGCATTCTAACCTAGCCATAGCTTTTGTTGTTGCTGCTGTTGCTGTTCTCCAGCTCCTCCTCCTCCTCCTCCTCCTTCTTCTTCTTCTTCTTCTTCTTCTTCTTCTTCTTCTTCTTCTTCTTCTTCTTCTTCTTCTTCTTCTTCTTCTTCTTCTTCTTCTTCTTCCTTCTTCTTCCTGAAGAGGATCAGTGACATCACAAGGTTGATGTCTTTACTTGCATGTGAATTGGGACAGAGCTGTACAAAGGCATCAACATAACTCTCTCCTCCAGAGTCATCTAAGTCCAGTGACAAGACAAAGGTCAAGATGACTAGCAATGGCCCAGGTTGCAGGGGGTAACTTTGGCCTTTCTAAATTAAGGTCTTTCCTAGGTCTGTTTGCCTGAGGCCATGCCCATTCAATGACAAAGGACTAGGTAAGAGTTGAGACAAAATGTGGCTTAGTTTATGATCACAAAGATATCAGGCTGGAAGGTGAAGACCCTCAAGAGTTTCTGGTCAGAACAGCTGCTATTCATACTTTTTGGCTTAGCAGTTTTATAATGACTAATAGGATCACCAAAAATCAAACCCAGAATCTATCACAGGGCTCTGTTCAGGAGATATCTGATGACTTTTTGTAACCAATATAGAGCATGGACATTATTAGCTCTGTGGTGAGTTCTCTAGTTCAAAAGGGATTTCTTTTTTTTTTCAAGGGCTCCCAGATTCTTCACCATTCCTTTACCAATCAATATTGCAGGGACTCCCAGAGCTGAGGCTTTGTGATAGTCTGTTGGGATATTTGAGTGGCAAAACTAAAATCTTCTGCCACCAAACTAACCCCAGTACTCCTCTCTCTGTGTCATGCTTCCTAACCCATTCTACTTTTAAAAACAGATACATAAAATGATTGAAACTTTAAGCTTCCAGAAGAAATTTGGGCAAAGGAAGATTCCACCTCTTCCTCTTCAAACTAAATCACAACATTTCTGAAGTTGAATAGTGTTTAGGAAAATGTTACTCCCTCAAAACTTCTGTGGGGCTTTCCTATATATATAATATAATTACCCAGCCTCTCCATTCAAGTTTTTTCCCAAATTATTTATGGTCTACATACCTCTTTTTGAAACTATGATCACTTTCCAAAAAAAACTGTTTTTCTTCACCTTTTCAACAACCTTGAGATCAAGAAAGGAAGGTACTATTGCTATCCTAATTTTATAGAAAAGGAAACTGAGACACATAGTAGACATAGCTCTCTATGTATAATAGGATATTAGCCTGGAACGTGTCTTTAGAACTACAGACTCTTAATCACTTGATCAATAAGAAGTTGGCAATGGACACTCAAGTCACCATGAACTGGGCTCCAAGGTCCAAAATATGTCATTAAAACAAGAAGCATCATAGACTTAGGTATTTTACAAGCAAGAACTCTGACATTGCATCTCATGATCTTTTTTCTAAGCTGAGGTTCCCAGCTTCTCCTTGGAATAAGGTTTCCATTTTCTAAACAATTATATTCTTCCAGGGATGGTGTATGACTGGAAGTCATGAAATGTCATCTCTGGAAAATTAAAGTTAAGAGTCACCCATATGGCAAGGGAGAGACATAGGGTGGTAGGGAACAGGCTGTGACATATTATTAGCATTTCCCAGAAGTGATGCAAAGAATGGTATCAGAGCAATGCATGACTGTAAAAAAAGAGAATGGCCAGTTGAATATTGAGGGCAAGGGCAATCAATGACCAAGGATAACTTCTGAACAGACCAAGTACTATCCAGGCAATGTCAAGAGATCTGTAGGAAGGTTTCTAGCACTTTGGTTGAACCCCTACATTAAGTTTTTAAAGGAAAACACAGAAAAAAACACACAGATTGGGCAAGGATGGATGGGCATGACTCACATCATTGGACAGAGTACCCACTTCAATGAGACCACAAGATCCATCAAAGTATCTTTAAGCGAAATGGGAAAAATAGTTTTGGGTAAAAAAGAATCTCAACTTTTGAAAAACATGCAATCAATTTACTTCTCTCTGTATGTACTTCTAAGCCTGACTTGGATATCTGCTATAGCTCTAGGAAGAATATTCAAGACAGTGTACATGTGGGGCCACCTCCCTGAATTGGTTACAAGCCAGCCTGAGCAAGAAAAGATGTTGTATGATCTGAAAGCAGAAAGATAACTCCATGAGGTAGCAAGATGTTAAGACTCTATTTCTCTAAGATTTTAGGTTGCTGAGGAGATGCTTACTTGCATTGGTAGAGAGAGATTCCTCATCTGGGAATTCCCTATATCATTAAAATCATAGTAAAATCCCTGTCCTTTGACCTGGCTGTTAGACCAATCAGTGTGCATTGGTGAAGTTCCAATTCACTTCTTTATCTTCTCAGTCCTCCTTTAGTTAATAATGCAGACTAATAAAATGTTATATAATCTGTCACATAACACTGTCACCACACACATAACACAGTTATGGTTAAGTAAGAAGCACCAGGGTGATTTACATCTCAAGCACCTTTGCTCTAACTGAAAATTATTGACAGGTAGCCTCAAAATTGTTGAAAGGTATAATCAAGCTCCCATATGGCTCAAATACAGCAAAACACATACCATTGCCTTGACCACATGGACTTTGCACACAGCCAAGGAAAACAACATGCACAATTCTAGGTATAGCTGTCCAAGGTCAGCATTATTTACAAACAAAATTATTTATATTTTTTACACAAAAAAATCACTTTTTTAGAGAACTTGGACAATTTGAGCAAGGAATTGTCATTAACAATGGTCAATAAACAGAATATCAATGTCTATATGTCGAGTGGTGGGATGGGGGAGCACCCGCTGACAAGGAGCCGAGAGATTTGAAAGCAAACTGGGAACATTCAGGAACTAAAGACAGATGGGACTACTCTGGGTCTTTGAGAACTGTGCCCTGAAGATGACAGATGTTGTAAACCGCCATTTGTTGAACTTGGGAGTGATGGTAATCTCCAGGTCCACCAGCTGTGGCATTTCTGGATCTTCTGAAGACTGTTAATTTGGGGGTTGTCTAAGAACTATGCTGAAAATACTGCTTAGTCTTTTTACATGACATTAAGGAGGCCATAAAGCTCTGTGCCACATGGACTTTGTAGAACCTATTTAGTACAAGGCAATGGAAAAAGCAATTTGAAGAACACAGTTTGAATCTCCCCATGACCCAGAGACCTTTGCGATATTAGGGCCAAATGTGCCAATTCTACCCCCAACTTGATTTGCTGAGTACAGACGTACCAGCTATGTTCTGTATTATGTGACCATAAACATTGATGTGTGTGTGTGTGTGTGTGTGTGTACGTGTGTGTAATGGGAAAATGAGCCAATGAGGGAAGGTATATTAGCTTTGATTGGTCTTTCACAGTAGGCTATATAGAGCCCGTGAAGACAATCCTTGCTTTGTTTCAATCTAATACACGTAGGCTCAGTCAGTCTTCTTCCAGACTGGAGTGACTGAAGGATTGATACTATGGGGTAATGAAGAGTCTTATGATTAACTTAGGAGATAGAAGGACTAATGATTCATGAGTTGCTGTGCCAGAAATTAGTGTGCCTACAAAAGGAGTGATCTATTTCTCTACTTTTTTCTTCTTTTTCTTCTTGGCAGTGAGGAGGGTAAAACTGCTGTGAACTTCCGAGAAGTGGGAGGGAAAGGGGACATAGGGGAGATCAATCTCTCTTCTCCTATCTGGTTGCTATGCAACCATGAGTATATATCTCCTTTGTTTCTTTCGTGTTTATTCTTTCCTGATCTTAGATGAATGATCTTCAAGAGAGGAGTGTGCAGGTGACTTAGAGATCCATCAGAGCCATCACAGGTCCTTCCACCAGCAACCAGAGTGGGTAGTGGAGTCCACCAAAGCAACAGGGGCAGATGCAAAGGAAGCATTCAGATAAAGATGGAAAGATAGTCTCCTAAAGAGGCAGCAGCTTAAAGGACCATGAGCCATCACAATGGAGAAAAATGCTGGTTATGAACAATAGAAAGGAAATCATCTTCTGAAAAGGGGGTAGGGATGACTTCTGGGGTCCAGAATTAGAGGTCAAGTCAATTGAAGTCATCAGATATTTATGAAGCATTTACTATGTGCCAGGAACTGTGCTGTGAGTGGGAATTCACAGAAAAGCAAGAAGAGATTCCTTGGTCACATGTATCTCTAGTTCTGTTCCTCACTACCATTGTACGTCACGTTTGAGCCTCTTTGCCCAGGAACCTTTTGTTGTGCAAGAGGAGAGAACATCCCAGTTTAGGGCAATATTTTGTAACTACCATCCTTGCTCTACCTTCTCAATCTCAATCTTTTTATTTAAAAAAAAAGCCAATACAGTTCTTCTAGCTGAATGGAAAGCACACCAAATAGAGATTCATGAGTAATTGTGCTAAAAATTCCAACTCTGAAAGGTTGAACCCTAAGGACAAAATTAACAGTCAGCTGCTTTTTGAAGACCTGACCTAGCAGTGAAAAGGAGAGTTGAGAAAGTGAGCCCAGAGCAGGGTGCAATAGACATAGATATAGATAATAGAGAGAGAGAGAATTAGATACACATTTAAAACAAGTAGCATACGCACACATATAGTAGAACCTTCTAAGCTCATATTGCTCTGATCAGCCACAGCGGGACACACTGGACCTTGACCCCAGCATGGTGATGTCACTTTGGTCCTCTGAGAATGAAGGACAACAACCAACCAGCCAATATGTATATCTATGTATATATGCGTGTATGTCTATATATATATATATATATATATATATATATATATATATATATTAACTGAAAAATGCTATCATAGACAAGCATACAAAACAGGCTATGGCAGATTGATAAATATCTTTTTGACTTTCAATTTTCAAAGGATCCTAAATGGAAAGCTGGAAGGAACCTTAGTAGCAATCCAGACCAACCTCCTCACTGTGCAGATGAGGTCCAGAGAAGTTAAGTAATCTGCCCACAGTCACATAAGGAGTAAGTGACGAAGGCAAAATTTGAATCTAAGTTCTCTGACTCTAAAGTGAGAGTTCTTTCCCCTGTATTCTTCTCACTTAGTGAGGAATTTGAGAATTCTATACTATAATTGTTTCAAGGGAAGAATCCCATTCCACTTTTCATCATTAAAAGAGCATCAAATGGCAACCAGACCCAAGTCATTTGTATCTACAAAGGACTAACGTGGATCTTTATAACTTGTAAAGTAACATTTACAAAATGGTTGGACAGTAAATATGTCCATTTTAAAGAGCAGTTAATCCATCAGTCAACTAAATAATAATCATCAAGAGTCCACTGTGAACAAAGTGCTGTGGAAAATACAAAAGAGAAAAGGTCCCCATCCCTTAGGAATCTGTGCCCCAGGCAGGACAGCAGGACCAACATGCCTGACAAATGAGGAGTCAAGGGTTCAGGGAACATATGTTGGCAGAGTTCGGTGGCAGGAAAGGTAGAGGTGAACCGGGCTACTCAGGGAAGATTTCCCAGCAGACTGGGATTTGGCCAAGGATGTCTTGGAGTCAGCTGTTGTCTGTTCTTGTTGCTGTTTGTCCTTCGTTCTCAAAGAGGACCAATGACATCAGGAGGGTGATGTTTTGACTTGCAAGTGAATTGGATTTAAATGAGGCCAGGCTGTGCAAGTCACCAACCTCACTCTCTCCTCCAGGGTCATTGGAATCCCATGGCAAGACATAGGTCATATTAACTAGTGATGACTCCAGATGCAGTGGGAAACTCTGGCCTTTTTAAGCTAAGGTCTTTCCCAGGTCTCAGTTTGTCTGAGGTAACACCCATTCAAGGATTAAAGTCTAGGTAAGAATTGAGGCAAAAGATGGCCTAGTTTGAATTCACAAAAGGATCGGTCTGGGAGAGGAAGACCCTCAGAGTTTCTGGCCACATCAGAAACGATTGCTATTTATGCTCACTCTGAGCCATCAAAACCCAAACTGTGAGCAAGTGAGACTTGGGTTGGGACCTATTATGGGCCAATCAGTGTGGAGTCAGCTAAAACTGGTTCTCAAAGCTGAGTATTAAATTTTCAGTGCAAGCATTTACAACTTTGGAAATTGTCAAAGGTTACAAAGCAGGGCTTGATAATTTTGTAGACTTAAGAAATTCAGAAAATGTTAATAATGAAGATTAAAAGTGTATGGGGAAGGGGCAGCAAGGTAGCACAGTGAGTAAGAGCACCGGCCCCAGTGTCAGGATGACCTGGGGATCGAATCTGGGCTTAGACACTTAGCACCCACCCAGAAACACCTGGCCGTGTAACCTTGGGCAAGTTACTTAACCCTGATTGCTTTAAAAAAAAAAAAAGTGTATGGGGGGAGTGGCTAGGTGGTGCAGTGAATAGAGCACCAGTCCTGGAGTTAGAAGGACCTGAGTTCAAATCTAGCCTCAGACACACTTACTAGCTGTGTGACCTTGGGCAAGTCACTTAACCCCAATTGTCCTGCCTTCTCCCCACCCAAAAAAAAGTGTATTAGGCATACCTTTTGGGGGGAGTAAATGAGGTGCTGTAGAAAGCTGGTTGTTAAACATTTACCAGAACAATATTGATGTAACCATTAGAGAAAGAGTTATCAACTTTGAATAAGTTACAGAGAAATAAAGGACCATCCAGGATGAGAGAATGCTGTAAGTAGCCTGGAAGTCCTTAGCTAGATTTATTTTGTTATCAAACATTAGAAACAGAAGAGACCTAAGTAAGAGCTTATCTAGGCATAAGATAATAGGATCATGGATTTAGAACTAAAAAAGACCTTAGAAGTCAGCAATTCAGCCCCCTCATTTTACAGATAAAGAATCAGAGGCACAGTCAAGTGACTTGCCTAGGGCAACAAGTATTAGACATCTGATTTGGAGTTCAGGTCTTCTAACCTTTTCATTTTACAAACAGGTAAACTAGGGCAACTAGGTGGTATAGTAGATAGAGCACCAATCCTGGAATCAGAAAGATCTGAGTTCAAATCTGACCTCAGACACTTACTAGCTGTGTGACCCTGGGAAAGTCACTTAACCCTATTTGCTTTAGTTTCCTCCTCTGTAAAATGAGCTGGAAAAGGAAATGGTAAACCACTCCAGTATCTTTGCCAAGAAAACCCCAAATGACCCAAATGGTGTCACGATGAGTTAGACATAACTCAAAAAACACAACAAGACAAAGGGTAATGGGGTCAAGGTGGGATAAAGTGACTTTCCCAAAGGCACAGAATGACCCTGAGATGGGAACTGTGTCTGCTAATACCCAGTCTAGTTCTCTTTCCTTTGTGCCACATTGCGTCTGCTGTTGCTTTTTTCTTTAGAGATTAACCCATCCTACTGAGCACTCAGGATGTAACCTCCTTAGATCCCTCTCAGGTTTTTCTAGAGCTTTGTTTCTATACCTCTGTTATAAAACAATTCCCCAGGCATTTCTAAGATGCATGCCTCGTCATACCCAGCCATTCTCCTGGGCTGGTGAGATTTGCCTTAGTCCCTGAGATCTATTAACAAGCCCTTTTTATGATGTACTTCTGGGTAAGACTTCTCCTTTCCAAGGAGAGGGGGCAAATAGTTCATTTCCCTTCTACTCTTTACTTTGTCCAGCTAAATAATTAATTGCTCTAATTACCTATCAATACAGCTTTCTTTAATGGTTAAACGCACGTTAATAATTCAAAATTCCGAGGGGGTGACCTCCCTCCACTCCTGTGCTTTTCCCAGGCCCCAGTGCTCTTGGAAGTCCATCGTTTTAGTACATAGCCCAAGCTAAAAGCTTTTCCCTCCCTTCTTTCTCCACCTACTTGACCCTTTCTAGAAGGTGTCTTTCTTGCCAACAAGCACTAGGTTTTAAATGGAATACAGAGTTCAAGGGCTTTGAACTTCATATTCAATTACAGTAAATAAAGTAAAATAAACAGGCCTGAAACTAATGAGGACAGTCAGCTCCATCTATGGGACTTTTTCCTTTTGTATTGGGGGAGTTTTAGTATGGAATTCACCCTGGGGATTGAGGGGGCAGGACTGCCCCCTATTATTTCACTTGTTGGAAGGAGACTCATGAGAAATGAGAGGGACTGTGGTGGGTGACCACAATGGAATGTTCATGTACAATTAAGTGATATGTATAAGGAATTCTGAGAAACATGAGAAGACTTAGATGAACTGATGCATAGTCAAGTAAGCCAAACTAGAAAAACAATAAACATAGACTACAATGATTTATATACAAAAGCCCACTTTAAAAACCAGCTAAACTGAGTAATTGAAAAACTAGTAATAGCCCCAGGGAAACAAATAATGTAACATGCTTTCTTCCTCTTGATAGGGAGGTGTGGAGCCTATGAGAGCAGAATGTTATACACATTGTTAAACATGGCCATCATATCAGACATTTTGGCTTAGGTGTATTTTTTTGTTAAAAGAAAGATTTCAGGGGCAGCCGAGTAGCACAGAGAGTGGGAGCACCGGCCCCAGTGTCAGGATGACTTCGGGATCAAATCTGGGCTCAGATACTTAGCACCACACCCAGAAATAACTGGCCGTTGTAAACTTGAGCAAGTTACTTAACCCTGATTGCTTAAAAAAAATTAAAAAAAAGAAAGAGTTCATTGTATGGGTAGGGAAGAAAGGGGAGTCTATATCCCAAAATGGCTAAAATGTAAAACTAAAAGCACTGATGAAATTTTAACTAAAAAAAAAAAAAAACAAAGAAATGGAAGAACTGAATCTTTTAGAAGATTAGTATTCATCAACAAGTTATTTGATTTTTGACACTGGTAAATTTTCCTTCAGCTAGCTTGTCTTACATTCTTCTTATAGCATCCTCCATCCCAGTTTTACTTCTGAATTTCCAGATTTCAACACCATGCTTCATATACAATCTCACCCTGGAACATCCATCAATCCCTATGGTCCTCTCACCCTGAAACATTTCTCTACTAATGCTCTTCCCATTGGTGAGTTTCTTTCAAGGCATCCATTTTGTGCAGAAGCCCAGGCTGACCAACATTCAGACCTCTTCTTACCCTCCTCATACTTCTGATCTGACTTTCCAGAATTCAACTGCCCCACCTGGGAATGTGCTAGTAAATGTTTAACAACAAGGTGTCTAAAACCATTTGATATATTTTTAAGTATAATCTTAATTATTAACATTTTCTCCATAACTCTTAATTCTAGACAATCAACAAAACAATAAATCAAACCCTGATTTGTAGCCTTTGCTTATTTCCAATTTCTGAGGTATAAATTTTCACACTGAATATTTAACAATGGGCTCATGTTTGAACTGGTTCCAGCGTATCCTTGCTCCAACCTTGCCTTTACCCTCCCACCTGGCTTTTCAGTTCTGTCTTCACCCTCAAGTTTGTAAGATCCTTAAAGGCAAGGACTGTCTCTCTTTTTGCTTGTATTTGTTAAGCCCAGCATTTTGTATATTGTAGGCACTTAATAAATGCTTAGTGACTTGCTGACTTAGTAGTCCCTAATAATTTTGTCAGTGGTTACTATTTCTACCTTGTATAATAATTTGTACATTAAGGATGTTTTGTTAAGGTTACCTCATTCCTCATAAGGCAACTTTGAGTAAAAACCTATTTATTATAATATAAAACTTTTTAGTTTATTATTTTATCAATGTGGAGAGCTTATAATTTCATCATTAGAACTCCTGGTATGAAAATCCATCCATTAAAGCAGCTAGGCAGTAAAGTGGATAAAATGCTGGGCCTGGAGTCAGGAGGACCTGAGTTCTAATCCTACCTCAAAACATTTAAGAGCTGTGTGACCTTGGGCACATCACTTAATCTGTTTGACTCAGTTTCCTCACCTATAATAAAATGGGAACAATAATAGCAGCTACCTCCCAAGGTTGTTGTGAAAATCAAATCAGAATCAAATCAAATTTTTGTAAAGTATTCAGCATAGTTGGCTGGCACTGTAGTTCCTGGCATACAGTAGGTGCTATATAAATGCTAATCATCATCATCACTATTATTAAACGAGCAACTCTTGTGTAACATAGTCTTACAGAATTGCCTGGAGTAGCACAACATGGGATGTATCAAAAGCCAGTACTTCCATCCAAATCTTCCTTCAACTCCCAGGTTGTCTCTTTATCTGGTTCGGTTTAAATCTGAAGCAGAGAAACATTCTATTAATACCCCTGACAAAAGACCCTCTAGGTTTCACTGCAAGACCTCAGAGAGAGGGACCTCAAAATCTCCTGAAGTAGCCCATCTCACTATCAGACAGCTCTAACAGTTACAGAGAGCATGGAGGCAGCACAGCAGACAGAGTGCCAAGTCTAGGGTCAGGAAGACTCACTTTCCCAAGATGAAATCCAGCCTCAGACTTAAGCTTTGATCATCTCTAAAATGAATTGGAGAAGGAAATGTCAAACCATTCCAGGATCCTTGCTAAGAAAATCCCAAATAGGTCACAAAGAGTCAGATACAACTGAACAACAAAACTAGTTAAGGGAGTTTTTTTCCATACATTGAGCTAAAATGTGGCTCTCAGCATTGGTCATGTAAAACTCAGCTAGTTTTACAAACTGAGACCAAGCAAAATAGTACATTTTCCCTCATAATTCTTATGCCACAGGATCATAGAATTTAGTTCTGGAAGAAAGTCTGGAGGTCAATAGGTCAGAAACTTTATTTTATAGCTGGGGAAACTGAGGCAAAGAGAAAGGAAGTAATTTACCCTAGCATTTGGGGGTAAGAAGCATAGGCAGAATTTGAACCCATGTCCTCTGACTTCAAATCCATGACATAACCTGGTAAAAAAGTCTTCTCTTCTCCAGGTTAAACATCTTCTGTTCTTTATATATATATATCAACTAATCCTCATATTATGTGGGTTTGGAGCCTCTAGTCACATGTCCCCGTATTCTCTTCAGTTTTCCAAAGGCTTTAATTTAATTCAACAAATGTATATAGCTATTAATTAATGATTACAGATTATATATGTAATTTTTCCTCCTGGAACTACCCCAAAACTCACAGTCTCCCTCATGAATTGTGTTCCTTGGAGAGATGATTACTATACAGGTTTAAGGTTCTCTGTAGGTCCACATTCTTAAAACTTTATCTCAGGAGCCCCCACAGATATAATTAACTATAATAATCAGGCAGAGGATGCAATTAACTCAAAGTCAGGAGATATAATTAGTTCGTTTAATAAGAAGGCATTATAAGAACACTAGCAATAAAATATTCCCCCTTCCATAACATGGGGCATAAATATTCAAACAGGGAACACATGGTCAAGGAAATTCATATCTTGAGTAATATAGACTTCACATCCTTTCTCTTGTTGTGGTGTCCTCATACCATTCCCCTATGATGGCAGCATCTCCACTGGGTGTGTCACTTAGCTGGGCTCTTTGGTTCTGATCCTCTCTAAGCTCAACTTTCAGCAGCCTTGCCTAATTCTCTCTTAAATTCCTGTCTTACTCTCTTCTTTCCTGCCAGGGGTCACACTTCTCAGAGCTGCCTCCATAGAAGGTCTCTGCTCCCTGCCAGCTACTATACTACTTCTCATACTGAGCAAGTAGCTCTGGTCCAAAGTCCCACAGCCAATGGGGCATGGGGAGAGCAGAGGTTAGAAAGGGAAGTCCCCCTCCACCTTCACCCCAACATACACTGCTCTATAATTGATGTATAAGAGGAAAAGCAAAGAGTGATCTCCTCTAAAAAAGTGGATTCACCTTCCATATTGGGTTCTCTTCTCCACTACCTGGGTTCACACTGCATAGAACTCTTTAGCCTTTACTGTCTCCAGAGTGTAAGGGTTATGGGATTTAAAGATCTTCCATGCCCCATTGGCCTTGCTGAAGTAGCAGGAAGGGGTGGAGCAAGAAAAGCAGAAGCCAAGCTAGAGTTCCTGCAGTGGCTGGCAGTGGCGGCGACGGCAGCAGCAGCAGCAGAGGCAGCAGCAGTGGTAGCAGCCAAGGTGGAGGTGGAGGCGCGAACCCTTTTTTGAGCCAGCCAGAATTTCTGCTAAGGACTCCTGCTGAGGACTGCCAGGGGCCGGAGCTGCTAGGAGCAGGCTTGATGCTGAGTAGTTGCTGTGGGTGGGGAGAGGAAAACCTTTGCCTGAGGTAGCCTGTTCTGTTTTAAAGGCTTGAGAATGTGGGTGCTTTCTACTTTATCTACCTGTGCCAATTTCGTAACTACTCTAATGGATTTGACTTTCTGGTTTTGGGACTCAGTCTTTTGGTATTTTAATAAATGTTCCAGCTTTATCACCCATATAGAAAGCCTGATATATTTGTGATTGATAACCACATCAGCATATTTGTAATTGCCGTAGGCATTGTGAATATTGCATTGCTGATACACAGAGCCATCAAGGTAACTTTTTAAAAACCACCAGGGACATGGACAATCTTTTGTCAGTCAATGGCTAACTTCTCTTCACTTCAATTAGGAAAAAAATCATGCTTTGTAAATGTGTAACAGGGCATAGAAACATTTTTGTACTTCGTTTGACACATTAATTTTTTGTTGTGTCTGTTACCTGCTCCTTTATTCCTGTGATTACATTTCCTGGGCTGGGGATGTGAATAGAGAATGAATTGATTAGGGATAGACTGTCCAACTCCCCTCCTTGCATATACAATGCTACTTTGGAACTGGAAAGAATTTTAATTAATCTATTCCAACATCTTTCTTTAACTGGTAAGGAAATTTGGCCTCAAGGAAGTTTAACATTTCAGCCAATGTCACAAAGCTAGTTAGCAACATATCAAGAACAAGAAATGAGATCGCCGTAATCCTCGTGCAGAACTCTCTCCACATTTTGCTGCATTTGGATTCTTTGCCATTAATGATAAATCCTTCCCACCCCATCCCTCCCAAAGACTTTTACTTTTCTTTGCCTGGGGAGGGGGAAATAGGCAGAGAGGAGACAGGCATCAAATATCCTATTTGGCATTTTACAGAACTCCCCAGCAACTGACCAACAGAAACAAGATTATTTTTCATTTGAAAAACTCTAAATATCATTTTTCTTATGTCCTCAGAGTTTTCAAATGTGGTAGATCTATTTCCAGCCATTGACATAATTTCCATCTTGAGCACTCCATTGAATCATAGGGTCATAGAATTTTGTTTGGAAGGGATCTTAGATGCCATCTAGTCCACCTTCATTTCATAAATGAAGAAACTGAGGCCCAGAAGGTTTCATGACTTGCCCATGGCCACACAGGTGGCAATTATCAGACATGAGATAAAAATCCATGTCTTCTCCCTCCAAATCCATTATTCTTTCCACTGTATGTCACTGCCATTGGGTGGTTCTTTCTTTTTTTTATTGCTTTTTGGAGAGGGGAAGGTAGGATAATTGGGGTTAAGTGACTTGCCCAAGGTCACACGGCTAGTTTTATGTTTAGTGTCTGAGGCCGGATTTGAACTCAGGTCCTCCTGACTCCAGGGCCAGTGCTCTATTCATTGCACCACATAGCCACCCGAGGTTCATCTTCTTTTTAAAACTTTATTCATTTGTAAATTTTTTTTGTTGCTTTTGGTTTCACTCTTTAAAAAAATATATATACTTCTCTTTTTAAATGATATTTGACAATTGACATCTGGGTTCTCTGTATGCTTTCTCTGGGACAAATGACTCCAGGCCCAGCTTGGTTTGCTACTTTTCTGAAACCATTTGCCAGTCTTTGAAGTTGGGGAGATATGGCATTACTCAAAAGTGATGTCATTCAGGAACGTAGAGTTTTGCAACCTACGTGCTCTAGTTAGAAATTCATGGCCAAGAACACTTTAACCCACATGCTCAAGACCACAACACAAAGGCAGCTCTGGCCCTGACCACTGATGGGAAATGAATTCCAGGGCTGAGGGCCCCTTCTGAAACCATTCTTCTCACGCCTCCCATGCTCAGAAGTCCTAGCCTTGCTTCACATTCTAGGAGTGGGTCCTTAAGGATCTGAGAGCCAAGCCCATGTAAGCTTTAAAGAGTGTATACTACATACCAACATCTTCCCAGTTGAATGCAAGGATATCTTTGTTTTTGCATTTGAATACCCTGTATGTGACACATACTCAGCACTTAAATGATTTTAAAATTTATTTATTCAATGTCATAGGATCATAACCTTGAGACCTAGTATTAGAGGTCATCTAGTTCAAATATCTAATTTTACAACTGAGTAGAAACTGAGAGCCAGAGAGGGTAAGCAATTTGTACAAGGTCACCAAGCTAGTAAGTGGCAAAATTGGACCTTGAAGCAGTTTGTTAGCACAAATATGGCCACCATTTCCTATGTAAGCAATTCCTGGGCATGATTTAAGTCATACTATCCCCTTTCAGGGCAGCAACAATGCAAGTGAGAACATTGCTAGGAAGCAAGGACATCACTGATGACTTCATTAAGAACCCTTTGTAGAAAATAAGCATGGAGAAGATCGCCATATCTGCCATTCTCTCTGACATTGAGTAGTATTTCCCTAGCTAACTGGCACAGAGAATAGTGCTCTGAGTCTGGAGTCAAGAAGACAGACCTAAGTTCAAATCCAGTCTCAGATACTTCTTAACTGTGTGACCCTGGGCTGATGTCTCCTTTAGTGTTCTCAGCTGTCAAATGGAGATGATAACAACACTTTCCTCCTGGGGTCATTGTGAGACCAAAGGAGATGATACTGGTAAAGTGCCAGTTACTGGAGCATAGTAGACACTTTATAAATGTTGATTCTTTCTCTTTCTACAATTTACATGAAGGCACTGTGATATAGCAAAAAGTACATTTTATTTGGAGCTAGATATCCAGGATTTGAGTTACAGCTTTCCCATTTACTGCTTGTGTGACCCTGGAGCAAATAAGTCACTTCCTGTTTTGGCCTCCCTTGGCTCAGGTGCAAAATGAAGAAGTTGTACTAAAAAGAAATGCGTATATAGCACCTACTACATACCAGGAACTGTGCTAAGCACTGCACAAATATGATCTCCCTTGATCCTCCCAATAACTCTAGGAGACAGGTATTATTATTATCCTTACTTTACAATTGAGGAAACTGAGGCAGTTGGAGGATAAGTGACTTACCCAGGGTCACACAGCTAAAAAGCATTTGAGGCTAGGTTTGAGCTCAGTCTCCTTGACTCCAAGTTCATATCCTGCACCACCTGACTGTCAGACCAGATGAGCACTAAGATTCCTTAGAGCTCTAAATCTAGGATGTAATTCACCTACAGCCAAATGAAAAGGACACCCAGATCTTTCTCTAGTAGGTGGGCAGTCTGTTCTCTTTTGGGTGGACATTTATACTGATCCCAAACAAACCCTCCCAAAATGATATATTGTAAGTAAGCACCAGCCACCTAGGACCACCACTCTGCTCCATGAAGCAGACACCAAGATGCTGGTAGTTGCTTGTCACAGGAATGAGATTAAAGAGAAAGGTAGAATCATAGATGACAGAGATAGACAGGGGCCTTAGAGGTCATTTGGTACAACCACCTCATTGATATATGTAGAAACTAAAGCCCAGGGATGTGAAGTAATTTGCTGAAAATCACACAATTAATCAGTGGCAGAGTTAGAATTTGAAATGAGGTTTCCAGACCTTCTAATATATACCAAGGAAGAAACCAGAAAATAACACCATCCATTGTAACCAAGGCAGTTTCCACAGAAGAGTTCATTGCATCATAGATTTAAAGCTGGAAGTGACCCTAAAGACTACTGGCAAAACTCTTCTATTTTACACAGGAGGAAACTGAGTGATTTGTCATGGGTCACATAGATAGTGAGTGGATGAGATGAGATAATTAGGAAGGTAGGATCAATAATAATTTCCATTTCTATAATACTTTAAGGTTTGTCTCAGAAGACAACAAATTCATAACCACTTCATCCAAAACCTTGAAGAATAATGTGAATTAGTCTCAGGCCCAAAAGGAATTCCTGGAAGAGCTCAAAGGGGATTTCTCCCCTTTCCCGCTCCCCCCAGGAATATATTTTTTAAATTTATTTATTTTTAGCTTTCAACATTCATTTCCACAAGATTTTGAGTTATGCTTTTTTCTCCCCGTCTTTCCGCTACCTCCACCCCAAAATAGCAAGCCTACTGAGTACCCTTCCCCTGATCTATTCTCTCTTATATCCTCCCCCACCACTGCCCTAACTTTATCTAGTAGGGCAAGATGGATTTCTATACCCCAGTGCCTGTATATCTTATTTCCCAGTTGTATATAAAAAAACAATTTTTTTAAACATTTGTTTTTAAAACTTTGAGATACAGATTTTTTCTTTTCTTCCCTCCTCACCCACTCCCATTGGGAAGATAAGCAATTCAATATAGATTGGACATATGTAGTTACTCAAATAATTTCCATAGTAGTTATATTGTGAAAGACTAACTATATTTCCATCCATCCTATCCCACCCCCCCACTTATTCTATTTTTTCCTTTGACCCTATCCCTTTTCAAAAATGTTTGCTTCTATATACCTTCTCCCCAATCTGCTCTCCCTTCTATCATCCCCCCTCTTATCCCCTACCCCCCTATTTTCCTATAGGGTAAGATACCCAATTCATTGTGTGTGTTATGCTCTCCTTAAGCCAAATTCAATGAGAACAAGGTTGTCCCATTGCCTTTCACCTTCCTGCTCTTCTCCTCCATTGTAACAGTTTTCTCTTGTCTCTTTTATGTGAGATAATTTACCCTAATCTGTCTCTCCCTTTCTCCTTCTCCCAATAAATTCCTCTCTCATATCTTAATTTTATTTTTTAGATATTGTCCCTTCATGTTCAATTCATCCTGTGCCCTCTGTCTATGTATACATGAATACACATATGTCCACACTCACATATATATTTATATACACATACACCCTCCTATACATACATATATGTATGCATATATACATCTATATTCCCTTCAACTAGCCTCATACTGAGAAAAATCTTATGAGTTACAATTATCATTTTTCCATGTAGGAATGCAAATAGTTCAACTTTAATAAATTCCTTATTATTTCTTTTTCCTATTTGCCTTCTCATGCTTCTCTTGCTTCTTGTATTTGAAAGTCAATTTTTCTGTTCAGCTCTGTTTTTTTCATCAAGAATGCTTGAAAATCCTCTATTTCATTGAATAACCATACTTTCTCCTGAAGCATTATACTCAGTTTTGCTGGGTAGGTGATTCTTGGTTTTAGTCCTAGCTCCTTTGACCTCTGGAATATCATATTCCAAGTCCTTTGATCCCTTAATGTACAAGCTGTTAGGTCTTGTGTTATCCTGATTGTGTTTCCACAATACTGAAATTGCTTCTTCCTGACTGCTTGCAGTATTTTCTCCTTGACCTGGGAACTCTGGAATTTGGCTATAATATTTCTAGGAATTTTCTTTTAGGGATCTTTTTCAAGAGGCTATTGGTGATTTCTTTCCATTTCTATTTTGCCCTCTGGTTCTAGAATATTGGGGCAATTTTGTTTGATAATTTCTTGAAAAATTTCTAGGCTCTTTTTTTGATCATGGCTTTCAGGTAGTCCAATAATTTTTAAATTCTCTCTCTTGGGTCTATATTCCAGGTCAGTGGTTTTTCCAATGAGATATTTCACATTGCCTGCTATTTTTTCATTTGCTTGGATCTGTTTTATAGTATCTTGATTTCTCATAAAGTTATTAGCTTCCAGTTGCTCCAATATAATTTTGAAGGAGTTATTCTCATCAGTGAGTTTTTGAAATTCCTTTTCCATCTGGTAAATTTGGCTTTTTAAGGCATTCTTTTGGCTTTTTAGGCCTCTTTTGCCATTTGATTTAGTACATTTTTTTTTGCTTTTTGGAGGGCAATTGGGGTTAAGTGACTTGCCCAGGGTCACATGGCTAGTTTTTGTGTTAAGTGTCTGAGGCCGAATTTGAACTCAGGTCCTCCTGACTCCAGGGCCGGTGCTCTATTCACTGCACCACCTAGCCGCCCCAAGTTGGTCCACTTTTTTAAGGTGTTACTTTCTTCAGCATATTTTTTAGTCTCCTTTAGCAGGTTGTTGACTCGCTTTTCATGATTTTCTTGCATCATTCTCATTTCTCTTCCCAATTTTTCCTCCACTTCTCTTATTTGGTGTTCAAAATCCTTCTTGAGCTCCTCCATGGCCTGTAACTAGTTCATATTTTTCTTGGAGGCTTTTGATGCAGGACTTCTGGCTTCGCTTTCTTCCTCCAGCTCCATGCCTTGATCCTTTTTGTCCCCCAAAAAAGGATTCTATTGCCTGTTTGTGCTTCCTCTGCTTGCTCATATTGCCAGTCAATTACTTGACTTTTGAGTTCTTTGCCACTGTGGAACTCTGCTTCCAGAATGTAGAGAGCTTTATCCCAAATCACTGGGGTTTTCACAGCTGCCAGAGCTATTAGGAGGGCACCCTCTCTACAGCCCCCACAAGCTCTGGCTCACTGGCCACACACCCCAGGACCACCACCCAAGACCACAATAGAGATTCAAGCATGTTAAAGCAAGAGCTATTACCCTTTTAATGGTTGCTTGGTCCCCCTACAATCTGCAGGCCAGGAGCTCCTGAGGCACTGCTTCTTCTCACCCCAGGGGCAGTGGCCAGACCTCGCTCTTCCATCCCCCCCTGTTCCAGTAGAGTTCCACTCTGACCTTTTACTTTTTTTTTTTTTAGTGTTTATGGGTTGAGAAGTCTAGAAATCACCACAGCTGCTAGTGATTCACTCTCCTGAAGTCTACTCTGGCCGTTGCTGGTTGGGGGCCACCCTGGAGCACCAGGGACTGCGCTTATCTCCCAGATCAGTGCAATAGACCTTTTCTGTCCACCTGCCGGCTTCCTTCAATGGGAGATTCATTTCTCTCTGTCACTTTGTGGGTTCTGTAGCTCTAAAGTTTTTTTAGAGTCATTTTTTACATGTATTGGAAGTTATTGGAACAGTAGTTCATGCCAAGTTTGTGCTTATTCTCTGCCATCTTGGCTCCACACCCTCAAAGGGGAGTTTAAAAATCAAATGAGGGAGGTAGAGAAAGAATTGGAAAAAGAAATGAAAGTGATGCAAGAAAATCATGAAAAAAGAGTCAACAGCATGTTAAAAGAGGCACAAAAAATACTAAAGAAAAATAACACTGTAAAAAAGTAGAATAGGTCAAATGATATAGGTGGCACACAAAAAAAAAAACACTAAAGAAAAAAACTCTTTAATCAACAGAATTGGCCAAATGGGGGGAAAAGGTACAAAAGTTAACTGAAAAAAATAATTCCTTAAAAATCAGAATAAGACAAGTGGAAGCTAATGATTCCATGAGACATCAAGAAACAATCAAACAAAAATTTTAAAAATGAAAAAATAAAAGAAAAATATGAAATATATCATTGGAAAAACTATTGACCTGGAAAATAGATTCAGGAGAGATAATTTAAGAATTATTGCACTATCTGAAAGCCATGATAAAAAAAAAGAGAGCCTAAACATCATCTTTCAAGAAATTATCAACAAAAAAACTGCTCTGATATTCTAGAATAGGGGAAGAAAACCTGTGGCCTTCTAGGTCCCCTTAACAAAAGGATTTGTTCTATAAAACTTGGACTCAGTCAAAAGACTGCACCCATGGACCTAAAAGGCCACATGTGGCCTAAAGGTCACAGGTTCCCCACTCCTGTTCTAGAACCAGAAGGTAAAATAGAAATTGAAAGAACCCACTGATCACCTCCTGAAAGAGATCCCAAAATGAAAACTCCCAGGAATATTATAGCCAAGCTCCAGCACTTCCAGGTCAATGAGAAAATATTGCAAGCAACAAAAAGGAAACAATTGAAATATCATGGAGCCACAGTAAGGATAAAATAAGATTTAGCTACTTCTACATTAAAAGGATTGGAAGGCTTGAAATATGATATTCTGGAGTGCAAAGGAGCTAGGATTATAGCCAAGAATCACCTAACCAGAAAAACTAAGTATAATCTGTTGGAGGAGGGAATTAACATTCAATGAAATAGAGGATTTTCAAGCATTCCTGATGAAAAAACTGGAGCCAAATAGAAAATTTGACTCAAAAGAAGCATAAAAAAGTCATCAGGAAAGAGAAATCATAAGAGATTCAATAAGGTTAAACTGTTTACATTCCTACTTGAGAAGATGATACTTGAAACTCCTAAAAATTTTCTCATTATTAGGGCAGTTAGAAGGAGTATACATAGACAGAGGGCATGGGTATGAGCTGAATATGATGGAAAGATTATCTATAAAAATAAAATTAAGGGATGAAAAAGAGGAATTCATTGGGAGAAGGGGAAAGAGAGAGGTAAAATGGGATAAATTGTCTCACATAAAAATAGACACAAAAGAGCTTTTATAGTGGAGAGGAAGAGGGGAAAATTGGTTCAAAGAGGGAATAACATATAAACTTAGTTGAGTATAGAAATCTTTTTTACCCTACAGGAAAGTAGGAGGGGAAGGGAATAAGAGAAGGGGGAGGTGCTAATAGAAGGGAAGGGAGATTGGGGGAGGTGGTAATCAGGAGCAAAATACTTTTGAGGATGGAGAGGGTGAAAGGAGAAAGAAAGTATCATAAATGGGGTAGGAAGGTAGAGGGGAATAGGATAGAGGGAAAAACACAGTAATCATGACTGTGGAAAAAAATTATAGTTAAGTTCTCAGATAAAGGCTTCATTTCTCAAATATGTAGAGAATTGAGTGAACTTTACAAAAATAAGAACCATTCATCAATTTATAAATGATAAAATGTTATGAATAGGCAGTTTTCAGATGAAGTAATCAAAGTTATCTAAAATTATATGAAAAAATGCTCTAAATCACTATTGATTAGAGAAATGCAAATTAAAACAACTCTGAGGGACAACTCCACACTTATCAGATTGGTTAATATGACAGAAATGAAAAATGATAAACATGGAGGGAATGTGGGAAAATGACACTAATGCACTAATTTACAACTCAGTGGAGTTGTAAACTGATTCGACCATTCTATAGAGTAATTTGGAAATATGCCCAAAGGGCTATAAAATCACACATACCCTTTGACTCAGCAATACCAATTCTATATCCTAAATACAGCAATACTAGTTCTATATCCTAAAGAGAAAAACAAACAAACAAGAAAAGAAAAGGACCTGTATGTATGAGGGTATTTATAGCAGCTCTTTTAGTGGTGGCAAAAAAATGGAAATTGAGGGGTTGCCTTTCAGTTGGGTAATGGCTGAACAAATTGTTACATACGATTGTAACAGAATACTATTGTACTATGAGAAATGAGAAGCAGGATGCTGACAGAAAAACTAGTAAGACTTACATGACCTGATGCAAAGTGAAATGAACAGAACTAGGAGAACACTGTACACAGTAACAGCAATATTGTACGATAATCAACTGTGTATGATTTAGCTATTCTCATCAAAACGATGATCAAAAAACAATTCTGAAGGACCTATAATGAAAAATGCTATCCATCTCCAGAGAAAGAACTAATGGAGTCTGGATGCAGATCGAACATACTTTTTTTAAACTTTCTTTTTTTGGGGTTGTTTTGGGTTTTTTCTGATATGTATTTGCTTTTACAACATGACTAATATGAGAATATGTTTTGTGTGACTGCACATATACACCTATATCAAATTGCTTGCCTTCTTATTGAGGGTGGAGAGGAGGGAGAGAATTTGGAATTCAAAATTTGAAAGAAAAAAAAAGGAATGTTGAAATTGTTTTTACATGTAATTGGGGAAAGTAAAATATTAAATTTATTTATTTTTAGTTTCAACATTCACTTCAATAAGATTTTGAATTCCAAATTTTCTCCCTATCTCTCCCCATCTCCCACCCCAAGATGGCATGCAATTTGATATAGGCTCTACGTATACATGCATATTGAACCCATTTGCACATTAGTCATATTATAAAGAAGAATTAGAATCAATGGGAGAAACCATGAGAAAGCAGAAACAAGCAGAGAGAAAGAGAGAGAGAGAGAGAGCAAATAATATACTTTGATCTGTATTCAAACTCCAGACAGTTCTTTTTCTGAATTGGACAGCATTTTCTATCATGACTCTTTTGGAGTTGTCTTAGATTCTTGCATTTCCAAGAAGAGATAATTCTATCAAAGTTAGTCATTGCACAATGCTGCTGTTAACTGTGTACAATGTCCACCTGGTTCTGCTCACTTCACTTGGCATCAGTTCATATAAGTCTTTCCAGGTTTTTCTGAAGTCCACCTGCTCATCATTTCTTATAACACAATAGTATTCCAATGCATTCATATACCACAACTTATTCAGCCATTCCCTAATTAATGGACATCCCCTCAATTTCCAATTCTTGGTCATCAAAAAAAAAAACCAGCTGCTATAAATATTTTTGTACATGTGAGTCCTTTTCCCATTTTTATAATCTCTTTGGGACACAGACCTAAAATTGTATTGCTGGGTCAAAGGGTCTGCACAGTTTTATAGCCCTTTAGGCATAGTTCCAGAATGTTCTCCAGAATGGTTATATCAGTACACAACTCCACCAACAAGGCATTGATGTTACAATTTTCCCACATCTTCTCTAACATTTTTCAGTTTCCTCTTTTGTCATGTTAGCCAATCTGATATGTATGATGCGGTACCTCAGAGTTGTTTAATTTGCATTTCTCTAATCAATATGATTTAGAGCATTTTTTCATATGACTACAGATAGCTTTTATTTATTCATCTGAAAACTGCCTGTTCACATCCATTGATTATCAAATGAGGAATGATTTGTATTCTTATAGATTTGACTCACTTCTCTATATATTTGAGAAATGAGACCTTTGTCAGAGACACTGTCTATAAAAATTCTTTCCAAGCTTTCTGCTTCCCTCCTCATCTTGGTTACATTGTCTTTGTTTTGTAATAACTTTTCAATTTAATTTTATCAAAATTATCCATTTTGCATTTCATAATGTTCTCTGACTCTTGTTTGGTCATAAATTCTTCTGTTCTCCATAGATCTGACAGGTAAGCTATTCCTTGGTCTCCCCGTTTGTTTATACCATGTTTCCCCGATAATAAGACACTGTCTTATTAATTTTTTTTGGACAGAAAAACACCAGAGGGCTTATTTTCAGGGGAGGGCTTATTTTAATGAACATTGACAGCAATTTTAATAAACAGGTAAATGTGAACAAAAAAAATGTACCTTTATTCAATAAGCAAATCACTGGGGAAGAACAGGATGCGCACTCACTGCTGCAGCTCTGATTGGATGCAGCTCGGAGCGCGGCGTGCGTTTCACCCGGGGGGGGGGATGGTGCATACAGAGGGTACCGTAATGTAGCGTGTAGCGCAGGGGATCACCTTCACTACAGTAGCAATCTCAATAGGGCTTATTTTCTGGGGAGGGCTTATTTTAGAGGAATCTTACACAGTAAGGGGAGGGCTTATTTTCGGGATAGGTCTTATTATTGGGGAAACACGGTAGTATCAGCCTTTATATCTAAATCTTGTACCCATTTTGACTTTATTTTGGTATACAGTATAAGATGTTGGTCTATGCCTAGCTTCTGCCATGTTATTTTCCAGTTTTCCCAGCAGTTTTGGTCAAATAGTGAGTTCTTACCCCAGAAACTAGAGTCTTTGGTTTTATCAAACAGCAGTACTCTAGTCATTTACTACTATGTCTTGTGTAGCTAACCTATTCCGCTGATCTATCACTGTATTTCTTAGCCAGTACCAAGTAGTTTTGATGATTGCTGCATTATAATACAATTTAAGCTAGGCCACCTTCCCCTGCATTTCTTTTCATTAATTCCCTTGATATTCTAGACCTTTTGTTCTTCCAGATGAATTTTGTTACTATTTTTCTAGTTCTATGAAATAATTTTCAGTAGTTTGATTGGTATGGCACTGAATAAGTAAAATAATTTAGGAAAAATTGTTATTTTTATTATATTAACTTGGCATACCCACAAGCAACTGATGTTTTTCCAGTTATTTAGATCTGACTTTATTTGTGTGAAAAGGGTTTTGTAATTCTATTCATATAGTTCCTGGGTTTGTTTTTCAGGTAGACTCCCAAATATTTTATAATGTCTACAGTAACTTTAAATGGAATTTCTCTTTCTAAACAAACATATTTTTTAAAAAATAAAAAATCGTACTTTAAGACTTGAAAAGGCCTTTCCTCATAATAACCCTCTAAGATAGAGTGGGACAGGAGGAATATTATTATTCCTATTTGGTAGATGAAAAACTGAGGCTCAGAGAGTTTGTGACTCATCTGTGATCACACTAGTAAATAACTGAGGCAGGATTCAAACCCAGGTCATATATCATAGACTCCCGGTTAGAAGAGAGCTGAGAAGTCATGTAGTCCAATTTCCTTATTTTATAAATGAGGAAGCCTGAACCCACAGAGGCAGAAGGACTTTTCCAAGGTCACAAATGTAGTAGATGACAGAACTGGACTTTGAACCTAAGTCTTCTAATTCTAGCTTCAATGCTCTTTCCTCTATACCATTCCTGACTTCAAATCTAGAACTACTGGCACACAGAAGGCACTTGATAAATTCTTATTCCTTTCACTAATCTTTCTCTCAACCAGGGTTGGTTTTCACCCACTTCATTTGTACCAAATGACTTCAAATTCTTTTATAACCTATTCCAAGTGAGGAGAAGAGGCACAGGGATTGCAGCGTGTGGCAAAATGCTCTGGTGGATGACTAGAGCCACGATGTGGGGCAAATTAGGTATCATGGATTAGGTAAGTTTGTACTAAGTCATTCACCATTCAGGACAGCTCAGCCATGGCATCGAGGTTCAAAGCTAAATGAGAATGAATGGCCAAAGAATCCCAGTGGAAACTTAGAGTAAATAACTCATGTAATTTTATGATACATTAGGCATTGAAATTAATTTAAATGAAAATGGTTATTTCTTATTGTTGTTCAGCTGTGTCCAACTCTTTGTGACACCATTTGGGGTTTTCTTGGCAAAAATAATGGAGTGGTTTGCCATTTCCTTATCCAGTTAATTTTCCAGATGAGAAAACTTAAGCAAACAGGGTTAAGTGACATGGCCAGGGTTATACAATTAGTAAGTGTCTGAGGCTGTATTCAAACTCAGGTCTTCCTGACTCCAGGCCCAGCAATCTATCCACTGAGCCACCTTAATTCTTTGTATATAAGGATAATTTTCAGTTTCTAACAAAAATTAACAGGAAAAAGAACTATTTAGTAAGCCTGGATTTGTAGGACTCCCAGTACTTGGGACATATTCATCCTTCTGGGATTGACCACTGAAAATGAGAAAATAAGTTCTTTCACCCCAAGATGGGCCACTTCATAAATATAGTCCTCACTTGTATAGCTCTTACACTTTTAGAACTCCAGCATCCTCTCATCCCACCTCTGGATGCAAGCAGGTGACAGGGAAGAATAGGTGTGGCATTCAACTTCTTTGGAGGTCCTAGAGAGAGGGCTGTTTATTGTTCTTTCTTGAGAATTCATCAATGAAGGTGACTGACCCCACATAGCTGTAAAGGCCCACAAAGAAGTCTGCAACCGCAGGGGGCCCATCAATTTCCAAGAACCAACCACAAAAAATCAGTCAATAAACCCATGCTTCTAGGCTTGGAAAACCTCTCACTTCTAGACCATTCTCTTTAGAATGCCCCATTAACACTAACTAATAATGACAACCTTTGATTGATACTAAGAGGAAAAAGCACAGGGCTGGAGGGTCAGCCCAAATCTATTGCTTGATTTGACTCAGATATTTCTTTTTCCAGCTGAGAATGAGTTTGTCCATTTTCTTGAGGCATAGAGAGTAGAATAATATTAGACTTCTGGGCTAAAAAAGCAAAAAATATGGTGGCAATTCATTTTAACTGAAGTAACATGTGGATCTCTTTTTAAAATGCCCCTTTAAATGGTTCTTCAGATTTCAAGCAAATTCGCAAGGGATACATGACCAAACCTGCTTAAATTCTTCATGGCCAGTGTCACAGATGCCAATGCTTTTGTCAGCAGAGGTCTACCCTGAAGATTAGATCCCCAAGCAGCAAATCTGATTTAAAAGCTCTCAGCTGATGTTTTATCTCTGGCAAGAAATATTGTCTATCCCCTGAGAAGTCATAAGTGCAGTTTCCCTTTAAGGATACATAAAGTGCTCTGAAATTAAATAATCTTTCCAATTTACCATGACTGCTTCTTTCTGATCTGAGATGGAGGTGGAGATCTAGTAATTATGGCAAGTGGAAGATTTGCAGGCCCTGGGATCTGGAGGATGGGATCTCTCTGCAAGTTTCAACTTCAAGTTTTGATGGGGGTGGCAGGGACTTTAAGAGAATCGTTTCATGTCTCTGGATTCCAATTTCCTCATCTGTAAAAAATAAAATTTAAATTTAAAAATAGAGGAATAGACTAGATTAGATTCTGGAAGGTTCTTTCCTGTTTAAAATTCTACCGTTCTAAAATCTTAACTATGACCATAAAAGCTGTGAATGAAATGAGTACTTTGAATCTGACTCATTTCAACTGAACATATGGAATTGTAATTGGCAAGACAGGCCCCCAAAAAAGAAAGAAGAAAACAGTCATCCCTTTGACTGGATTACATCCTGAGTATTATTTATATCCTCAAAGAATTGTTTCACACTTTTTTTAAAGCTACAATCCATATATGGATATTTTTAAATGACTGCCCATTAGTTCAATAAGTTCAATTCAAAAATTATCTATCAAGTGCCTACTATGCAAGAGGTATTTGAACTTTGGAGTATGCAAAGAAAAGCCCCAATCTCTGCCCTTAAGGGGTTTACAATCTAATCGGTAGAGTAGTTTTAGGGCAGAGTCTGTTAAAGGAAATGTATACAGGATGTTGCAAAAAGTCTTAGTGTAGTTTTAAGCTAAACAAAACTACACGAAGACTTCTGAGATGTCCTGTATAAATTGACAGAATGGAATTTAAGAGGGCAGAGTTGCTGTGGGAATCAACTTCCAGACTGGTTAAGATGAAAAGTAACTGGGGCGGCCAGGTGGCTCAGCGAGTAAGAGCACCGGTTCCAGTGTTGGGACGACCTGGAGATTGAATCCCGGGCTCAGACACTTAGCACCCACCCAGAAACACCTGGCCGTGTAACCTTGAGCAAGTTACTTAACCCCAATTGCTTAAAAAAAAAAAAAGATGAAAAGTAACTGACTCTTCTCTGCCAAATCTGATACGATTTCATAGATGAAATGAGGGGTTGCACTAAATGATCATTGAGGTTCCTTCCAGCTCTAACATTCTATATTTTAGTGACTATTTAAATAATGAAAGTTGACTTGTACACTAGTGTGAGTTTAGGGGGTGAGGTGGAGAAAGGGGGACTACGCCCCAGTCATTGAGGTTGGTTTGGGGAAGACCCAAAGGTGAATGTGGGCAGAGCAGATAGAGAGTTTTAAATAAGTGTTCCAGAGATCATCAGGGAAAATGGATCCTAAAGTTGGATCAAGCCATTTATGTCTATATATCCTGTGGTTACATGACAACATACTCATTAAGGAATACAATGTTAAGAGTATGGGTTTTTACCCATGATATGCATGTTTACATATAACCTATCTAGACCTGGGAGGAACCGCAGAGGAAACTAGTCAAAGTTTTTATTTTCACAAATGAGGAAACAGGCCCAGGAAAGTTAAGTGACTTGCCCTAGGTCACACAAGCAAACATTTTTTGTGTTGTGGATCTATACTGTGTGAGGCACTCTGAGAACACAAGAAGAATTAGTAAGAGACAGTCCCTGTCCACAAAAAAAGTTTAGAGTCAAATTAGGGAGATAAGAACCTGGTATCACACAGTCAATCAATTAATCATCAAGCATTTATTAAAAACCAACTCTGCATCAGGTACTGTGCTAGGTGATGGGGATATAAATAAGAAGACTAAAACAATGTCTACTTACATTCTATTGAAAGAAATATCAAGTAACTAGTGCACAAGAAAATCTATAATAACATACTCTATTTTGTGTTTTGGCTGAATGAAGAATAAAACATTATCATAGGAGGAAAGAGATAGTGTGGAGCATTTTGGTTAAGAGCTTTAAAGCACAGGACCAGCAAGAAGAGGGGTGGTAGGTCAAAAAATCAGGCAGAGAACGAAGCTTCCAAAGCTGGAACAAGAGGCAGCTAGGTGGTGCAGTGAATAGAGCACCGGCCCTGGAGTTAGGAGGACCTGAGTTCAAATCCAGCCTCAGACACTTAACACAAAAACTAGCCATGTGACCTTGGGCAAGTCACTTAACCCCAACTGCCCTCCAAAAATCAAAAAACAAAGAACCAAAAAAACAAATCTGGAACAAGAATACATTGGAGAAAGATGATGATGGCAAAGGGGAGTCCAGGAAGGAAGAGAATACAAAATTTCCAACAGGAGAGAATTCAAGTCTGGACTAAGGTAGTGATTATAGGGCTAGAGAAGAAGAGCAGATACAGAGAAAAGACAGAGATGAATCAAGGGCCACCCTGGCTTAGGGTGTTAGATGGTAGAGACACTGGAGAAAGTTGGGCAAAAGAGAATGTTATAGAGGGAATGTTGTGGTAGTAGTCTGAACTAATATTCCAAAGAAATCAGATTCCCGTGCCATTAGCTCCACATTCCACTTTTATCTATTTACCTGTAACCTAACTTATTTTAGTCCCAACCTAATTTATTTCAAATCCTGGTTGTCTTTATCAAGATCAAACCCCTTCCCCAACAGCATGATACATACTTTAAAATTATCTCTTGAAAAAGCAATTTGGACTTATAAAAAATAACTAAAGAGATTCACACAGTGAGGCACACGCCCTAAAGATGTCAAAGATAGTCATACACATCAGAATATTTGTAACATCCCTTTTTGTGTTAGCCACAAGCTAGCAAGAAATTAGATGACCATCTACTGGAGAATAGCTAAACAAATTTTTTTTAATTTTTTTATTAATTTGTTTGTTTCCTTTTAGTTTACAGAATTCAATTCCACAATTCCTTGAGTTTCACATTTTGTCCCCCTCCCTCCCCTCTCCTCCCATGGTGGCTTATAGTCAAGTACAGGATCTGTAAATACTTTCACATTATACACTAGTCAGGTTATAAGGACGGATTGTACCAGCTGGAATGAAAAATGGTAAAGAGGACATAAAACCAAATAAGAGAAGGAAAAAGATCAGGTATTTTGCTTCCACCTGGATATAAACTTAGTTCTTTCTAGTTCTTTCTCTGGATGCACATATTTCTCTCCATCATGAGTCTTTTGGGATTGACTTATATCCCTGTATTGTTGAGAAGAGTCCAGTCTATCAAAGTTGGTCATCACACATACGTTGTGTCTGTAATTGTGTACAAATTTCTCCTGGTTCTACTCTTCTCACTCAGCATCAGTTCTTTTAAGCCTCTCCAGGTAAATATGAAGACTGCCTGCTCCTCGTTTCTTATAGCACAATAGTATTCTATAACATGCATATACCACAACTTGTTCAGCCATTCCCCAATTGATGGGCACCCCCTTAATTTCCAATTCTTTGCTACCACAAAAAGAGCTGCTATAAACATTTTTGTACATATGGGTCTTTCTCCCACTTCTATGATCTCTTTGGGATATAACCCTAGGAGTGGTATTGCTGGATCAAAGGGTATGAAAGTATTTATAGCCCTTTGGGCATAATTCCAGATTGCTCTCCAGAAAGGCTGGATCAGTTCACAACTCCACCAGCAATGCATTAGTGTTCCAATTTGCCCACATCCTCTCCAGAATTTGTCATTTTCCTGTTTTGTCATCTTAGCCAATCTGACTGGTGACATGTGGTACCTCAGAGTTGTTTTGATTTGCATTTCTCTGATCAATAGTGAATTAGAGCATTTCTTCATGTGCTTATAGATAGCTTTAATTTCTTTCTCTGAAAACTGCCTGTTCATATCCTTTGACCATATATCAACTGGGGAATGACTTGTATCCTTATAAATTTGACTCAATTCTCTGTATATTTTAGAAATGAGTCCTTTGTTAGAGACATAGGTTGCAGAGATTCTTTCCCAATTTCCCACCTCCCTCGTAATCTTGGTTACATTGGCTTTGTTTGTACAGAAACTTTTCAATTTCATGTAGTCAAAATTATCCATTTTACATTTTATAATGTTCTCTAATTCTTGTTTAGTCATAAAGTCTTTCCCTCTCCACAAGTCTAATAGGTAAACTATTCCTTGTTTTAGGAGACTGCTTACAGTATCAACCTTTATACCTAGATCATGCAGCCATTTAGACTTGATTTTGGTATATGGTGTTAGATAATGGTCTATGTCCAGTTTCTGCCATACTATATTCCAGCTTTCCCAGCAGTTTTTGTCAAATAGTGAGTTCTTATCCCAAAAACCAGGGTCTGGAGGTTTATCAAACAATAGATTACTATAGTTATTGACTTCTGAATCTCATGTGCCTAATCTATTCCATTGATCCACTCCTCTATTACTCAGCCAGTACCAAGTAGTTTTGATGACTGCTGCTTTATAATACAGATTGAAATCTGGTATAGCTAGTCCACCTTCCCTAGCATTTCTTTTAATTAATTCCCTTGATATTCTGGACCATTTATTCTTCCAAATGAATTTTGTTACTATTTCTTCTAGCTCTATAAAGTAGTTTTTTGGTAAATTAATTGGTATGGCAGCTAAACAAATTTTGATATGTAAATGTAATGGAATATGAATACACTATAAGAAACAACAAATGTGAATGCTATAGAGAAGAATGAAAAAACCTATACGAACTGATAAAAAATGAAGTAATCAGAACCAGGAAAACAATACAACTACAATACTATAAAGAACAATAACAACAAAAGAAAAAGAAATTGAATACTGCATATAATTATATTGACCAAGTCTGATATCAGGAAAGAGTCAGGAAAATGTATCTCATCTTTCCAGAGGCGTGGGAGAATGGGTATAGATTATTGCATAGACTATTAGACATAGATGATAGAGTGTTTGGTTTTGCTGAACTGCATTTTGCTCTTTCTTTTTCAATTTCTGTTATAAAGGATGGCTTACTAAGGCAAGGATGAGGAAGGGACATACATACCCACATAATACATACACTTAATATATGAGGGCAAGTTATAACATATATGTGTACTGTATTTCACCATATAATCATCACCAACGCATAATCATTGCACCATTTTATTCAGTCCAAAAACTGGTTTGTAACCTTTCGTTGCATAATCGTCACATAGTATAATTCTGTTCATAGCACCACTTAAAGGCAAACGGAGCAACAATATATTGGCCAGTGGCATACAGATACACATTTATTTCTCACCCATTGTAAATCATGAGCCTAGAATTCTCAGCGTACATGCATTGTCAGTATTCAACTTTAATGTACATTCATGAGTATCTCATGCATCCTAATCTTGCACCAAAGATAGTTTAGTAATGTATGATTCTTAAGTAATAAGGGCACAGATTTTTTTTAAAAGCTTCACATAATGTCACACCCCAATTTCTGCAAAACGTTGACACAGAATTTGTGACAATTATGTGGTGAAATGTGGTATGCATATATAAATTTATAAATATGTAATTAATATGACACATATAAATGAATATAATTTCACGTGATTTATATTATATATGCATATATTAATATACATGATGTATAGATAAGTCAAAATTATATACATATATAAAAGTTGTCTTTCCATATGTATATATATATGAAGGAAAGTCATAACATATTTATGTGTGTATAAATATGCATGGTTAACATG
The DNA here is from genome assembly GCF_028583685.1 of Petaurus breviceps papuanus. NCBI lineage: Eukaryota > Metazoa > Chordata > Mammalia > Diprotodontia > Petauridae > Petaurus > Petaurus breviceps. The sequence continues at coordinate 405,660 of NW_027185694.1, read as the reverse complement.
TGTGATTTACACATCAAAATTATATATAAGTCGCTGTCCATCCACATACATACATGTACATTCATAAATGACATAGATGTGAGGGCATGTCATAATATGATTACATATATAAATGAAAGTGATATAAAAAACAAAAGATAATTTTTTAAAATTCATTCCTTTTTACTCATCCTTGAAGGTTTAGCTTAATCTCTCCCCAAAAATGTCCTAGAATATTTTCTACCCCCAAACCAGCATCTAATCAATCACACACCACCTTATTGTTCAATTGGCCAGAACACAAAATACAGACTTTTACTACAGATTTTCTTATTCACAAGTTATTTCATATTCCAATAGATTATAAGCTCCTTGAAAGTAAGAATTGTTTCATCCTTTATACCTATATTCCTAGTCCCTAGCCCATTGCCTCTCCCATATTTGACTCTTAATTGATGCATATTGATTGAGTGAGCGAGTGATGTGTGTATGTCTTATCTCCTTAATTTGATTATAAGGTCCTTTGTGGACAGGGAATATGTCTTGCTTATTATATTTGTCAAATTCTTGCCTGTATGATGTTGTCACTTAATTGCCCTGGGCCTCTTTTCCTAATTGGTAAAATGAAGGGGTTGAATTAAATGATTTCTGAGTTACCTTCCAGCTCTTGATCTGTGATCCTATAAAATGTGCATGGTTGACTTAGGTGACAAGATTTTAAATGGAAAAAATACTATTAACATTTTATTTCTTAGTAACTCTACTATTCTATAACCCCAAGTTAATATAGATGCAAACTGTCTGATTTAGCTATAGACATTAAGATAAGCATTAGTAACAACATAGTGTCTATACACACACTCATTTTTCGGACCAGAAAATCAAAGTCCGTGAAGAATACTTTACTTGCCCGGCATTTTCCTCTGCAGGTGAACTGTCAAAGTCTGCCTTGTGCCTGGCTTTAGTCCCTACTGAGCCAATTCCTTTAAAAACCCCCTCACAACGCTGCCACGAGGGGAAAATACACCGTATGAGAAGTAACACAAAAGTCAGAGGGAACAGGATTATTACTCCTGCTATTATCACTACAGCCAAGATGGATGATATGGTTGGAAGTGGCCAAATTAGTAACAGCTGGAGCCACTTCTTAATAGTTCGGCCAAGAGCCAGTGGTGGGGGCTCAAATCACAGAATGATGAGGTTGAAAGAATCCTAAGAATCAACATCCCAGGTTGTTGATTCCACTTTCATATAAAATCTTACTTTGACCATCCCAGAGAGTGAAGATCCTCCTCTAGAGGGCTAATCGAAGAAGACTGAAAAAACTGGTGATGTTTGTTCTACCCTTCTCCCCACCATCCTCTATTCCCTGGTAACAAATCACAACCTTGTCTCTTTGCAAAGACCGGTTGTGCTTTTCCTAAAGTACTGGCAGTGAGGTGTAGAGAGTGTTGGACTTGGAGTAAGGAAAACTTGAGTTCAAATTCTGCTTCAGACATGTACTAGCTGTATGACCCTAACCAAGTCACTTAACTTCTGTCAGTCCTTCATTTTCTCATCTGTAAAGCAGATTGCACCTAATTCCCAGGGTTGCTGTGAGGACAGAAACCTACCTTCCTAGATTTATCATGCAGTCTCCATGAATCCAGCCAAACTGGCCTCACCATTCCTAATATGTGACTTTCTATCTGCTGCCTCCATGTCTTCACACAGATTCACGCCCCCTCCCTTCAGTCTATGTCCAAAATACCCTCTTCTCTGTGTCTTACTATTCCTACTCTCTGCAAAGCGAACTTGAGGGTCACTTCCTGTGTGAAGCTTTTTCTGATTCTCCTTGGCTGCTGCTCTCAGCCCACCATGGAATGTCTTTGTAAGCACTTTGTATGTATGTGTGTGCGTGTATGGGGGGAAGGGGGGAAGAAGGAGGGAGAGAAAGAGGGAGGGAGAGACAGACCAAGGGGGAGAGAGGGAGAGAGGGAGGGAGGAAGAGAGGGAAGGAGGGAGAGAAACAGAGAGAGAGAGAGGAGAGAGAGACAGACAGACAGACAGACAGACAGAGACAGACAGAGAGAGAGAGAGAGACAGAGAGAGACAGAGAGAGAATCTCCTAACAGAATGATGTAAGCTCCTTGAGATCCGGGGCATTTGTCTTTGTAGCCCCAATGAGCCCATACACAGCACCTGGAATATTGTAGACACTTAGTCAAGGATTATTGATGGACTGAGTGATATATAGAGATTCCATCATGGTTCTCATTAACCCATCCCAATGATGAATGGAGCAGCTAGGTGGCATAGAGAATAGAATGTTGGACCTGGAGTCAAGGACACTAGTGCTCAAACCCTGCCTTAGACACTTACTTAGCTGTGTCACCATAGGCAAGTAATTTAACCTCTCTACTCAGTTTCATCTGAAAAATGGGAATAATAATAATTATAACACCTCCCTTAATTGAGACTAAAATGAGATAACACTTTGCTGTAACGATTAGGAAAAGGTGACAGGCTATGGTTGTGTCCTCTAAGGACCAGCTGAGGAAGATGCAAAGATCATCCCCAGCAGGTGGTCCATTAGGTGACTTGACTAGGAGGTGATGAGGGATATGGCCCAAAGGAGTTCAAAAAGCCATCTCAGTCACAGAGAGTTTGCAGTCCCTACAGCCGAAGGAATACTTCCTATATCAATGAAATCCGTGGCCTTGAAGTATTTAGGTTTGATGTACAGTATCACTGAGGTTTGGTCTTCCTCATTACTAATCTAAATCCTGTCTCCTCAATTTCATTCTTCTGACTTTTCTTCTGTCCTTAGAGGAGATGGGGAATAGTTGGTCTGCATTTCATCACTCTGAGTATACAAAAATTGTTATTAAGCTATAACTCAGGGCATAAGAAGAAATGGGGAAAAAAAGAAGAAAAGAAGGAAGAACAAAAAATGACAAAAGACAGACTGCAGACTGGACGACTGTCTCTGAAAACAGCTATGTGACATTGAACAAGTCAATTCCCTCTTTGGGTCTCTCCTTCCTTATCTCTAAAATCTGACAAATAATCCTTGTACCACCTATCTTGTAGAGTAATTGTAAGGTAAGCTATATACACATATATAAATATATTTGAGTTACTAGTATATTTTAATGCAAAAAGAACACATGAAGATAATCTGATAACTTGGAAAGGGCATTTAAAGTCATTCGGGCACATCTGCTTTTTTCTCAGCCCTCAATTTTCCGTAACTCTAAATGTCTAACATCAGCTCCTGCTTCCCATCAGGGAGGACACACAGAACCAGTTGAAGCAGTGATGTGTTGAAGGGCACCCAGGTGTAAAACAGTCACATTTCCCAGAAGAGAAGATTGTTGACATCTGAGACACAGCTGTGATAGATGGTGCCCTCATCAGACTTGGGTCCAGATGTTCTGTCCAGAGACCTACTCCAAAAACACAGCTGGCTTGGAGTCGGCAGGTTTAAACCCTGCCTCCTGATGCATACTTGACCATAAGACTCTGGGTGAGTTATTATACCTCTCAGTACTCCCGGGAACCTTTATGTATGGACTGATCTGCCCTGGTAAAGGGAGCTTCTTCATCAGTAGTTCCCTATATCCATGAAACCCCAAGCCTATGCCTAAATTATCTTTCTGATTGTAACTCTCTTCAGGAATGATGCCCAATGGCATTACTGATGGTAGAGGTGGTTAAGAAGGGATGTTGGCAGTGAGGGGTGGGGAGATAGTTTATCACACAGCATGTCTGCCAGAATCCTTCTCATACCCTTACTCACAACATGATCCTCACAGATCATTAGGCCCCTTCTTATATAGGCAAGGAAAGTGAGGCCCAGAAAGGCTGAGCTACTGGCCCAAGGCCACATAAGTACTAAGTAGCAGAGTCAGGACTTGAACCCATGCCCCCTGATTTCAGATCCAGGGTGCCAAATGCCTCTGTTCCGGGGACTGATGGTGGTTCTCTGTGTTCAGGATCAGAGAACTGGGACTCTAGAGCTAGCAGAGACCTCAGATTATCATCCCATCCAATCCTCTCACTTGACAGATGGGGAAACTGAGACCCAGAAGGTTAAATGATTTGCCCAAGGTTCACACAGGTGGTGTCAGAGGTGAGATTTGAATGTAGGTCCTCTGACTCTACAGCTAATTCTCTTTGCCATTGTACCACAATGCTTGCAATCGTTTATTTTTTTAAAAATCAGTGGGGTGACTAAGTGGCACAGTCAATGGATTACCAGCCCTGGAGTCAGGAGGACCTGAGTTCAAATTCGGCCTCAGACACTTAAATACTTACTAGCCGTGTGAAAAGTCACTTAACCCCAATTGCCCTGCCTTCCCCCTCCAAAATAACAACAACAACAACAAAAATCATTTTAAAAAAACACCCACAAGTGTGTGGCTTTGAGCTGGGACCAGCTTTACTTGATATTTTATTTTCCTCTTTCAAACGAAAAAAGAATATGGTGGGACAGGCAACCTTTTAGTCTTTGTCCTTCATAGCTCTTTAAGGAGAATGGAAAAGTGCAGTGGTCTGGCAGCTGGCCTGGCGTGCATGGACAGAGGAGGGGCGATTCCCAGGGTACAGGTGGAGGCAGAAGCAAGAGGACGTGCCTTTCCAAAAGCTGGAGAGCACTGCCACCAAGTGACCTGTCTCTCCATCCTTCAGGAAAGGAAAAAGCTGCTGACTTCTCCAACCCAGCTAAACCACCCTGAGTATGGGGGGTGGGGTGGTATTATGGCTTTCTCTTTCAGCATCTTGGATCTCCCTCTCTCCTCGATTTCTTTTTCTGTTTGTTTGATGCCTTTGACCCTGGCTACTCGTTTCTCCCTCCATTTCCATAATAGAGGTTTTGTTTGGCGGGGGGGCCCTAAAGATCAAACATGCTTGTATTTTCCCAGCTCAGTCACACAACTTCCATGGGGGACATGGGGCACAGAGATACAGGTTGGAAAATAAGCAAGCACCTGCCCTCACTGGGCCTCGATTTTCTCATCTGCAAAAGGGGGAATTGAACAAGATGTTCCTTAAAGCCGATCACTCTATCCTGCAGAACCAGAACAAGGTATTTAATAAGCTCACAGACTTGGAACCAGAAGGGACCTTGGAAGTCATCTAGTCCAAACCCCTCATTTTATAGCAGAGAAAACTGAGACCCAAGGAGGTTAAGTTGCTTATATTGGGTCACATAGGTAGTGACAGATCAGGAATTAAAGAAAGGTCCTTTGGATTCAAATGCCAGGCTTTTCTCATTACACTGCATGCCTTGGGCAAAGTTTCAAAATTTTACTCCCAACTTCCCATAAACACACAATAATAATTCATTTCCATAATGTTTCAAGGTTTGTTATCATTATTCTTCTTATTCCTACAGGAATTTAAGGTGTATGGAGTGCCTTCCTTACCACAATCGTGGGCTATAGGGAGTGCATTATTAGCCTCATTTTGCATTTGAGGAAAATGAGGTTCAGAGAGAGCTTAAGTAATTTAACTCTCATTAAAAGCTGTCAAGAGTCAGAGTTAGGACCTGAAAAAACGCTACGAGAATGACCTCCCTCCCTTCTTCGAAGAGGTGCAGGACCATGGGTGTAGAATACTATACATATGATCTCAGACTTGGTTGATGTGTTGGTTATTTTTGATGAACTACTAGCTTTTCTCTATTTGTTGTCTTTGCTACAAGGGATGCCTCTCTAAGAAGGGAGGGACACAGTGAAAATAAGTTTAAGTGTACCTAAAAATAAGAGGTCAAAATAAAAATTTTGAAAAGTATTTTTTAATGTCAATCAACATTCAAAAACAAGACCCCTGAATACAAGTCTAGTACTTTTCCTACTAATGTTGTCTTTCATGTTTGAAGAGGACCAGAATGACATCACTATGCAGGGGTCCAGGTACAGGGAGTCTATGGCTGATCGGACCAATACAAGCCCAGAAAGGCTATAGTACAGGTCAGGAACAAATAGTCCACATGAACATTTGGAGTTTCTCAGTTTGCACATCTCACATTTCCTTTGAGCTACTGCATTTCTGCTGTGCAAATCTGCTTTTCCTACTATACTGTGAATGAAAGCAGGAACATGATTTCACCTTTTAGTAGATATATTACCTTTAAAATATAATTTCAGGAGTGGCTAGGTGGCGTAGTGAATACAGCACCAGCCCTGGAGTCAGGAGGACATGAATTCAAATCCAGCTTCAGACATTTAACACTTACTAGCCATGTGACCTTGGGCAAGTCACTTAACCCCAATTGCCCTGCCCTATCCCCCCCAAAAAAGCAAAAAAAATATCTAATTTGAACACATGCAACTTGATATCACAAAATAAAGTGTCATTATCTTACCTTGACAGTAGGCAAGTAGGTGGTACAGTGGACAGAGCACTGAGCCTAGAGTCACAACTGAATTCAAATCCAGCCTTAGACATTTAACTAGCTGTGTGACCCTGGACAAGTCATTTAACTTGCCTGCTTTGTCATCTATAAAATGGGGATAATAATAGCACCTACCTCACAGGGTTGTTTAAAGGTTCAAATGAAATAATATTTATGAAGTGCTTTGCAAACCTTAAAATGCTACATAAATCATATTTAGCTACCATGGTTGACTGGTTTTTCATAACTGATTTTTTCCCCTCTTTTTTAACCTTTGTGATTGAGGGTTGACTCACTGACTAAGAAAGAGAGGTATGTGTCTAGAAATATATATGATATATTAACCAAAAGCATCAATTAAAATGGTATAGAAAGAAAAATGATTTTTTTGACAATTGATACAATTTTGTACAAAGCCCTTTTCTACACAGACTAATTTGCAGTCAATTAACATGAGACTGGGAAGGGACTCAGATTCTCAAAGCTGGAAGAGAGATCTGAGGCCAGCTAATCCAATCCATCACGAATAAGACTTTTCTCTGCAACCTACCAAAGCTGTAACTAGCATGAGGAAAATGGAGCTTGGTTACAGGGTGCATCTGGAGATGGAAATGGGGCGGAATTTCTTCCTTACTTCAACTACCATCTCCAAACTTCCCTGGCCCAAGCCATGAGGATAGGACTACATTTCCTCTTCCATGTTCCACAGCCAGTTGAACAAAGGATCCTATCGCTGTGGCGCCCCTGTGGGGGAGGGAGCTCCTTCTTCCCACATCCCACAAGGAGTGGGGATGGGATTGCTTCCACTCATAGGTGCCCTTTGTCTCAGTTGTTTTCTGAACAGTGACACATGCCCTCCCCAACTATTTTCACACCAATTAAAAATTTTCCTACTTATTGTTCTGCAATATACCTGACTAGTAGGTAGCTAGGTGTCATAGTGGATAGAGTGCCGGGCCTGGAATCAGGAAGACCCATCTTTGGGCGTTCAAATCCAGCCTCAGACATTTCTTTGCTGTGTGATCCTAGACAAGTCACTTAACCCTCTTTGCCTCAGTTTCCTCATCTGTAAAATGAGCTGGAGAAGGAAATGGCAAACCACCCTAGTATCTCTGTCAAGAAAACCAAATGGAGTCACACAGAGTCTGACATGACTGAAATGACTCAGCAGCAAGAAACAACATACCTGACCTAGCCTTTTGTTAAAAATGTTGATCAAAGAGAGAACTCCATTACTTCCCAAAACAGCATTGCGCCTTGGAGGTCACCCAGTCTAAATTTCTCATTTTACATATAGGGAAAATGAGGCCTAAAAGAGTGAGACCTAGAGAGAGAAAGTGACTTTTCCAAAGGCAAGGGGACAGGGCCATAGAAGATCATCTCCAACTCACACGTTTTACTTGGCAGGAAGTCAAGTCCCAGAAAGTTGAATTGGCTTCCCAGTTATAGTCACAGAGGTCTTAAGTACAAAGGAATGACTTTCTTGACCTAGCTCAGTAGTGTATCACCCCTGGTATTGAGATGACATTTCCTTCAAATGAGGAAACCACTGGTCCATTGACTATTTATTCTACACCCAGAAGTAAACATGATGGTGGGAAAAATGTAATTCATTTTGAATTTGAGCCCACTTTCTCCAAAGAAAAAGGCATAGAGGAGAAAGTATAACCTAGTTCGAGGTGAGGGGGTGTGGTAGAACATTTTTATAATTCAAGTCTTGCTATACCTTTCAGTAAATAGCCCTTTGTGAAAGCTAATTACTCAGCTTGTTAATCAATACTGAACAGAAATCAACTGGTTAAATTAATACTGGAGTGCTAACTATTATCGTCAATGATACTTCAGAAATATTAAACGGCACTGGACAAGTGCTATTAGGGGACCACCCACTGGATGGGTGCTTGGAGAAAGAGAAGAGTCACCTTCAACTCCTCAGGGTTACACCTAAAACCTTGAAAGAGATGTGTAGCTGCCCTCTAGGGATCCAGCTTTCCAGTACAAATAGGAGTTGGGATAAGAACCACCAGAATCTATGAGGACTACATAAAAAAAGAAAATTAAAAAGGAAGACCAAGGGCTCATGACCCATATTTCAGATAAATCAAGGCTAAATGGGACAAGTGATTAGATTTCCTGAGTAGCCATGTTTCATGGCAAGACATCAAATGAATTGATATGTGAAAAATAATTGTGCATATGATAATTTAAACCCTTCAAATTTAAAATTCACTAGTCTCACTAATTAATACACAGTCTGTGGAGCTGTGAAATTGTCTAATCATTCTAAAAAGCAATTAGAAATTATGCTAACGAAGTGATTAAAATATCTATATTCTTTGATCTAGAGATCCCATTGCTAGGCATATAATTCAAGAAAGTGAAAGACAAAAAGGCATTACATACACCAAAATATTTATAACTATGCTTTTTGAGATACAAAAAAAAACTAGAAATTAAGTATATGCTTATAAGTTTAAGGAATGGTCAAACAAATCATGTTGCGTTAATGTAAGGTACTGATCTCTAATAAATTAAGAATATAGACAGGGTACTACAAATTTCTTCTGGGTCCTAGAAACACACATGGCTCTCAAAGATCCCACAATGAACCTTGATACACATTGGGCATTTCAAGTGCAGATCTGAGTTCACTTCTCATTAGGACAAGCAAATCAAGTCAACATGTACCAGCTACTGTGCTAAGTGTTGAGGATACAAGGAAAAAGTAAAGATAGTCCCTTCCCTCAAGGAATCCATATTCCAATAAGGGAGACACATGGAAATGACTACGTACAAACAAAATTTATACAAGATAAATTGGAAATAATATTAGAGGGAAGGCATTAGCATTAAGGGGAAGCAGGAAAGGCTTCTTGCAGAAGGTGGGATTTTACTGACACTTGAATGAAGTGAGGAGGCAGAGATGAGAAGGAAGAGAATTCTAGGCATAGAGTCATCCAGTAAAAATTTGGAGAGTCAGAAAATGGAGTCATGTTTGAAGAAATGTTCCTAGTTCACAGAATATGTGAAAGGGTATAACGTGTAAAAAGACTGGAAAGATGGAAAGGTACCAGGTTATAAAAGGCTTTAACAGTCATATAGAATTTTATATTTGATCCTGGAGATAACAGGAAGCCAAAGGAGTTTATTGATTGGGAATAGGGGGTGACATGGTCAAACCTGTGCTTTAGTAAGATCAATTTAACAACTAAGTTGAAGGTGTACTAGAGTGGAGAAAGACTTGAGGCAGGGAGACCAATCAGAGGATATTGCAAAAATAATTTTAAAAGAATCAAACATACCCAGAAAGGTTCCCAAAAAGTGTAAAGCTTCCAATAAAGGGATTAAACATTTCTAGTTGATTACTCAGGGCTTCTAGACCAACCAGCAAACTTTATCGTATGTGCCCACAAATCCAAAGCATCTCAGACAAAATGTCTGGATTCATGTCACAATAAGACAAACAATCTTGGTCTGTGTAAAAAAAAAAAAGGGGAAAAGAAAAGGGAAAGGAAGGGAAGGGCAAAGGGAAGGGAAGGGAACTCTCATCATATGTTCTAGGTCAGTAATGTCAACCTCAAATAGAAAGAGGGCCACTACACCATATATTAAGCTCTGTATACGCAGCATATTGACTTACAAACATATTTTACTGTTACCTATGTTCTATTATATCTTTATTCATTATGCTAAATGTTTCCCAATTACATTTTCATCTGGCCACACTTTAGAGTCTTCTGAGCTACATGGGCCAGCAGGGGAGAGCATATTTGACACTTCTGCTGTAAGCGAATTACTGTTTTTCTAGGGATGCAATGTTCATACTGTCCAACTCAGCTTCCATACTTATAATATATATGATAATACAGTAGAAAGCAGTTCATAAACATTTGACCATGCAGAAGTTATTTTAGAGAAAATTATCTGACTAGTAAAGAAAATATAACAGAAAACTGACCAAGTTAGAGTCTAAATCTAAACAAAAAGAAGGGGTGATGGGAAAACTAATTTTTCTCCAGGGGCTGCCCTGTAATACTAAGGCATCAAAGAAACAAAATATTAAATGGAGAGTCTTTCCAGTTAGTCCTTGAAAATGTGTAGAGGTGGGGCAGCTGGGTGGCGCAGTGAATAGAGCACTGACCCTGGAGTCAGGAGGACCTGAGTTCAAATCCAGCCTCAGACTCTTAACAATTACTAGCCATGTGACCTTGGACAAGTCACTTAACCCTAATTTCCCCCTGCAAAAAAAAAAGGAAAAGAAAATGTGTAGAGTGTCCAAATATGACCCAAATGAAGCCCCCATAATTTAACACCCCCTCTAGTGCTAATTTCCTGTCTTGAAGCTCTTCGTTTGGCAGGTTTGGTTGCCATGGTTATCACTACTCTCAGATTTCAGAGAGTGCCTTTGTGGGGCCACCCTTCTAAAACTATGGCTTCTGAGTTGCTACTAGTATGCTTATCTTTATTTTTTATTTATATATTTTTCAATATTATGCATTCCTTTTTTTTCTTCCCCCCTTCCACTGGGGAAAAAAAAAGACAAATAAAACCCTTCTGACAAATATGCACAGTCAAGTGTATCAGCAAGCACCCCAGCGTCCCCAGGGTTTGCTGCCAACACACGTTCTTAGATCTGCTTTGTTAAAGGAAAGCAACTCAAAATGGGTTAACAAGCTTACTTTAATCAGTCAAATATGTATCGTTTACCTAGTTCAGGGGAAAAAGGTCAGCACCCCGAACTTCAGAATACACAAGAAACAGATCAAGTAGACAATTTCCAAATTGTCCAACCATTACATCCATACCAAATCAACATCTGGGTTTCAACATCTGGGTTTTTCAAAGCCAGGGGGCTCTCAACAACGGCTTCCCAGAATCCACATTAAATCACAGAACACTTCTCAAAGTGAGCCCCAAAACAAAGCTACACATCAGGGCTTATACAGCGTTCTCCTGGCTCAGAGAATGTAACAACCTTATTGACTCACTGGCCAATCAAGAAGTATCTACTGAAAAACAAGCCTCCCACCCCAGGCTCCAGGTGCACTTTAGAGTAGGGGCAGGGAAGATCTTTAAAATTTACATTCCCATTACATCAAGCAAATAAATTCTTGTGTTGGCTGTGTAGAAAAAATGTATGTCTTGATCTATATTTTTTGCCCTCAGTCAAAAAGTAAGCAGTATGCTTCATCATTGGTTCTCTGGAATCATGGTATATCATTGTGTTGATTAGACTTCTTTAAGTCTTTCAAAATTGTTTGTTTTTATACTTTTATTAGTGTAGTATAAATTGTTCTATTTTTACTCACTGCGTTCTACCTCAGTTGATACAAGTATTCCCAGGTTTCTTTGAAATCATCTCATAATAATTTCTTATAGTATAATAGCATTCTATTCCATTCACACACCATAATTTGTTCAGCCACTTCCCAACTGATGGATATCCCCTTAATATCTAGTTCTTTGTCACTACAAAAAGAGCTGCTATAAATATTTTTGTAAACATAAGACATTTTCCTCTTTGATATCTTTAGTCTCTAGGTCTAGTACTGGTATTATGCAAAGGGTATGCATGGTTTAATAACTTTTGGAGCATAATTCCAAAATGATTTCCATAATGGTTATAACCAATTCACTACTTTACTAATAGGACATCAATGTACCTATTTTCTCCAAAACCTCTTCAACATTTGTCATTTTCCTTTTTTTTTCCATTAGCTTTGTCAATTTAAGGGATATAGGGTGGAATTTTGTGCTTAACTTTAATAGCTCATAGAAAAGGAATTTACTAAGATGGTATAGGAAAAAATTCACCCCTGAAAAACCTAGGGAATACTCTCCCACAAATATACCAAGTATTCCTGGGAAGAGTGAACACAAACTTAGAGTACCTTGGAAGTAAGATATGCATGTAGAGAATACAAGTGCTCAAGGCAATTTACACCTCCCATACTATGTCTCTTCCATATTCATTCTCTCTTTATGGAGTCCTCTGCACAGTTTAGCTTAATTGGTCAGGTCTCCAGTAAATCCATGGTCAGCTCTTTTCTCTTCTGCCAGTGTTCACTCTGCTAGAAGCCACATCTCTTCTCAAGTAACTGCCCTTTTGTGTCTAACTGGAAAATACCTATAATTGATATACTCTGTAATTGATGGATAAAGTGTCTCCTGGTGTCTAAAGACTCCGATTTTAGCCATTACAGTCAATGTAGAAGGATGAAAGAAAATCATCACTCCTGTTGCTTTTGGTTTAGGTTCTGAGATCTCCTCTTTAAACCAGCCTCAAGAACTCTCTTGAACTCTCACATGGACTCCTTCAAGGCTGGCAGGCTTACTTATGTAAAAGCCTTTAGGGTGTGGCCAGTTTTCACCCAGTTAATCCCAAACTCCCCTTCCAATTCGATCAGATAAATGTTTTCTCATTTATAAGAAGTTTCTCTGTTGAGACACTTGTTTAAAAGTTTATTTGACACTTTGTTAACATAATAATAGCTCATTACCTCTGCTACATTGAAGGAGAAATCAATAAGCTAATGTCCACTTCCTCCCCTATTTGAAGAATTCAGAAAAGCAAGGTAAGACTTACATAAATGCAGTAGAACCAGCAAAACAAAAGTTACTATAACCTTGTAAATTGAAACAATAGCAAAAACAAATAACTACCAATATGATAATCAGGCTTAGTTATGGAAAAGAATTGAGAAAAGGTACTTTTCTCCCTTCTTTGCAGATATAGGGACTATTGTTATAGGAATGTAAAATTTTAAGATCTTCCCTGCCCCTAAGTTAAGTGCACCTGGAGCCAGTGGTGGGAGGCTTGTTTTTCAGGAACTCCCACACCTTGGTGCTTTGTGATTGGGCATTGGGTCAAGAGGGTTGTTACATTCTCTAACCCAGGAGAAGGCTATATAATCCCTGATGTGAGACTTTGTTTTGGGGCTCACTTTGAGAAGTGTTGTGTGACTTGACCAGCCGATACTCTGGGCAGCCGTTGAGAGCCCCCCAGCTTTGAAAAACCCAGATGTTGATGCTTCTCTCTCTAGTAACTGACTAGGTATGGATGTGATGGGCAAGGCAGTTGGAGGCCTATCTGCTTGATATGTTTTTCTGTTTTCTTGTAACTTCTGTCTGTATGCTCTGAAGTTCAGGGTGCTGACTTTCCCCTGAACAAAGTAAATGATATGTTTGATTGATTAAAGTAAGCTTGTTAACCCATTTTCAGTTGCTTTCCTTTAGAAAAGCAGATCTAAAAACCTGTGTTGGCAGTCACCCTGGGTATGCTGGGGTGCTTGCTGCTACAACTATGAGTAAGGAATATGGACTATATCATCAGATTTAGTTAGTGTATTGGTTCTGTTGAATTGATTTTCTTCTTTTTAAAAAAAATTTTGTCAAAAAAAATAATTTTTAAAAGATCTTTGTCACACGGTTCACAGACTAGCAGATGGGAAAGGGATATATTTGGAACTGAAGTTGGTATAAAACAAGTTATTGTAACTCTAGTCCCAAAGCCCATTAGTATGGGACTCTCTCCTCCTTGGTGGACATCTGTGTAACAAATGGGGCAGAGCTGGCTGGAGTGGCAGAGTGGTGAGCCTGTCTCGTTGAGTTTCTTCAAAGTTGCTTCAGACTGAAGTCAGTGTAGTCATTTCTGGCAGCCAGCTTGGAGAGGAAAAATGGAAGATGATGTCCACCCTACAGGTTTCTAAAGGAAATGGCTCTGGGATGAGGCCAACAGGAGAGGAGCAGGCAGTCTTCATTGTGTCCCTACCTCCATCTCACTACATTAGAGACTTTGGGGCACTTCCCCTTGTAATGGAAATGCAAATTTAAAGATCTTCCCTGCCCTTAGGCCTTTTGATAGGCTTAAGAGACTCTGAGAATCTTCCTTGATTTGAAAATATACTCTGCCTCCTAATAGGCTGAATGTGGTCACACGGAGCCTGTGGCAGGAGGCTTGGTTTTCAGGAATGCCCACACCTTGATGCTGTGTGATTGGGCAGTGGGTCAAGAGGGTGGTTACATTCTCTGACCCAGGAGAAGGCTATATAATCCCTGATGTGAGGCTTTGCTTTGGGGCTCACTTTGAGAAGTGTTCTGTGATTTGATCAGATGAGACTCTGGGAAGCGGTTGTTGAGAGCCCCCTGGCTTTGAAAAACTCAGATGTTGATGTGGTATGGATGTAATGATTGGACAGTTTGGAAACCTGTCTACTTGATCTGTTTCTCTGTCTTGATAATTCTGTCTGTATACTCTGAAGTTCGGGGTGCTGATCTTTTTCCCCTGAACTAGGTAAACGATATATGTTTGACTGATTAAAATGAGCTTGTTAACCCATTTTGAATTGCTTTCCTTTATCAAAGCAGATCCAAGAACCTGTGTTGGCAGTCACCCTGGGGACACTGGGGTGCTTGCTGATACACCCCTTGAGTGAAATCTAGGACTCTCTGTTAGGCTGAATTGTCTCATTCCCAATAGGAAAGCTCCTTCACTCTGTGTTGTCTGGTATATATTCTCCTATGTATGCATTCTCTGATTTCTATTTTTGCTATCAATTTGGATAAACAGGCTTTTTGGCTACCTACTACGTGTATTCATGTGGGAGTGGTATTTGGTGGGAAAGGATGCCTTGGATATAAAATTTGAAGTCCTGCCCTCCCCCCAATTAATGAAACAGCAATCAGGAGTTGGATTGAATCGAAAAATCACATGTTCTAGCCTAATGATATTTAAGGGAACCAATAGATCTAATTCTAGCCTAGTAAACCCTTTCTCAGATGAGAGCAATGTGATCAAGCATCTGCCTTCTACCTCCTGCTACCCTTCCTGGCAGAAAATAGTCTTCCTTGAGAAGGGCAGGGAGAGAAGAGGGTGGAAATGTCTATTCTTCTTCCCTTTGAGCCAAATGACACTCCAATGCTACATGTAGGGGAACATTATCAAAAAAAATTTACTAAATGTTTTTAGTACATTGCCTCAAACCAGAATGCCTCTAGTTTCTTCTAATTCAACATGGTCATTTCTGGTCTCTACTGGACATAGTAGAAACAGACTTCTTTTCACTGTTTATATTTTATTTACACTCTAACTGGCCTATTTCTTAGTTCATGTAGGGTTTCATTGGATATTATGAATGACTACCCTTTCCTTTCCTTTACCTTTGGTCTTTTTCTAGCCTTCATTCCAAAATACACACAACATGTTCGCATGCATGCACACACTTAATATTATTGAAAATTACGCTAATCCAGTGACTGATTGTTCCCAGATCTGCTTGTCAATAAGTGTTGGAGGAGGCATCACCAAGTCTGCAGTTTTGTATTATCTGATATTCCTCAAGTAGTAAGTCACTCCTACCTGTTTGTACCTGGACGTTGTCTTGTGCTTCCTATCTTAGGTAGCTACACCCATCCCCTTTTACTGCCATGGGCCTATGCAGATCATCTTTATCTCATTGCAAAAGTTATCAGTAAAAGCTGGCTCCATCTTGATGTCATTACTGATCTCCAGTGATCAGCCTGTCAACATGTAGCAACAGACTTTTAGTAAATTCCTTTTAGTTCTCCTTATCTTGAGTTTTGCCTCATTAATCAGAGTGAAAGCCCCCAAAAAAGAATTTTTCTTTTGATACCATCTATCTACCCACATGGAGAGGTAGGTGGTACACATAACACTGAGTTTGGAATCAGAAAGACTCATCTTCATGAGTTCAGAAATCGGCCTCAGACCCTTACTAGCTGTGTGACCGACCCTAAGCAAGTCACTTAACCCTGTTTGCTTCAGTTCCTCATCTGTGAAATGAGTTGGAGAAGGAAATGGCAAACCACTCTTAGTATCTTTGCCAAGAAAATCCCAAATGAGGTCATAAAGAATTACGGAAATGACTGACAACAACAATCTACCCATATTGATCTATTCTGTGAATCAGTTGTTTATTTGTGAACTATAGAATTGTCCTTTTAAAAGAGGAGAGGGAATTTATTCTATTGAAATGTGTTGAGCAGATACAACTTCATAAAATGCATTGTTATCTTAAGGGAAAGAGCACAAGCAAATAGAAGGTGAGAACTGGAAAAGTTATCATTTATTTAGGCCAGAAGATTCATTACCATATCATTCATTCTCAGACCACAGAAAGAAAATTCCTGTGGCCCAACAACACATGACAAAAGGGATCAATACTAGTGGCACTTTACCAGGGCAATGAAGGGAAAAGCTGAACGGGACAAGTTGAAGAAAGACAATCAACTTTAATATTGAATTTCCTGAGACATTTTTCCAGGCTTCCACTAGCAAAATGGAAATGCAAACCCTCTTTCCTGAAGTCTTCTGTAGTGCCATTGTATATCTTATTAAAATTCTTTTTTTAACTTTGGGCCATCTACTTTGTTGTCAAGAGTTTTGAGTCTTTTATTTTTAATTTTTTAGTGTTTTTTAAATACATCAACAAGCATTTATTAAACTCTTACTATATACCACAATTCTGTGCTAATATCAGCGATACAAAGACAAAAATAATTCATGCCCTCAAAGTCAAGGAAGACAACATGTATCCATGTATAAAAGTGCACAAAGAAGATATGATATTAAGGAGAGCTAGCATTTATAGAGCGTTTTAAAGTTTTCAAAGTACTTTACACATGACACCTCATTTGATCCTCACAACCCTGGGAGGTAGGTGCTAATATTATTCCGATTTTACAGATGAGGAAACTAGAAGACAGAAGTTAAGTGACCTGCTAGGATCATCATCATCTTCATCATAGCTAACATTTATATAGTGCTTACTGTGTACCAGGCATTGTGCTAAGTGCTTTACAATTATTGTCTCATTTAATCTTTACAACAACCCTGAGAGGTAGGTGCTATTATCCCTATTTTACAGATGAGGAAACTGAGGGAAACAGAAATTTAAGTGATTTGCCAAGGGTAACTAACACAGCTAGTATGTGTCTGGGGCAGCATTTACCTTAGGTCTTCTTAACTCCAGGAATAGAGCATCATTTTCTACACCTCCAAGTGCCTCTGATACAAAATTGCTACAAGGTAATTTGGAGAGGAGAGTACTATGTGTATTCATGTGGGAGTGGTATTTGGTGGGAAAGGTCACCTTGGATATAAAATTTGAAGTCCTGCCCTCTCCCCAATTAATGAAACAGCAATCAGGAGTTGGACTAAATCTAAAAATCACATCCTCTAGCCTAATGATATTTAAGGGAACCAATAGACATAATTCTAGCCTAGTAACCCCTCTCTCATGTAGAAGGTACTATTTGATTTGAATCTTGAAGGAAAATATAGATTCTATGGAGGGAGAAACTTGGGATGGGCGGAAATACCAACAGGCAAGCAGGCAGGAAAAAACAGCAAGAGAGAGAAGCATTGAGGTGGGGGAAGAAAGGTGAGAGAGGTAGGAAGAAAAGAGAAAAGAGACAGAAAGAGAGAGTGGAGAAGGGGGGGTGGAGACAGATAGAAAACAAGAGCGAGAGAGGAGGAGGAAGATGGAGAAGGGAAGAGACAGAGAGTGAGAGAAAGGGAGAGGGGAAGGAAGGAAAAAAGAAGATGGGGAGAAAGGGGGAAGAGGGAAAAGGGGAAAGAGGGAAGAGAAGAGGGAAGAGACAAAAAAGAGCAGAGAAAGAGGAGAGAGGGAGAGAGATAGAAAGCAAGAGAGAATGAGAGGAGAGAAAGAAAAAAAGGAGGGAGAGGAAAGAGAGAGAGTGAGAGTGTTTCCCAAACAACCAGAATAATATCTCGGGGTGGCTAGGTGGTGGAGTGAATAGAGCACTGGCCCTGGAATCAGGAGGACCTGAGTTCAAATCCCACCTCAGACACTTAACACACAAAAACAAAAACTAGCCATATGACCTTGGGCAAGTCACTTAACCCCAATTGCCCTACATTCCTCCAAAAAAGCAAAAATTATAATAATGATATCTCATTAAAGAACAGGACATTTGTACCATTGATTTATACCATTAGAGCTGGATTTCAGGGTGTGTCGATCTTTGTATTTACCCACAGCATCTATGACTTGGAAGGAAGCTCAGAAATTTTCTAGTCCAGAGTGAGCCTGAGCAAAAATACCCTCTTATGTTTCCAGAAAGTGATTATCCAACCTTGCTTGAAGATCTCCAGCAAGAAGAAATGCAGCACCTTTGGAGGTAGCCCCTCCCACTTTCTTATTCATTGTTAGGACGTGTGTTCTTATGTCAAACCTCGATTCTCCTCTATGTTGCTTCACCCATTGTTCTCAGTTCTGTGAAGTGGCACCATGCAGAAAAAGACTAATCTTTCTTTCACATAATGACCTTTCATATTATTTTTATTTATTTATTATTATTATTTGTGCTTTTTGGAGTGGGGAAGGTAGGGCAATTGGGGTTAAGTGACTTGCCCAAAGTCACATGGCTAGTTTTTGTGTTAAGTGTCTGAGGTCAGATTTGAACTCAGGTCCTCCTGACTCCAGGGCCAGTGCTCTATTCACTGTGCCTCCTCATATTCTTTAAGAGAACTGCCAACCCTGTCATGCCCTTATTCTTTTCTCCACTAAAAATTCCCAATTCATTCAGCTAGCCCTCATATGACCCAGTCTCAAGGTCCTTTACCATATCAATTGCCTTTCTCCAAGTGCATCCAGACCAATCCCAGACTTTGGGAGGAAAACACGAAAAACTTCTTGGAGGTTTAATCACATTAGACCTATTTATTTATTGAGTCAGAGAACCTGGTTTCAAATCCTGACTATTACTTACTATATTCATGACTTTTGGTAAGTCATTTATTCTCTTAGACCTCAGTTTCTCCATCAGTAAAATGAAGTCTCATCCAAGCCAAAAATCTAAATCTATGATCTTGTAACTGATAGCCCCCTCAAAGTAAATATGTCAGAAATTTTTAGTGTTTCTGAAGCTCCTTTCTTTATATAATTTAAATTTAAATACTTTAAAAGTAAATATTTTAAATATTAAAAGTACTTAAATTTAGATACTTAAAATACTCATTGCAGGATATGCTCCAGAGGGGCTATTTGCCTAAGAAAAGGTAAGAGTCCCTGCAGAGTACTCTGTTAAGCAGTAGGACTGTCATCCATACTTTTTCAGGCTTTGGAGAGGGCAGAACTTTGCATTTGGAGTTAGGTCTTTGATTTAAATCCCAGCTCTCGTGTGATTTTAGGCACTAATTCCCCTACCTGGGCCTCAGTTTCCTCATCTGAAAAATAAAGGATTTGGACTGGATGGCCTCTGAAGTCCATGCAGTTCTAAACCTATGATCCTATAAGGTTCTTTTGGCCTCCACTGACCTTTTCCCTAGTTGAGGATAATGTACTTCTAAACCTCATGGATCATAATCCTGACTGTGCAAGGGAAGGAGAGATATTAAATCATCACTGAGGTCCCTACCAACCAGTCCTGTAGCCAATTAACTCATTCCTATTAAGCATATTAACCCAAAGCACAGTACTTCCCAAAGCAACAATCCCACCCTCCTGCTGAGGCCCCTCAAACACTATACCCCCACCTCTTATAACTCTATAAACATCATCTGTCAGTTAATTCAACACTGTGCAAAGGCTGGGGTGGTGGTCACCTTCCAAGACACCAGCTAAATGACTCACAGAGCTCACCCAAAAAACATTCATGAGCAGCTCATATCAGAAAGGGGCTTAGAGTGGGGGGAATCTCGGGATGCTTTTGATAAATATCCTGACAGTCATTCTAAACTCAATCCACCACATACTGTTGATAAGCCCAGGCTTGTAAATGAATACTCTTAGCTTACTCTTCTCTTTACTGCCAGATGGCATTGAACGCCACTGCTGACACCATCCTTCCCTGTCATTTGAGCATTATAACTATGCATGGATATAGAAATGCAATTTCTAAATTACACTGATATGTAAGGAGCTATTAAGAATAAGCAAGACAGTCAACAAACGTTTATTAAGCACCTACTATGTGTCAGGCTTTGGGCTAAGCACTGGATAGGCTTACAGGATTATGTATTGGAAACTGGAAAGGATCTTAGAAGCCCAGAGACCCAGAGAGGGGAAGGTACTTACTATATTTCACAATTTCAGAAACTGAATCCCAGAGAGGTCAAGTAACTGGTCCTAAGCCACACAGATAGTAAATGGCAGGACCTCTGCCTCCAAATCCTGACTCTACTGCACAACCTTGTCTCCTTCCTGAAAGCTGGTATCTGTACATATGAGGCAACATGTGCATAGGGAGTATTCACATGACCAACTCTACTTCCTTTTTCCTGTCGTGGTATCTACCCATTTATTAACCTGGAAATATGAACATTGTTAAACATTATTATTAAACATGTCTTGAACTTTTTTCCCCACTAAACTCTCTGTTGCCTAGCGCCATTCTGTGCGCCTAATAGGCACTGAAAGATATTTGTTAATTGTCATTTGGTTGAGTAGGGGTTTTGTCCCTCCTGTTGTTCAGCAAGTGAGATTTCTGCTAATTCCCTTCCTAGGCTGCCTGAAACCACTCTTCTAAATGAGCCTTGATGTTGGCACTATCCCAGTATTCCACTGTTGGGTCACATCTTGGGTTTGTGTACAATGTGTCTCAGTCACATTTCTTTTGGTCAACCTTTGCTTATTGCCTCTGACTCCGATGAAGGCACACATGTCTGACCGACAAATCTGCAGATAACTGTTTGTCCTTCACTCTGAAAGAGGACCGATAACATTATGATGTTGGGATCAAGGTGCAGTGTGTCTGACTGTGGCTGATTGGTCCAATATGGGTTTGGAAGGCTCTAGCACAGGTCAGGCACAAAGTCTGTTTGAACATTTGGGTTGGAGATGTCTCTAGATTTGCACATCTCACATTTCATTTGTGCCACTATGATTCTATTTTGCGCACAGAGAACAAAACATTCTCTGATGTGGACACGCCATGCTGAGAGGTCCTGTGCCAATGTCTCCCATGTCTCACAATCTATACTAAAATTCTTCAGAAAGACCTTGGGAGTGTCCTTGCATCACTTCTTCTAACCTCCATGTGACTTCTTGCCTTGTGTAAATTCTCTGTTAACTAGTCTTTTAAGGTAAATGTACATTTGGCATTCGGGCTATGTGGCCAGCCCATTGGAGTTGCACTCTCTACAACAGAGTCTGAATGCTTGGCAGATTACCCAGAGAGGGGAGGGAGGATAACCAGCATGTAGGATGGAACAATTAGGACACAAAAAGAGAAAAAGGTCTTGACTGGATGGAATAATGGGCCACATGTGATATAACCAAACTAAATGAGGAAATAGCCATTTTTATACTTACATTCAAAAAAAAATCAAAAGTACAAGTAGATGATGGGGAAGTTGTGGTCGGACAACAGTTCATGTGAAAACAATTTGTGGGTTTTGGTGTAAGGGAAGCTCACTACGGATGACACAGCAACAAAAAAAAGGAAAAGAAAATAAGTAACATTTTCAACTACATTAAGAGACACATGGCTTCCAGAACATGAAAATTCCACCACACTCTACCCTGCTGAGACCACATTCAAAGTACTTTGTTCAGGTCAAGGTATATTATAAGTTAGAGCACATTCCAAGGGCAGCGACCAGACCAGTGAAATAATCTGAAACTATGCCATATAAAGATCTATTGTGAAAGTCAGGGATAGTGCACGTGAAGAATTAGAAAACTCATAAGGAACATAATTAAAATATCTGAAGGACTGACATGTAGAGGAAGCTAGGTGGTACAGTGGATAGAACACTGGGCTTGGAATCAGGAAGATTAATCTTCGTGACTTCAAATCTGACATCGGACACTGTGTAATTTTGGACAAAATCACTTAACCCCATTTGCCTCAGTTTCTCATCTGTAAAATGAGATAGAGAAGGAAATGGTAAACCACTCCACTATCTTTGCCAAGAAAACCCCAAATGGGTCAAGAAGAGTCAGACATGACTAAAAAATGACTGAAAATCCTGTCGGTAAAAGTATTAGTCTTGCTATACTGGTCCTGAAGGACAAAACTAGAACCCATGGATGGAACTTTTGGTGAAGGAGATTTCAGCTCAGTCAATATAAGGAAAAATTTCTTAACAATGAAAGTTGGCAAAATATGGAAAGAATCTTTCTAGGGGTCTTCAAATAAAGGTTAGATGGCCATGTTTTCAGGGTGTCATAGACAGGATCCCTGCTTTGAATAGGGATTAAATGAGACAATCTCTTGTATTCCTTTAAATTCTAAGATTCTGTAATTCAATTGTCCATCCTAGAAGCTGTTTTGGTATCAGATTTTTTTCTCTTTTCCACACAAGATGAGCCCAAGAGATCTGAACCTCTTAACTGAGTCTTCAAGGCTAGTACACTGAGCATGTTCCAGTAACTACTCTGGTTTGATCATTAAGATGGATACTGCAGGTTGCTTTCCATTCATTTTCACACAGACATAATCTGTGAGCACAGTTGACAATAAAGAATTCATCCTATTCTAGTGAGCAGACTTCCTCCCTCCCCCCAGTGTCAGAGGATAACAGAGAAGAAGGGGAAAGGGACATGAGAGGCATTATGGGGCATTGGGAAAATATTGGATTTGAAGTCAGAAGGCTGAGGGTTAAATCCTAGTTCAGCTGCCCGATACCCGTGTGACTCTGAACAAGTTACTTCTCTCTGTGGCTCTGTTTCTTCATCTGTGAATGAGAAGGTGGGAATAGATGAGCTTGGAGAATTCTTCTGGATCTAAATCCTAAGATAAGGGGCACCCAAGTGAACGGCAAGGGAAGGCTCAGCAGGTTGATGTGTTTGTTTGCAGTCAGGGAATTTGGCACCAATTCCCAACTCTTCTACCTCTACCTGTGTGACCTTGGCCTGGTCACTTCTCCTTTATGATCAATTGTACCAGAGCAAGAGTCTTTAACCTTTTTGAAAGTACAGCTCAAAGGATTAAGGACTGTTTCAATGGATTCCTTTCGTTTCATGGATCCCCTGATGAAAATTATGGACTTTCTCAGAATAATGTTTCTAAATACATAAATAAAATTCATAAGATTACACAGGAAATCAATTATTTTGAAATAAAAATGTATTAATCCTCCCTTTCATGTCTATAATCCCCTTGAAACCTATGGATAGCCCCCAGCTTAAGAACTCCTTGACATTTTAGATCATCTCCATACTCTATTTCCAATTCCCGCTTCTTCAATGTCTCAGGCCTGGAGAAAGCAATTGAGAAATAATGCAGCAATACACAGGAAAGGAGCCCAGCATCATGCATGGGTTTGCATCAAGTAATAAGAGCACCTAAGGGTTAAAAGAGGAAGGAGAAAGTAATGGTTCCTTCATTCACCTATTTCTGTCTGTCCTATTCTGCCACAAAAGCAGATTGTGATCAGTGATTTGATCACAAAACTGGAGAACAGGATTGCCTGGGTTCAGCTCCCACCCTTGCTAACTTCCTAGCATGAGCTGGAACACGTCAGCAGATCTCTGTTTATCTCCATTTTCCAGATGCAAAACAAGGATCATGGCAGGGGAGGGTTTTGAGGCTGGATTAATGTTGGCCCAAGTGCTTTGAGAGATGAGGATAACATAGGCTGCTGTGGTGCGAGGCGCTTATCACTGTTATTATTATGATTAAGTATCATTATTTATTATTATCATAGACAGCCATTGACTATTTGTTTCCCTCCCCTTCCTCTCAACCCAAACGCATTTCTGACAGCTGCCTCTTGCAGAAATCTGCACCAAATTTAAACCCATCTCACCATCAGCCCTCGTTGCTGGGGAGGGCTCCCACGTCAGCTGTGTGTCATGACAACAGATGACAGAAATGCTGGTATTCAGTCTTCACAGTGCGCGTCTGTTTCTTTTTTTAAATAGCTTTAAAAAGAAATCTGAACAAAAGTGCTCACTCTGTGATGCAGCACAGAGATGTCTGAGGCATGCAAGCAGGTAAATTTGCCCACACTTCACCAGGCAAAAATAGGTACAGTGGGTGAGGCTTCCTTTGGAGTTCCAGGGTTAGGAGGCAGAGGGCGGATGGGAGGTAGGAGAGTGAGAGAAACAGCCAGCCAAGGAGAACAGGAAAAGGACTGAGGGAAGCAAGTATCCTCATTGATCACTCCTCTAGTTCTCTTCTTTCTTTTAAACAAAATTCAGCTAGACAACATGTCCTTGTCAGCCCCTAAGCCATTCACCAGACCAGAAGTAGAACTGATAGAATATTCTTCCTAGACTGCAGGAGTCATGGGGAGACTGAGGCACTGAGCATTTGATAGACTTGTACCAAGAACACCAAAAAGTCTGAGTAAAAAGCAAGGTCAGCGTTAGAGTTCACAACATTAGAACTGTCAGAGATGACTATGAGTCTCTCCTCTGCAGCTTTCAGGTGCAATGGGAAATCTGTCAACATGGTAGGGTTATGGAAGATGGATCAATAGATAGGGCCAGCAAGGTGGCATAGTGGACAGAGTACTAAACCTGGAGTCAAGAACACCTGGGTTCAAATACAGCCTCAGATACTTCCTAGTTTTGTTGATCCTGGGCAAGTAACTTACCCTATGTCTGACAGTTTCCTCGACTATAAAATGAAGATGATAATAGCATCTACCTGCTAGGGTTGTTGTGAGGATTAAATGAGATAATATTTGTAAAGGGCTTAGCACAGTGCCTGGCACATAGGAGCTTAATAAATTTCTTTTATGTCTTTTCTTTCTTTCCTTCCAATAGGAAAAGCTGAGCTGAAGGGGTTTCCTTTTTTATGGTTAGACCTGTGATTTAATCCACTTAAGGCATTCCCACTACCAGTACAGATCAATAACTATTCCGCAACTTATAGGCTTTAGACAGTAACCTGAGGCACTGAGAGGTTAAATGATTTATTTGCCCAATATGTGTCACATAGCCAGTATGTGTCAGAGACAGAAGTGGAAACCCCTGCGCCCTGACTCAAAGGTCAACTTTCTATTCACTACCCTAGGTTTGCTCTCTCATCCCCAAAATAAAAACAACCACTCATGTATCTTAATATCTTAGCTTGCTACTTTCTGGCAATTTGGAAGAAGGAAGGAAGTACATGGCTCCACCTCTTCAGCTCCAGTAAAAAAAAAAAATGGATCTTGGGAAAAGGAAGCAATGGCAGGCCATGTGACTGGATTGAGAGGGCAGCTTTCTATTTCTAACAGGGCTGGACCTTCTGCATTCAAATTTGACTTCTCCCTTTAAAAAAGGCAATATCCACAAAACAGACCACGAAATCTGACGCAGACTTTGGAATACAGAAGTATAGAGTACTTCCTAATATAGACATACTAGCAAGAAGGGAGATAACAATTGAGCTGACTAGAGCAGAGGGTAAAGGGAAAACGGACATAGGACTCATTTTGCTCCTATCTTCTCTCCAGACCAGTCATCTTGACTTACGTCTTGCCACTGGCTCTGATGACTCTGGAGAAGAGAGTGAGGCTGGTCACTTCAAACAGTGCTGCCTCACTTACATCCAGTTCATTCTCAAGTCAAGACATCACTCTTCTGATGTCATTGGTCCTCTTCAAGAACGAAGGGCAAACAATTTCTAGACGAGGGCATTGATCTCTTCCTCAGGGTTGAACTGTCCATCAAAGAAAGTCATATCTCTACAAATCATGTTCTCTCCATTACAAAGAGTGACTTAGTCACATCTTGACATCTTTCTCTCTTCTTTTCCACCTTCTCACTTATTTTCTTCTTCATGTTTAAAGTTTGGAGCTGGCATCTCATATAAAGTAAGTCTAATAGGGCTTTAGGAAATTTACTGATTTATTCTTTGGATTCCAACCATTTTGCTTGAATACATGTGTATCTGTATCTTTAGATTTAGGATAGAGGATAGGGGATAGGGACAGGACCTGTGATTTTACACATGTAGATAACTTTGGGATAAAGAAACTACATCTACTAGTGAAGGGTAATTCTGTCAAACTCAAAAAGAAACCAGGACTGGTTGTTATTGTGGTTGTTGCTGCTGCTGAACTTAAAGGCATAGTCAAATAGATCCATTTGAGTCATAATGGGCTTTTTCAAAACCTGTTTTTCCAGAGCTATATTTCAAGAAATCATGAAACTACATGAGACAAAAGAGCTAATTCTGTCTGCTTTTTGAAATAATGATAGAATAAATAAATAAGGAAGGGGGAAAATCTAGCCTCCAAACCTTAAGATAGCTTGTGAAGTATAAGTGATCAAAAATTATATTCCTTTGGACAGGGCACCCACATGGAAAGGTAGGACTCTCCATGAGGACAGAGAGATAAGAGAAGGAGAAGGAAGAGCAAGAAGGAGAAAGAAGATGATGATGAAAAAGAAGCAGCAGCAGAAGAAGATGATGATGATGATGATGATGATGATGATGATGATGATGATGATGATGGAGAAATATCAGCATTGTACAACTCAAAATGGCTGGCTGAGTCCTCAGGTACCATCTACTACAGTTGGTTAGCCTTTGCTCTTGAAGAGGACCGATGACATCAGTAGGACAATGTCTTGACTTGCAAGTGAACTGGATTTAAGTGAAACAGAGCTGTGCAAAGTCATCAGCCTCACTCTCTCCTCAGAGTCATCGAAGTCCAGTGCCATGGTATTTTTGTATATTTTTGTTTATTTGTTTTGCTTATGGTATTTTTCTTTATTTTGCTAAATATTTCCCAATTACATTTTCATTTGGTGCAGGCTTTGCTGAGGAGTATTGCAGCTATGAGTTTGGCACCTCTGGCTTAGGGCACTGAGAGGGTAAGGGACTTGCCCAGGGTCACATAGTCCACACCTTTCAAAGGCAGGACTTGATGCCATGTCTTCCTGGCCTCAAGCTTGGCTCTCTATCTGACAACAAAGTATTTGTCTATCAATTAGAGAATGACTAAATAAAGTGTAGTACATTGATGTAATGGAATATTGTTGTGTGGTAAGAAATGATGAGCTTGAGAAATACAGAAAAGCAGATGCAAAGTGAAAATAGCAGAACCAGGTAAACAATATAGAAAGTGACCCCAGCCATGTAAAGAGAAAGAATAACAACCAAATAATTGAAACTGAATGTTGTGAGTTTAAAATGACCAAACTGGAACCCAAAGAGATATGAGAAGATAATTCCCTCTCACCTCCTGAAGAAATGAGGGTCCCATGAAAACCTAACAGGAGCAGGGAAGATAGAGAATAAAAGCAAAACTAACAGTGAACCAAAAAATGTTAGAATGGTTGAATCATCAACCAGAATGGATTCTAACACAAAAAGAAATAAAATATACTATTGAGAAACTCAGAGAAGACATTCTGGTATCTAAGAATAAACTTGGACATCCAGTGACATCAAGTGAGTGAAAACAGTGGTGATGCAGAGAAAGAAATTGCCAGAACCCCTAAAAATTATGAAAACCTAATAGAAGCAGGAAGATGGATAATGGAAATAAAGGATCAATGGCATGAAACCCTACATATAATGTCAGAATTTCTAGGTATGTCGATTATTATTGCTGGATATATTTTTCTTTCCCTTTTTTATTCTTTATTATAAGGGATGGCTTTCTGAAGTGGTAAAGGGAAAATCCAGTGGGAAATGGAGGTCATATAAAAATGAAATAGACCAATAAAAATCTATTTTAGAAACTAGGCAATTATATAATACTATGGACCAAGTACATGTTAAATATAGGGAATACCCAGCAAAAGCAGACAGTCTCTGCCTTCTCAGAACCCAGATTGTGCTAGGTTTTATTAAATGTCACGACTACCACCAGCAGCAGCAGCACTGCCACCATCCCAGGAAGAATTGTACCTGCTTTATTGAAAGTCAGCCTACCACAATGCCATCTAGGTTAAATGCTCAAAATTCCAGGACTTGCTGATTTAGAAGAAAATCCCTTCCCGGAACAATGGTCAGGTCTTGTCAGTGGCTCCAAAGATGTCAGCATGCTTAGAGGTGGAGGACCATAGCGGGAAAAACTACTAAACATAAGCATTCCTTTTCCCTGTCCATCTTCTCTCTATAAGAATGGATAAGAAATAGCTGATGTTTTTTATTTTTAAATAAATTTTTATTGATATCTCTTGTTTTCACATTATTCTGCATTTCTTCCTGTATTTTTCCCCTTCCCCCTCCTCGAAAGTCATCTCATATAACAAAATGCTTTCTCCTTTTAAAAAATAAATTTTATTGCTATCTTTGTATAATATTTCTTTTTTAAATTATGCATTTTATTTGCTATTTTTATGGCTGTTTTTCTTGTATCATTTATATTTCCCAATGAATAGCTGGTTCTCTTAATTGCCAGTGAAGTACCCTCATCGACTCAGAGAAAGTTAGAGATGGATGATATCATCTCATGTCACTTAGTCCCACCTTCTCATTTTACAAAGGAGAAAACCAAGGCCCACAGAGATGACATGACTTGTTCAAGGTCACATACCTAATTAATAACAAGATCAAAGCCAGAACATACCATTCTTTCAACTAGACTAATAGCCCTTTCGGTGCTTAATTCAGAAAGGAAGAATTAATTATAGATAAAGAATTTCTTGAGTTAGTTAAATTACTTAAAAGCTAAGTGGTGCAATGGACCGCTGGGCCTGGAGTCAGGAAGACTCACCTTCATGAGTTCAAATCCAGCCTCAGACATTTACTAGCTGTGTGACCCTGAGCAACTCACTTAACCCTGTTTGCCTCAGTTTCCTCATCTGTCAAATGAGCTGGAGAAGGAAATGGCAAACTGCTCCAGTATCTCTGCCAAGAAAACCCCAAATGGGGTCATGAAGACTTGGATACAACTCAATGACTAAAGAACAACAATGATCTGACTTTTTTCCATGGAAGTCTTTGAAAATAGCTTCACTCTCATTTACCTGGGATGGGCTAGAGAAATGTCAAATGGAGGTTAGGTGGCTTTGAGAGACAATATGAAAATGAGATTTTTTTTCCAAACCAAGTTCCACAGGACCTTGTCATCCTATGTGATGGGGCTTAGTGAGAAAATGTTCAATGCTGGGTGTGGTTTTTTTCCTTATTGAATATTTAGTATGAAATTCTATATTAGCAAAAATACTTTTTCCCATATGGAAATAAATTTAATTTCTTCTACTCAACTCCAATATTTCCCAGGTTCCCTTTTATCCCAAAGATAGACCCGTAGACCAACTCTGGCATTTTCCACTAATATAGATAGGACAAACCCAGAAGTGTTTTGTGGCCAAATTGATTTGGGAAACTCTGATGTAAGGGAAAGAGCAGCAGTCTGTGAAGCAGGTGACCCAGGTACTACTAGTCTAACCTCTGACCCTATCTAGCACTCTGGGCCCATTGCTTCCCCTCTCTCAAACTGTCTCCTCGTCAATAAAATGTAGGTTTTAGATGATGTAGAGCTAGAAGGTGCTCTACAGGCCATCTACTCCAACTCCCTATTTTAGAGATGCAGAAGCTGAGACCCAGATAATTTAAGAGTCTTAACTAAGATCACACAGGTGTTGAGTGTCAAGGCTGGGAGCTGAACCAGACTCCAGATCCAGCATCCTCTCCAGTACATCACGCTTCCTCCTCAAAACCCCAGGTGGATTTTAAATGTCCTGATGCTATGCCATAAAAATTAGCATGGGGGCAGCAGATAGAACCCTGGATTCATGATCAGAAACTTATATTTAAATCTCCGCTTTGCCACTTATGCAATTGCTCCCTGTGTGACCCCTGGCTAAATCACTTCTCTCTGGGCCTCAGTTTCCTCATTTATAAAAATAAGAACCAGAGAGGGGTAGGGATTGAATTAGACCAGCTTAATGTCCCTTCCAGCTCCAGATCTTATTCTATGATACTATTCTATTACTTCTAAAGGTCTCTCCCAACTCTATTATTGTGGAGGCTTGGCTGCCTCAGTTTCCTCATTTGTAAAAATGAGCTGGAGAAGGAAATGGCAAACTACTCAAGTATCTTCACTAAGAAAACCTCAAATACAGTCATGAAAAGTCACACACAACTGAACAGCAAAAAGAAGAAGAAGTAAATGATCATAAGCTCAAAGGCTCTAGAGCTGAAAAGAGCCTTAAAGGCCATCTAGTCCAAGAAACTGATGACCCTAAAGGGGAAGTGACTTGTCCATAATCACACATGTAATAAGTGGTAATGCTGGGATTTGAACCTAAGTCTTCTGACTCCAAATTTGGTGATCTTTCCACTACAACATATTTCTAGTAGGTACTACATGCTATCATCTAAGAGAGGGAACTCATCCCTGGGAGATAATCGGGTATGGTCATCCATTAAACATGCACCCACATAATGACATATTTAATAGGGCGCCCAATCTTCGCCTATTTACTGTTCTTGAACAAGAAAACAACACTGATCCATTTAAAAGCACTCTATTCAGAATGCCGTCCTCTCCTATTTCCTACAAATCAAATTAGCAAGAGGGGAATTGGATTGTTAAGTCCCTCAAAATGTTCTTTTAAAAATCTCCTTTGGATTAAATGGTCACAGAATTAAAATGGCATCAACAAAACACACTCACTTTGACTTGGAGGAGAAGAGGCAAAAGGCTGAAAGGAAACAAATGGCAAAACAACCCCCATAGAAAAAGCAAAAGGGGGCTTGACTAATGGATAATAAACAATGCTTGCCATCTTGTCTCCTACCAGAAGCCACTCCCCGTCAAATAGCAACTCTCCTGTTCTTAGAAGGAAAAATGAAACATTTTCTGGAACTCAAAGAGCAGCAAATCAGCAAGAAGAAATATTCATACTCCCAAATTTCCTTCTTATCCCATTGGAATAAGAAAGGGAGCAAGCATGATCATCTTGCTAAATAGGAAACACTTAACTCTTCTCAAGGAATGAATGTTTCAGACCTAGAGTCTAGCCCATGAGACAATTAGAGTTAATGAAGCAGGGCCTTAATTGCATTGAGGGCAACTGAGAGCTTGACTCCATTTGGAGATGCCCAGACCCCCCACTCAAAGCTCTCACCCTCCCAATGACTTACATTTTTACAACAAAGTAACTACAATTCCCAGCAATGCAGGAGTAGCTAGAAACTGGGAAAGATATTCATTCATTGAACTAACATTTCAGAGAACTATATATTTAGAGCTGGAAGGAATTTTCAAATTCTTCTAGTCCAACCCTCTCACTTTTCATTGATGAGAAGACTGAAGCCTAAAAGACTAGCTGATTTGCCAAAGGTCACTTGGGTAGTAGGTAGAAGAGCTGAGATTTGAAGCCAGTGTTTTCTCCAAGCTGTCTTTAAGCACAGTTTGTGCTTAAAGCACTGACATTAATATGGCACTTTAAAGATCCCAGTGCTTTATATACATTATCTCATTTGAGTCAAACAAAAGCCCTGTGACTTTTGTACTCCATATATCACTTTACATTCATTTTACAGAAAAAGATTAGAAGATCAAAGGTTCTGAGATGCCAAGAACATCAGAGACCACCTAGTCTAACACCTTTATCTTCCAATGAAAAACTAAGGCCCTTGGGGCAGCTAGGTGGCACAGTGAGTAGAGCACTGGCCCTGGAGTCAGGAAGATCTGGGTTCAGATCCGGCCTCAGACACTTGACACACAAGAAAACTAGCCATGTGACCTTGGGCAAGTCACTTAACCCCAATTGCCCTACCTTCCCCCCTCCAAAAAAAAGCGCAAAAAAAAAAAAAACAACTAAGGCCCAAAGTGCCTAAAGGGCCTTGGTCACTGCCCTACTGCTTACCAGCACCCTGGAAATGAATGTTACCTTCCAGCAGCCTAGCTCAGGAAGCAGGAAGCTTTCTTTTCCATTAGTTGCTCTGATTGGTTTAGACTCCAATACCATGCTGCCCCTGGATGAGCTCAGATCACCTGAAATATTCTCATCCTGGAGGTTCATCCAGCTTTGCTGCTCAGCAACTTCTCAGCACCCTTAGCCCCGCCTCCCTCTGATTGGATGTCTGGAGGACAGAGCAATACATTCCTCCCAAAGCCCTCCTTTAGAGAAGGTTCAGAACTGACTAGATGAAATCTTCATTTTTCAATGAGCTGCTCTGCTTGGTTTCAGCTTAACAAACATCATTCCCCCATCTACTCTCTGCTGTTCCTCCTCCGTTTTCTTCCCTCTTTCAGCTTCTTTTTGTGTACTGTCTTCTCCCATTAGATTGTGACCTTCCCGAGGGCAAGGATTGTCTTTTTCTTATTTGTATCCCCAGTGTTTAACCCAGTACCTGGCACTATCAAACACGGGTGCTTGATAAATGATTACTGACTACTGACAAAAATGTCAAGTGATTTGTCCATAGTCACAAAGCTAGTAAGTGTCATAACTGAAATTTTAACTCAAGTCATCTTCACTCTGAGGCCAAAATTCTATCTGCTATACCATGATGTAATTTCCCTATTACTATCATCAAGATTCCTTTATTTCTGTCAAGGACACTAGACTTTTCCACAAAAACTTTTCTTTTATATTAAGTGTCTTTATCTTGCCCAGGCCGGAAGCATAGCATCTACTCATAAGCCTGATCCCACTGCTGGTCATCAAAGCTTTGGCCCCCTCTGTTTTTCAGAATTGAAATGATTTGCTCCTCCTCAGGCAGCCTTGTTCCTGGGGCCCACCATAATGGTACTGGACTTAGTGTCAGATACCCAATGGGCTTTAGGCCTGCTGCAGCCCAAACCCCCAAAATGAAACTACCTACTAGCCTTAGCTTCCCCAGAGGGGACTATAGGTATGTGCCACCATACTCAACTACACCAGAATTTTTAAGAGGACTGATCCACCGCTTCCCAGACAGGTCCAATCCTCTTAACTTTAGCATCTTTCAAGGATTAGCAATAATATATTTTGGCTACAAGAACCCAACAAATTAGACACACATAGACTTCTCCTTGAAAACAAGATTCTGCATTTATTAAAGCCAAGGACTAAGATGCATTTTGGCTATGGGGGGTGGGGGGGTGGCATTTTAACTTTATTTTAAAAAAATGAAGTCATGTGAGTTTTAGTCATCCCTGCCCCAGGATAAGTGGGGTAGAAAAGTAAGAGGAACAAAGAAATGGCCTAATTCCCACCTAGAATAATCTATCTCAAAATATCCGGTTCCTGTTTAGTTGCATTAGGGGAAAAAACCCCAAAGCATTTCTTTGAGGTTTTGTCTAATTTTCAGACCCTTTCCTAATTTTTATGTATACAGTAGCCAAAGAGGCTCTAAAAAATACCATTTAAAAATCAGTGTTTAGTTGTATAAATGTGTTATCTGAAAATGCCAGAAACCACTTTAACATGAATAAATCTAAGTAACACAATCCAGAGAACTACTCCCAGTGCCTTGGTGAGACTGTACTCTATAGGAACTATTTCAGAAAGGGCCTATTCTGCACTGTTTCTACGTTCTAATTGTGGGCCCAGTGTGATATAATGGAGAACCTAACTGCTTCTAAACAGCTGGTCCAGGCAGTTAATGTCGGGAAGGAAGCCAGCTTGGGGGATGAGGGGTTGGGAGATGGCAATGGGCACTAGCAGTGATAGAAGAAGAAAGTCTCACTAACCCAACAGAGTGCAAGGAAGAACTGATAAGGGGAGTCCCAATGGGTTTCAGAGCTCTGATGCAATGGGAGAAAGAACTATAAAGGATGGAGAAATCAGTAGTTCCACAAATAGGTGGGGTTGGGAGAGAGATGAAAGTCATTTTCATGGTCACTGGAAAAACAATCCTAATCAATTGAATTCTTAATAGTTTATATACAAACTGAGTTTGCCTCACATGCAAACTAACTGTACGACCTTGGATAAGTCAGTTTTTCTGAGTCTCAAGTTCCTTACTTGTAAAATAGGGATTATAATTGTACCTACTGCCCAGGGATATTGTGAAGATCAAATGAGGTCACATATGTTTAGTGTTTTTCAAACCTTAAAGCACTTATATAAATGTTAGCTATCATTTTATCTGACCCTCCTCTCCCCTCCAAAAAAAATCTCTTCAATGATTTCCCATTGCCTGAAGAATAAAATCCAAATTCCTTATCCTGGCACCATTAGCAATATTTTTCTTTTTTATCCATACATAAATTCATACATTCATTCATTCAAGTCCCTCTACAAACTGGCTTCATCTTACTTTTCTAGTCTCCTGCCTAGTGTATATCACAGTACAGTCAAACTGAACGACTCACATTTCCCATGTGACCTTTCCTATCTCTGTGCTTTTGCTAAGCCCATTTCCACAAGGAATGCTGTTCCATTCATTTCCTCAGTTACATGTGAAATAGGATCTGGAAAATACCGGGTCACACCAAAGGACAGATTAGTTGTCTTCGTTATGTTACTTAATTTACTCAATTGAAAGCGGTTCCTGTCATTTTGAAGCAACACATTCATTTCTACAATTAAACACTGACTTTTAAATGGCACTTTTCAGAGACTCTTTAAGGGGTTTCTTTCTACATGCAAATTAAAGAATGATAGGTAAAGCTTCAAGGGAGTGCTTTGGATTTCTTTTCCCTCAATGCAATTAAACTGGATCCCAATATTTCCAGACAGATTATATTAGGTGGGAATTAGAATTTCCATTGTTTATCTTTTCTATCCCTACTGAACCCAGGGCAGGGATGACTTAAACTAATTTTACTCCATTTTTATTCTTGTTGGTGACTAGACTTTTTTAGGAGAAAGTTGAAATTAAAAATGAAATTAAAATTTGGGGAGTAGCTCAATCTCACAGTGAAATCCATGGACTACTACAGAAAATGCTTATGTCAGATATTCCCCATTACCATGGGCTAATACTCTAATTCCAAATATTCCCCATTACCATCAGCTCTTTCAGAGTATGCTTGAATTATCTATCCCTACAATTGTTACCAAGGGTTTTGAATAGCCTATAGTCACGCTGCCTTTTGTTAAGATGTATATTTCCATGGTCCATTTTACCAGCCCCCAACTAGTTCATTTCTTTTTTTTTTTTTTTTGCTTTTTGGAGGGCAGTTAAGGTTAAGTGACTTGCCCAAGGTCAAATGGCTAGTAAGTGTGTTGAGTGTCTGAGGCCGGATTTGAACTCAAGTCCTCCTAACTACAGGGCCGGTGCTACGCCACCTAGCCGCCCCAAACTAGTTCATTTCTAAAGATACATTCTAACTGAAAAAGCTTTCTCTGGGTCCAATGTTCAGAAGCTGAAGTCTCTATTGGATTGTTTGAATTAACAGTAAAACATGGGAATGTGGCATCTGTTTTCACTAGCTCTGCAGACTTTCTGAATAAAAAGAAGACAGAATAGTTGGAAAATCATTTCTGACCCGTCCTCCAAGCTTTCTGGCCCGTCAGAACCCGGGGTCTACTGGGCTGTTGCTATACGCACTGGGAAGAGAGGCACTGAAACAAAGTTCTCCATCCCAATTTGTACCTTGTACCCAGGATGCAAAAGGACTGGTAAAGTAGCAGCTTGGATCTTTGCGGATTGCTTTTCTTCCCAAAAGAAGTGTGAGATAGTAGCCATTGGGAAGCTATAGATGAAAGGGAAATAGCAGTATTTGAAAACGGGGTCATTTGAAATTTGGTGGCTAAACTAATCATGTGGTTAGCCAGCATGAAACTCTGGTTGGCTTTCTTTGACCACAATTGATAACCCAAAAGAAATGTGCTGAGAGATCTGCCACTACTGCAACCGTCCTGGGGAGAGGATAAGCTCAGAGCCCAGGATGAGAATTGCTTTTAACTCTCCATTTGAAACAGCTGTCTTCAAAATTTCCCCCAAGTTCCAAACTAGCTTAGGCACCAAAAGCAGAAAAGTCAATGATATAATCAGTCCTGTTTAATTTTTTTTTCAAATGAACACTCTATTCTAAATGATCACATATTTTCTCCCCCTTAAGGTACCAAGAGAAATAGAAGTAAAAAGAGATATAAAGCTTTCAGTGTAAAGTTCATGGAATCCAAAACACAAAATCAAAGAACAATAAAATCATAGTCATATAATTTTGGAACTGGAAGGGACCTCAGAGATCTTGCAACAGTTCCATATGTGCTCTAAATTAAATCTAATTATTTCTGCAGGGCTCTGGTCTTTTTGATCAGGAAGAATATGGGAGAAAAAAATAATCTACTCCTTTGCTTAGATTATTAAGTTTACTTCTCTCTTAGCCATAGGAGTGTGTGGGGTATCAAAGAAGGCCTAGCACCTCTGGTATAAGGGTTTGTTGAGCCCTTTTCAGGGCTGTTCATTCATCTTGGATGTCTACCTAGCACTCAGTTCACACCTGTGGCTCCCCAAAGCTGTAGTATGCACAGTAGCCACACTCCAGTAAACCATCTTGGCAGATGGGTTAAACCAAATGGAGGGTAACTGATGGACCTCAAACCCATTACAGGGGGTGTCTATCCCAAGTATATGAAGACTTCGTCCAGCAGAACAGACAGATGAGAACAATTTGCTCCGACTGCCATGAAGGCTGCTTAGAGTTTGATCAGACATCAAAGTCACCAAGGGCATCCACTCCATCCCAGGCCACTGCCAGTCATCCTGACATTTGTCTTGCCACTGGACTTGGACGATTCTGGAAGGACAGAGCAAGGCTGATGACCTTGTGCAGCTCTTCCTCACTTAAATCCAACTCATGCACGAGTCAAGACATTACCCTGTGATGTCACTGGTCCTCTTTGAAAACGAAAGACAAACAACAACAGCCACAATCTCATCTCACAGAACATTATATTTCTCTTATGTGCTTGTATTCTAAATTTGCACCACATTAATATGGATAGTGTGTCTTACTATGTCTTAATGTGTATGGTGCCTCCTTAGGAGAGTGTCATTTCCTCAAGGTCAATGTCTTATTAGAACAGATAATATTGTAAGTAAAATTGTGAGAGAAGGGGAAGGGGCAAAGGTTGCCAGATTCTCCCAGCCACTTTTAATCTTGCTCCCTAGATGGTTTTCACTTAGCACAATTGGTGTTATGGATGTGGAAAGTAATTTAAAAGAATTCCCTCGTTCTAAGTCAAAGAACAGCCTCCTGAAGCAGAAACAAGAGAGTTCAAAAGACAAACTTAATCTAAGCTTGAGGGTTTTCTCTTGGGTGAAGTTACTGTCTGTTTGTTTTGACTGCTTGGTTCAGCGTGGCTGCAGTATCCCCTGGAACTATGACCAAAAGAGCTAAAGCTTGTCTTTCCCTGTTGAAGAGTATATAGCAGCTACAATTTAAGAGAAGGAGCAGATGGTAGCAGATGATCCAATGACACCACATAACAGATGAAAGCCTGGGGAAAACAGAAGATTGGCAGAGAGCAGCCCAGGGAAAATGTTCAGGAGAGAGCAACTCAGTGGAGGCATGTAATGGTAATGGAATTTAAAGATCCCCTTATATTGGGCTTGGTTTTAAGGTTAAGTGTTAAAACTCAGAGCTTGTGAATGCCACTTAGGGGATGGACTTGTTGACGTGAAGAGAAGGGGCTGAACTGGAAGAAGCTGGTGCCATGGATAGAGAGGCCCAAGTAGAGAAAGGCCAGAAGAACTTTTAGAAGCAGCATCGTAGAGGCAGAGAGAGAGAGAGAGAGAGAATTGCCAGGGGCCGGAGTTGCTGAGAGAGAGAACTGCCAGCTGAAAATACCCAGACTGCTGAGGGCCAGTTGACTTATGAGAACTACTACTCATAGCTGCCAAGAACTGAGGAGACATGACTGTGGTGCCAATTTTTTTTCTGTCTGTTTTGATGTTGCTTTGCTAGATTCATCTGCTGGTAAAGGACAATGCTGTTGTTGCAGAGGTCCTGAACCTCGCTGTTGGTTCATAAGCCCTGAAGGAGGATTTTCTTGTATGTTTACAGAAATCCTGGAAGAGGGTCTTGCTGATGTTTTCAGGGGTCCTGAGACTGTTCTGCAGGCAAAGTGAATTGATGAGGACACTGGCAATGTATCTTGTGTCCTTGCTAAGCTTTGTCTCCCCAGGAACAGAGATTGCTGAGAACTTGCCTCGGGTCAAGATGAAGAAAAGACTTCTCCTTGGGTATTGAATGCTGTGGTGATATTGTAACCTTGTGGCTTAGGAATAGATGGCCTTTGTGCTCTCCACTTCTCCTTTGAGAAGGTTCGTGGTGGTAACTGATGATAATTGTAATTCAGTTGTGATCCAGGGGTGGAGCATTTGATTTTTGTGTTTTGTGACTGAGCAAATGAATGTACTTTATTTAAGATTGGAAACGAATCTCCAGTTGAATAGAGAGAAGACTTTGTGATTGACTAAATGGATGTACTTCCCAGGAGTGGAGTACTTGGGCCTTAGCACTTTGTGATTGAATTGAGGACTTACTAAATTATTGACTGTCACTGAATAAATGGAGTTTGCTATGCTTGTAATCTGAACCTGGAAGTTGCTTGTGCTTGGCGTTACAAGGCACTGAACAGGAAACTGAGTGGCGTAAAGGACAGAACATCAAAGAAATCCAACTCAGCAAAGAAAGTAGCCTGCCTATTGAAATCACCCAAGGAGCACAGATTTTCCAACTAGGGACATCAGAGGCATCTGCTACAGATCTCTCATTTTGCAAATGAGAAAACCATAGCTAAGAAGATCTACCCATGATCTCATCAGAACTGGGATTCAAACTGTAGTATTCTGACTCAAAATCCAGTATTCTTTTCACTACACCACAATGCCTTACATGACTTAAGTGGCTCTGCGTAGAAGGAAAGGCAATGCGGTAACCCTTTGCCTTGTCGAGCATCAAAAGTATTAGCTGCAATAGCCATGCATGTTCCATGGCTACATGGGTTCCCCATCTGTGTAGCCTCTATGAATATCCCCAGCCACATGTGAACCCTGTGTTTCCCCATTTCCACTGGTTGTATAGTACCTGTGTGTGTTGACTTACATTTTCTTGTCACTTATTTTGCTAGGCTGTTTCATTGAATATCTTTTGCTCTGAAATAATGTGCCCTTGGGGCGGCCAGGTGGCGCAGTGAATACAGCACCGGCCCTTGAGTCAGGAGGACCTGAGTTCAAATTCGGCCGCAGACACTTAACACAAAAACTAGCCATGTGACCTTGGGCAAGTCACTTAACCCAAGTCACCCTACCTTCCCCCTCCAAAAAGCAAAAAAAAAAAAAAAAAGAAAATAATGCGCCCTCTATGGAGGCAGACTCATACCCATAATGCACCATAAATAAAGCATGGGGTAGTTTCTAGGAGACCCACATGAGATGGATGTCCCAGATGCTACATTTATTTTTTTTATTTCCCTATCACCCAGTACATATAAGATTGTAGGCACTTAAATATTTGTTGAATATTGCAGTATAATGCAATGGAAAGAAAACTGGGTTTAGAATCAACTTACTTGGATTTGCATCCTGGCTTTCCTACTTAATACCTATCAATTTTGGGCAAGCTGTTTTTTTACCTCTTTAGCTGCAATTTCCTCATCTGACAATGAAGGGTTTAGCCTAGATTATCTCTATGATTTTTCCAGCTCTAAATCTATTCTGGGTACGATTAACCATGGAGCTCCATTATCCAGTTTGGAAGAAAATCCCACCTTTCCCTATTCACTGAACAAGGTGTTCTCTTCTAGGCAGGTTCTGAAGGCTTTGTATAAAGCAGATTATCAAAATTGTGTTTGACTACTGTTACGGAAATCCCCATAATATTCATGTTTTTCTGAATTGGGCTTTCAATACAACAAGGTAATCTTTTTATTCCTCCCTAATTTATACCCATCTATCTCAACACAGAAATTATCCCAAAGTTATCTCTGTCTCTCCTCTCTTCTAGCTCCCTGTGCCCTCTCCTGTTGGCATACTAGTAAATGTTTCACAACCATCACTCCAGGGGAAAAAAGGTACATACAACACACTTTTAAATATAATCTGCATTATCAACATGTTCTCTGCCACTTTCCTAAGGGTAACAAAGCAACAAATCAAGCCCCAATTTATAACATTTACCATTTTCCTAGATGTAATGCTCATACTGGAAATTTATTAATCTGCTCTCACAATCTGAATTGAGGTAACTCTAGCATACC
Organism: Petaurus breviceps papuanus; assembly: GCF_028583685.1. Taxonomy (NCBI): domain Eukaryota; kingdom Metazoa; phylum Chordata; class Mammalia; order Diprotodontia; family Petauridae; genus Petaurus; species Petaurus breviceps. The sequence continues at coordinate 365,325 of NW_027185694.1, read as the reverse complement.
CCTGCCCTTGTGCTTGCCCACTCTTCTTCTCAGCTTAAGTCCTTACCTCACTCTCTGACAATGAGGTGATTCTTTCCCATGCCAAGGCATATATTTACATATATCCTTGATTCCATCCCCTCCCTTCTTATAAAGAAGATTACAATCTTAATCATTCCCTCTTCTAATCTTCAATAATTTCCTATCTATTGGTTCCTTCCCTTTTGTTGTTTAGTCATTTTAAGTCACATCTGACTCTTAGTGACTGTTATGTGGGGTTTTCTTGGCAAAAATACTGGAGTAGTTTGTCATGTCCTTCTCCAGCTCATTTTACAGATGAGGAAACTGAGGGTTAAGTGACTTGCCCAGGGTCACACAGGTAAGTAAGAGTCTGAGGTGGGGTTTGAGCTCAGGCCTTCCTGACTCCAGGCCCAAATTCTATCCACTGAGCCTCTTTCCTTACCACCTTCAAATATTCCTACTTCTCCTCTACCTTTAAAAAAAATCCTTCTATAGAATCTACCATGGATTCGAATTAGTGTTATATGTCTCTCTTACTTATCTCAGCCAGACTCCTAGAAAAAGTAGTCTACACTCTACCTCCACTTTCTCTGTTCTCACTCCTCAAGGCCTTTGCAATCTGGTTTCCATAATCATCACTTAGATGAAACTGCTTTCTCTAACATTTCCAGCAGTGTCTTAATTGCTAAATCCAGTGAGCTTTATTTTTTTAGTCTTCATCCTTCTTGGTCTTTCTGCTTCCTTTGACACTGTGGACAATCCTCTCTTCCCGGACACTGTCCTCTCTGAATTGTCATGGTTCTCTCCTACCTGCCTGACAACTCTTTACCAGTATCTTTTATACCCTCACTATAACATACCCCTTAACTAGAGGTGCTCTCCAAGGTTCTATCCAAAGACTTCTTTCTGTATTCTCCCTTGGTGACTTCCTCATCTGCTATGAGTTCTCAATTATAATCTTTTTTTGCAGAGAATTCACAGATAGGCCCAGGGTCACATCAGAATTCTGAACATTTCAAACTGGATGTCTGAGAGACATCATGTCCAAAACCAAAATTCAGTGTCTTTCCCCAAAAATCATTATTCTTCCAGGCTTCTTTATTTCTATCAAAAACACCCCCATCCTCCCATTGTCCCAGGATAACTTTGGCATCATCCTGGACTCCTCACTCTGCCTCAACCCACATTCTTAATTAGTTCTACCTCTATAACATCTCCTACTTCCATCCCTTAATTCCACTCACACAGCAACCATCTTAGCTCAAGCCCTCCTTACCTCTCATCTAGAACACTTCAACAGCCTCCTAATTGGTTTCCTTACTTCAGTACTTCCCACTCCAGTCCATTCTACACACTGCTGCCAAAATTATTTTCCTTAATCACAGATCAGGCTATTTCACTCTCTTGGGACTCAGTAAATTCCAGTAACTTCCTAGGTCCTCTAGGATAAAATATAAACTCTTTTGTTTGCTTTCAAAGCTCTTTATGACCTAACCCTAATCTAAATTTCTAGCTTTGCTGTGTATAACTCCTCTGCCAGTAACCTGAGGGCCAACCAAACTGGCCTTCTCACTTTTCTTCATCCATAACTCTCCATTTCCCATCTCCATGACCTTTGACTGGCTAGCTCATAGAACCCCTCTCTTCCTTCAAGATATAATGCAAGTTCCTTTCTACATGAAGCCTTCCTGATTCCTGCCAAATGAAGAAATGAAAAGTGAGGGGATGCCCATCAATTGGGGAATGGATGGATGAGTTGTGGTATATGAATGTAGTGGAATATTATTGTACTATCAGCAATGATAAGCAGGGGGGCAACTAAGTGGAGCAGTGAATAGAGCACTGGCCCTGGAGTCAGGAGGACCTGAGTTCAAATCCAGCCTCAGACACTTAACACAAAAAACTAGCTGTGTGGCCTTGGCCAAGTCACTTAACCCCAATTGCCCTCCTTCCCCCTTCCAAAAAGAAAAAAAAAGAGAGAGAAATGATAAGCAGGCAGATTTCAAAAAAACCTGGAAAGACTGATTCCTGCCAACTTTTAGTTGAAACTAACTTGTAGTACTATCTTCCATACTACTTTTTAATTATTTTATATTCTTGATGTTAATTCTCTTTATTCTGTCTATATACCCTTATATATGTATTCACATCCCCTATTAGAAGGTAAGCTCCTTAATTCTTTGATAAATAGAAGTATGTATAGAATGATTTTACATATATATCCATATTTGTATCAATAGTAACTATCTCTAGGGTGAGGAGGGGGGAAGAAAAAAAGAAATTTATATAACTTCGTTATATTTTTAAAAGAAATATCAAGTCATACATGATAGATTTGCAGTTTTTGGTGCAATGATCTTTTTTTTTAATTAAACCATGTTATAGAAATGCTTGTTTTATTCCATAAATTAAATTTTTTTTTAAATTTTAAATAATTGAACTCTTCACCTAGCACAGTTCCTGGAACATAGTAGGTGCTTAACAAATGCCTCTTAATTAATTGTTAATTTACTAGTGACTCAATGGAGACAGAAAAGGAAAGAAGTAGGAATCTATCATTCAATCATTTTCCTGGATTTCCCCTACTAAAGCAGGATCATGAAATTTAGAGCTTTAAGGGGTCATTGATATTATCTAAAAGAAGAAGAATCACAATACACATTAAGAACCTTACAAAACCAATGATACATTTTAGAGAAAGGATTGTCCAATAAACCTGCTGTCAAAACTGGTGGATTTGTCCTACAAGACTGTAACAAGTCAGAACTAAATGACACTAGTTAAAAGATTCTATGTACGTTTCAGCTTTAGTGATACCATTATAGCATAGAGTCCAAGAATGTCAGAAACAGTAGGAAAGGTTATATATATATATATATATATATATATATATATATATATATATATATATATATATATATATATATATATATATATATACTTTAAAAAATTATAATGACACTGTGAGGTAGCAAAAAATTGAAAGCAAAATGTCATCTATAAATCAGACAAATTTGAACAAATTGTGGTACGTGGATACAATGGAATTTTACTGGATTGTAAGAAATGATGAAAATAAGGAAGTCAGAGAAACATGGGAAAACTTGTATTAAGCAATATAGAATGCAGTAAACAGAAATAGGAATACGATTTACACATAACAATGTACAAGAAAACATCACTGAACAACATCAGAATTCTAATCAATGCAGTGACCAACAATGACTTTAGAGGAATGATAATTAAAAGCTTACCACCCTCCTCAGTAGAGAAGAGTAGGAAGTAAGCCAACATGTTCATTTGTTTAACTTGACTATAATTCAGCTATTACATGGAAGGGTTTCACTTGTATGGGAATAGTGAGGTAAGGAAAGAGTTATTGGGAATGGAGAGATAGAGAGAGCGAGCGAGAGAGAGAGAGAGAGAGAGAGAGAGAAACATAAATTTTAAATTAATTTTTTTAATGATAACAAAAGGGTACTGCATTTGCCACCACCCAGAGGGGACATCCAATTTTCCATAGACCTAATTTTGGGCAGTCAGCCAGTCACCAAGCCCATACACATAATGCATAGCAATATGTCAATAAGTGGGAGCAAGGACCTGACTTATTATGATCTTGACTCATATGGCAATAAATATGAAATCTGAACACAGAAATCGAGCATTCACAGGAAATGGAAACTGCATATTATGGGTCTTAAATTTCATACCAGAATAGCAAATCACTACAGGATACTGGAAAGCAGTTTTAGCTGAAGCCAGAGTCTTATTTTTAAAAATCTCTCTCAGAACAAAAAAAAAAATGTAGGACATAGATTCAAGTTGGGAGGGAGTTACTCTTCAAAAGAAAACCATCTTATGCTTCTAAGAAATTAAATAATAAATAAGATAACATAAAATATATGCCTTAAAATAAAATTTAAAACCTTCCAAATGGCATTTCAAAGAATTTGTGTCTCCTTTCCCACTCCCATCCATCCTCCAGATAATGTTACAGAATCCAATGATAAAGATAAAATGAGAAGACAAGTAGAATTGGAAGATTCAACAAAGGAGATTGGCATACTTTTAAATATAATAGTAGTGATAAAGGGCTCACTTGTTGAAGAAAGAGCCACTTTGGACCAGGGAAGCCTATGAGCAAAACTAAGAAATAGGTGAGATTTGTCTTTACTGCTCCTAAACCTCTTTATCTTTTGTGTTCTTTCCTATGATGGCCCCTTTTTTTACCTTTCCAATAAGTGCCTTCTGGGTCCTTCTTTCTCTTAGCCCCTTCTCCCAACCTCTTCTCAGATCCTTCATTCACACTAAGGTATAAATAATTGATAGTTTAAATGGTTGAGAATTTTAATAGGAATCAGCTGCCTTGAGTTAAAGAGAAAAAAGACATGTTGGAATTCCTGGCAATAGTCAAAATATCAGGAAGTCTGTTTTCAAAGTAGAGGCTTTCCCTGCATCTATGAAATAAGGCATTTATTCAGTGCTTAAGGTTTACAAAACCTTTTCCTCAAGATACCTCTAAGTTAGGAACTGTGAGTATTATTCATATTCCCATATAATAGATGAGGAAGAAGGAGAAGAAGGGAGGGAGGGAGGAAGAAAGAAAGTGAGGGAGGAAGGAAGGAAGGAAGGAAGGAAGGAAGGAAGGAAGGAAGGAAGGAAGGAAGGAAGGAAGGAAGGAAGGAAGGAAGGAAGGAAGGAAGGAAGGAAGGAAGGAAAGAAGGAAGGAAGGAAGGAAGGAAGGAAATTATTGGGATTATGTTGAAATGCTGTTATAATTGACCGTTGTCCTGGCTTCTCCTATCCCCCGGGATGAGCTCCAAATCTACATCTCCAGCCCCCACCTCTCATTCATAACTCCCCTAATCTCTGGATACAATCACCTTTATCCAGTGGCCTACAGAATACTGTCAATTAACTCCTACCAAATCATTTCAAAGTCCACGTGGTTAAATTTGAACTGATCACTTCTCAAATCAGCTCTATCATGATTTTCCTCTCTGTTGATGCAATTTGATTCTCTCAGTCACCCAAGTTTAAAACCTTGGGATTCAGTTCCTATATCCCACTGGACACTAAGTCCTTCCAAGGGCAAGAGGTCACATCTTACACAATACTGGGCACATAGTAAGATTGAATAAATATATGTTGAATGAATGAATAAGTGAATCATAGTCAAATATCACAATACAACAGAAAATAAACTAATGCCTTGCAGACTTGGAGTGAAGGATACCAAGGAAGACCCTAAAGAAGAAATGTGACATAATAGATCAATTTTACTTAAATCTGTCTTCTCATTAGTGCACACATTTATTAAGCACTTACTATTTGCAAAGCACTGTAGGGATACAAATAGAGAGATGAGACCAGGCTCTCAAAGACAGCTGGAAGTCAAATGGAAAGGTCCCACCAGTCTTAGAGTATCTGGGCAAAGGAGATGTTAATGCCTCTTCTTTAGTGTCATTTCCATTGATAAAATCACACCTCTTTCTGATGTTGAACTATTTGATAGTGCCAAGAATTTTGGTGGTAAGAACATTTTTCTCCCTCTGGGGCTTCAATATATTTGGCTTCATCACCTACAGAAATGATCTCCAGGCTGTATATCCACAGAGATGGCTTCCCATTAGCATCCTATTCAAGGGCATTGGGCTGGAAGATTTTCTGTTTCCAAGGATTGTCCCCATCAGGATTGGAGGGGGAGTCGTAGCTGCGGTAGCAGTGATGGTTTGACTTGCCTGGCACATGCTGCCTCCCATTTCTTCCTTAGGATACCTTGCTGCTTCTGCTAGGCTGGTTTGCCTACCTTGTGTATGACAGTTGGTTAGCAGTTGGTGAAAGGGAAAGAGAGGGAACAAGCATTTATAAAACCAGGCGCTATGCTAAGTGCTTCACAAATATTTCCTCATTTGAGCCTCACAACAACCCTAAGAAGTAGGTGCTATTATTATACCATTTTATGGTTGAACAAACTAAAGCAGACATAGGCTAAACAACTTGCTATGACCACACGATTAATGTCTTGGGGTCAGATTTGAACTCAGATCTTCCTGATTCCAGGTGTGGTACTCTATCCACGTAATCAGCTGGTGAACATATTGTTCTTGAGTCATTTCAGTCATGCCTGACTCTTAATGACTCTATATTGGGGTCTTCTTGGCAAAGATACTGGAGCGGTTTGCCATTTCCTTCTCCATCTCATTTTCCAGGTGAAGAAACTGAGGCAAACAGGGTTAAGTGACTTGCCCAGGGTCACACAGTTAATAAGTGTCTGAGGTTGGATTTGAACTCAAGATGAGTCTTCTTGTCTCTAGGCCTGACACTCTATCCTCCCAGCAACTGGTGGGGATGACTGGTCACTTCTCCACAGAAATTACTTCTCTCATGATGGCTGTGAGGCCTGGCCTAGAAGCAAGGATGGTGGTCTGGTGGATGTTACCACATTCCCAAGGTATATCTGTGTCTATCTGGTTGTTGATCAACAGTTATTACTGATCAACTCAATCTATGTCTTTTCCTCCTCTGTGATTTTTTTGTCCATATATTTTGGTAGAATCTCTCTAGCTGTTCCACTCAAAAATCATATGCAAAATGTGCTATATATATATATATATATATATATATATATATATATATATATATATATACTATAGGCCTCAGAAGCCATCTAATCCAATCCCCCACTATACAGATTAGAAAACTGAGACCAAGTGACTTCTCCAAAATTGCTACATAAAGAGAAGTCATGTCTTCTAATGTTGTCCAGAGTCAATGCACTTTCTCCTGCACCACAATCTAGTGACCTTCCTCTGGTTCTTTGAATATATCTTAAATGACAGAGCAGGATTCAGGACGTTTGCCTCTTGTTGCCCCCTCACTTTCACTATATGACTGGCTTGCTTCTTTTTCTACTCATACGTTTTCTTGATCTTTCATATATCCATTGCTGATAATACAGTATGGTCTGATTGTGCCCACAATGTATCTTTTCATTCCCAAAATCATTTTATGGGATGTTAAAAGACCCAAATGCAGTCAAATTACCTAGTATCTTAACATGATTGGGAGCCTATGAACCACTACTAAGCCCTTAGGACTTTCAATTTTATTAAAGTTTACATTAGAGGACTGTCCTAGGTGCTAGAGATCCAATGATAAGAAAGAAGTTTCTGCCCTCAGAGTGTTCATGATTTAATAGAAGGATAAGACGTGAACAAAAACCATTACAATGTGTTAAATGTGTAGGAGAGGTCAAATAGAGTAGTAGGAAAGATTTGAGGAGGACAGGGGTTGCTTCTATATGTGCTCCATCTTCTTTCATTGTGATGTACCATTGGCCCTCCCCAAGGAAAAGGGAATACGCTCCCTTGATAGCTCCACCTCACAGTCCCTCTTTCCCTTTAAGATTCAGTTCAAGTACCATATTCTACATGAAGCCTTTTCTGATCTACTCCCACCAACTGCTAGAATTCTACCTGCGAAACTCCTTGGTTTTTTAACTACTTTGCAAATATTTTTTCACTTAATATTTATGTGTGTATATAAAGATAGATAGATAAATGATAGATGAATGGATAGATAAATATAGAGATGAATGGGTGGATAGATACATTGATAGAAGGGTAGATAGCTAGATGAATGGAAAGATAAATGAATAAATAGATGGATGGATGGATGGATGGATGGATGGATGGATGGATGGATGGAT